>NC_048299.1:155179217-155258087 GCF_013100865.1 Trachemys scripta elegans
AGTTTCAGAGTAACAGCCGTGTTAGTCTGTATCCGTAAAAAGAAGAACAGGAGTACTTGTGGCACCTTAGAGACTAACAAATTTATTAGAGCATAAGCTTTCGTGGACTACAGCCCACTTCTTCGGATGCATAGAAGTGGGCTGTAGTCCACGAAAGCTTATGCTCTAATAAATTTGTTAGTCTCTAAGGTGCCACAAGTACTCCTGTTCTTCTTTTAACTAGGGGGATAACTGCCAAGGTAGCCCGGGAGGGTTGGGGGAGGAGGGAAGGAAAAGGACACACTGCAGTTTAAAACTTTAAAACTTTAACAGTTATTGAAGGCCAGCCTTCTGATGCTCGGGCAATCATCTGGGGTGGAGTGACTGGGTGGCCGGAGGCCCCTCCACCGTGTTCTTGGGTGTCTGAGTGAGGAGGCTATGGAAGTTGGGGAGGAGGGCTGTTGGTTACACAGGGGCTGTAGCGACGGTCTCTGCTCCTGCTGCCTTTCCTGCAGCTCAACCATATGCTGGAGCATATCAGTTTGATGCTCCAGCAGCCGGAGCATCA
Source organism: Trachemys scripta elegans (assembly GCF_013100865.1). NCBI lineage: Eukaryota > Metazoa > Chordata > Testudines > Emydidae > Trachemys > Trachemys scripta. The sequence continues at coordinate 155,179,765 of NC_048299.1, forward strand.
ACTCTTGCCTTCTGTCAGCAATCTGACGCCGCCTATCCTCTTCAGCCCGCCACTTGCTCTCTTCAGCCCACCACCTCTCCTCTCGTTCATACTGTGTTTTTTTGCACTCTGACATTGACTGCCTCCTTGCATTCTGCTGTGCTCTGTCAGCATCGGAGGACAGCTGGAGCTCCAAGAACATATCATCCCGAGTCCGCCATTTTCGCCTTCTAATCTCCACTAGCCTCTGTGAAGGAGAAACATTTGCAGCTGGTGGAGGAGAAGGGAGAGGTGGTTAAAAAAGACCCATTTTAGAGAACAATGGGTACACTCTTTCCCGTTAAATTTTGCTGTTCACATTACACAGCACGTGCTTTCGTTACAAAGTCGCATTTTTCCTCTTATATTGAGGGCCTGCCGGTTTGGTGTGAGAGATCACTCACACAGTGCCAGGCAACAGATTTCGGCTTCCAGGCAGCTATGGTAAGCCACAGCCTTTTGGCTTTTTTAACCTTCTTAACATGTGGGAATGGTTTCAAACAGTAGCGCCCTCATTTCCCATACCAAGCACCCATTGGGTTGGCCATTTAAAATGGGTTTGTAATGTAAAAGGAGGGGCTGCAGTTTCCGGGTTAACATGCAGCACAAACCCAACTACCCTCCCCCCCCCACACACCCAATTCTCTGGGATGATCACTTCACCCCTCCCCCCCACTGCGTGAACATTTCTGTTCAGCCGAGCAGGAACGGGCACCTCTGAATGTCCCCTTAATAAAATCACCCCATTTCAACCAGGTGACCGTGAATGATATCACTCTCCTGAGGATAACAAAGAGAGATAAGGAATGGATGTTGTCGGCATGCCAGCGAACACCGGGACCATACGCTGCCATGCTTTGTTATGCAATGATTCCAGACTACGTGCTACTGGCCTGGCGTGGTAAAGTGTCCTACCATGGCGGACGGGATAAGGCAGCCCTCCCCAGAAACCTTTTGCAAAGGCTTTGGGAGAACATGAAGGAGAGCTTTCTGGAGATGTCCCTGGAGGATTTCCGCTCCATCCCCATACACGTTAACAGACTTTTCCAGTAGCTGTTCTGGCCGCGATTGCCAGGGCAAATTAATCATTAATCATTAAACACGCTTGCTTTTAAACCATGTGTAATATTTACAAAGGTACACTCACCAGAGGTCCCCTGTGTGCCCTCAGGTTCTGGGAGCACGCCTTGGGTGAGTTCGGGGGTTACTGGTTCCAGGTAAACATATCCTGGCTGTTGGGGAAACCGTTTTTTCCGCTGCCTTGCTGTGAGCTATCTTCATCATCATCATCTTCCTCGTACCCCAAACCCTCTTCCCTGTTGCATGCTTCTCCATTGATGGAGTCAAAGCACACGGTTGGGATAGTGGTGGCTGCACCCCCTAGCATGGCATGCAGCACCGCGTAGAAGCGGCATGTCTGCAGCTGTGCCCCGGACCTTCCGTTTGCCTCTCTGGCTTTGTGGTAGGCTTGCCTTACTTAGCTCCTTAATTTTCACGCAGCACTGCTGTGCATCCCTGTTATGGCCTCTGTCCTTCATGCCTTTGAGACTTTTTCTAATATTTTGCCATTTCGTTTACTGCTACAGAGTTCAGCTAGCACCGATTCATCTCCCCATATGGCGAGCAGATCCCATACCTCCCATTCTGTCCATGCTGGAGCTCTTTTGCGATCCTGGGACTCCATCATGGTTACCTGTGCTGGTGAGCTCTGCATGGTCACCTGTGCTCTCCACGCTGGGCAAACAGGAAATGAAATTCAAAAGTTCGTGGGGCTTTTCCTGTCTACCTGGTCAGAGCATCTGAGTTGAGAGTGCTGTCCAGAGCGGTCACAATGAAGCACTCTGGGATAGCTCCCGGAGGCCAATAACGTCGAATTCCATCCACACTACCCCAAATCCGACCCACAAAGGCCGATTTTAGCGCTAATCCCCTCGTCGGAGGTGGAGTAAAGAAACTGGTTTAAAGGGCCCTTTAAGTCGAAAAAAAGGGCTTCATCATGTGGACGTGTCCAGGCTTAATTCGATTTAACGCTGCTAAATTTGACCTAAACTCGTAGCGTAGACCAGGCCTCAGTGGAGTAATTCCACATTCACACGGGTATAATTGGGAGCAGAATTTGGCCCATTGTGTTTTAACACATAACTGTGATTTGTAATTTAATTTTCCAGTTGACACATATTGTGTTAAGACTCGGGATCTTGGAGAGGGGATTGTTAGACAATTATAAAAGATTAAATGATAGTTCACTCTTAAGAATCAAAGATCTTGGGTTTGATTCTCCACTGCCTTAGATCTTGCAAAGCGAGCCTAACACTTCATTCTGATTTGGGGGCGTTTTACACCCACTCTGCAGAGGTGTAAATTATGGGACGGAATAAGCCCCCAACCCCTGTTTTTAAGCACATTTAGTTAGCAATAAAAAAGAGGGAAACAAAATACAGGGAATACGTAAATATCAATACAGAAGCAGAGGGATTTCAGTGCAGTTTCTCTTCATAAGGCTAGCAGCCACCCTTGAGAAAGAAACTCCTATTTGTAAATAATGAAAATCTCTTTGTTAATTCTCTTGGCTGCATCAGTCATAGGGACGTAGGATTTGCCACCAGAACAGACCATTGGTCCTCCTATATGAAGTTCCGGTAGAATCCTTTGGTCTGGCTATTGGTTCCTTCCATGGGTCTGTTAGCTCCGAATGGAAGAGGTGTACTGCGAAAAGCCAATGGGCTGGTCCAAGCGCAGTTGTCAACAGGAATCACTAATAAAAAGATGAAATGATGTAACTATAATTTCCAGTAGTAATCTTCAGCCAGATCCTCAGCTGGGAAAATCTGACCTGACATGTATTTTCATCCTGATTTAGGATGGGGAAAAAATCAAAATATTGACATTTTCATCAAACCTAAAATTGTGCATTATTTGGAATTGGAAATGTTGAAGGTTTATTTTTGGCTCAGTTCAACATTAAACTGCATCTACCTGAGCCAAAGTGCCTAATGGGAGTTGTGTTTTGGGTGCTTCATGCCCTCATTTCCTTTTATGGGCTGGGCTCACTGGCGGGATTACATCTCCTATGATTCATTTTGATTCTCCTGACACAAAGCTGAAAAAAAAAATTGGGGAAAAAAGTCTAAATTTTGATTTGCAGAAACTGCATTTCCTGTCAAGAAAACATATCGATGGAAAATTCCTCACTAGCTCTACTTTAGCAGAAAGCAACTCCAACCCCGAGATCACGCACCTGGCCTATTGTCCAGGAATTTCTGGTTTCTGGCCCCTGGTTTGTCATTTAAACCATCCTGCTTAAAATATCAGACAATGAGACCTCATGCGAAAGTCAGAGTAGCCCGCAGCCACTGTGTTCCCTTCTTTCATTTGCTATGTCTTTGTTTTTACTCACATCTTCAACAGGAACAGTGTTGATGGTACTGGGTTATCTTGGCAGCAAGAGGTGGCTTGACTGGTTATGATACATCTTGACTTGGCTTTGGCATTCAACGAGCTGTAGACGCCATTAGTTGCTCTGTACATTCCCTTGCCATGGACATCATCCTTTAAATAAACTCTCAGGGAATAAAATGCTGAATGAACTGGCCAGGGCTGGGGAGAGCTGCAGAATTTGCACGTCCATCCATTCTCCCAGCAGGAGTTGCATCATTCAGCAGCTTTCCCTCTGGTCAATTAGAAACAGGGTTGATGGATTAGGAAGGTGAGTTCAGCCTAAACCTCCTTGGCTGAGTAGCATGTTGGCTTTGAGATACATTTGGAAAAGCACAGCCTCTTTTGCACCTGCAAAGTGAATTGGAGATGTATAAACCTGAGGCTTGTGCCTCTAGCTACATGATTCTGGGTGTAAGTCAGCTGGTTAGGCCCTGCATTGAGGAAATTGCCACTGTTGCTGGTACATTGGTGTAGTTATACCCGGTCTGAATTTCCTTCAAGTAGACAGGGCTGCTGTTAGAGGTGAAAGTTCTCTGGTTTGCATCTGTAATTCATTCTGAAGGTCCAAATTTGGCTGGTACAAATTGCCACTGCAAAATGGAGGCTGAGCTTCGTTCCTTTTGGAAATACACCCCTTTGTGTATAATGCTGGCTCCCCAAGCGGATAAGGGTCCTGCTAACAGAGCTTTCCTTTAGCTCACGCGATATAGGGGCCTGTGACATTGGCGGTTAAGGAGCAGAGTTCTAATCCTGCTTCTCCATGTGTGATTTATAATTGTGTCTTGTGTGCAAAGTGTGAATTCCCCCTGTAGCTCGCTGCAGTACTGGAGCACAGATTGGGGGAAGATGTGAACAATCATCCAAGCTTTGATAGGGAAGAGTGGGGGACTCCTGAGGAAGCGGTATCTTGATTTCCGGCATCACCAAGCTCACCACGTTCAAATCCCTCCAACAGCTGCGAAAGGGGGATACTGTGCTGTGATAAAAGGAGGCTTTGTATAGCTGGGAACTCTTCCCCCACCCTTCTTCTTGGCATGTTCTTTGCATATTTGCTACTAAGAGCAAGCGATAAAAGTTGACACCCTACAGGAGTTACAGCAGAGTTGCCTTTTGCTCCTTCGTAGTTTACTCTTGGAATAATTCAAGAAGGGACGTAAGTGGAAGATGTTTGTGTCTCGTCATCTCACACCTTCATGATGGGCCAGGGCTCAAAGAACTCCCCGCTCCTTCCACACTCCACACTAAGCAGTGAGCCACAACTCCCGCATACGCTTCTTCCCTCCGGGACAGCCAGCGCCCCGGTGCCATGTTTCAGAGCTATTCCTGAAAGCAGGAGCACTACATCCAGCAATGACATCTAAGCACTGGGCATGATACCATCAGTTAGCCTGTTTTGCATGACACGGGTTCGAGAGACAGCCCTTGCCATGAAGAGCCGACACTCTTAGACAAGACAGACAAAGGAAGGAGGATGATCCTGTTGTCAGATGCTACCGGTGTGGTGCTCTGCTTTCTCCTATGTTGATATCACTGGGCTGCGTGCACGTGTTCCCTCTATGTGCTGCCCCAGCTCTGCGCAGATAGCTGACCCAGCAGACCCGAAGAGAACCCCCAATAACCACAGAGTCTAGTAAGGTATGAAGGCACCTCGGCCAGGTTTATTGCGACCCTGACACAATTGCAGTTCCCCGCAGATTTCTTAGTTTACGGGGCATACTACGAGAAAGTGCCGCTCAGCCATGGACTCAGCTCAGTCAGTGGCAGGACTTTCCACTGCCCCCTCGGCTGGACAAAGACACCACCCCAGGGATACATTCTTATACACAGGTACAAACAAGTTACACATCACTCCTGATGTATTGAGGTACAACCCCTCTACGTAATAAGGTGCCGCCTCTCACCTTGTACATGTTGGTTCGATCAAAACAACTCTATCCATCATTTTACCCTTTTGCCCCTGTCATTGGGATGGGTCGGCCTGTTCCATGTTATCTGTGGAATGTTCCTGTATGGTATGTCTTGGTACCATGTTTATACTTTAACTTTGCTAGGTGAATATATATTTATGCAATATCAGCCCTTTCCTTGCCAGCTTCTGTGAGCGGGGCCTGCCTCTGGCTCACATCTTAGCTTTGCTTTATGTTAGCTAAGTCTTGACCATTACTCTAGTTTGGTTCAGGCCTCAAGCCTCATAGTGGGCCTTTATCAGGGCCGTCACTTACCACAGATCCCATTTTACAGCTGGAGAATGGAGGCAGAGAGAGATTATATGATTTATCCAAGGTCATATGGGAACTTTATGTTAAAGCTGGGAAGTGAACCCAGACATCCTTAGTTACAGGCCAGAGCCTTAACCACAAGCTCATCCCTCCTCTGATAGGAAGCTAGCACTGCAGGGAACCCTGAATTAACACGCTGGCAGCTGGGTTAGGACATCCAAGTATCTTTGCTGAATACAAAGCATATGGTTAAAACGGGGGATACGTTCAAGTCATAAAACTCAAAAGCAGAGCTAGATTTGGACACCACAATGTCTCAGGGTTTGGGTTCTGGCATTTTGTCTTGGGTCTGCAGGCAGTAGAAACTTTTAATTTAAGTCTTCATGTCAAACAAGAACTATGAAAAAGGTCATAAAACTTCCCAGACAGCTAGCCAGGATTGGTGCAAGCACATTGGCCCAATCCGATGATGCTGTCTCTAACCATTGCTCAGTTTCGCAGACACCCAAGACCTTAGGAAAGCATTAGCCAGTTATAGCCCAGTTGTGGGACGCTTGCCCTGTGTCCATAGAAATGAAATCCCATCAGCTCTCCCTGCACGTCACTAACCATTGCCTGCTGCCTGGGTAACAAGTGAGGGGGATGGGCAATCCCATTCAGTTCTACCGGTCCTCCTGTATAGAGCACTGCTGAGGAGCTGCTGGCAGCCAGTTGAGAACAAAACAATTCACTCTCTGCCTTCCCCCCCATGTGTCCATGCATGCCCTCTCTCTCACACACGGCAAACACACACACACACACACACACACCGTGGGCCTGATTCTCCACTGCCCTGCACCGTGTGTGGTCATTGACACCGGTGCAAAGTGGGTGTGAACTGCTACCACACCAGGCTGGCAGCGCTTTACACCCACTTTGCACTGGTCTAATTGAGCAGACACCAGGGCCTGATTTGCACGTGGGCTGGGTCTGTTGGTCAGGGGTGCGACAAGGTGCAATTTGTGAGCCCCGTGGCGATGCCGGGAGATGCCCCTAGCACAGACACAGCTGTGTCAGCAAAACTGGGCTTGTTTCACGCAGAGGGGCAGGACCTAGCAGGGCCAGCCAAACGCCATGTGGCTGGTATAAGCACCGGCCCCGCGCAGTGTGCCGTGCTGGTACAGGAGGCAGCATAGTTGTGCTAGCAGAGCGCTCCTCCAGCAGGCCTGGCCTTAAATTTAGGCTCGTTGACACACCGCTCTGAAAGCACAAGGAGGCCTTAAAGTGGGAGTAAGTTACGTTTGCTCTCCCTCCAAGGCCTCTTTTCAGCAGCCTTAGTGTAAATGGGAATCACCCCAAAGTGCAGAGCAGAGAATCAGGCCCAGCCTCTTCCACATGTTTCTCTCTCACACACACACACATACACACACACGGTCAAGTTGTCAGACCCCCTTACAGATATTGCTGGGCAGTGGCGCATGCTACTCACATGGGACTGGTCATGTGAGCAGCCGCTCACCACTGCCTGTCAGGGGTTCACCCGCTGGCCCCTGGCTTGCTAGACTATTGTTACTGCAATGCCCATTCAGGAGGGCTTGCCCCACGGTGGAATCTGGGCACACATCACATGGCTTGCAGTTGGGTCAGTTCGCTTCCTCAGTCCAGGAGCTACACACACAAATGTGAAATCAGCCCGATCTGCAGAGGCGTCTGTGCTGAGTGCATGGGCTGTGGAAGGGGGTCCCTCTTCCCTTCGACTAGACCTCAGGCTGTTAACCTTTCGCTATGGGAATGGTTCCTCGTGGCGCCGGAGGAGATGTTTATTTCATTACAGTCTTGCTCTCCGAAGATAGCTGATCGGGTGATGAGCTCATTCACCCACAGTGGTGGAAGAAACAAAGTTCTGACAGTAAAAAAAACACCCCAGGAATCTGATAATACCTTGGGCTTTTCCTCCTGGCTGGTGAATGCTTTGCATTTCCCCTGGTGCTGCTGGGACACAGAGACTTGAATCCCTGGTAAAGCCCATTAAAGCTTTTCACTTCAATTTGCTATGTAAAGCATGCAGCAAAAAATACACAGGCACTGTGTGGAAATGCTTTTATTCCAAAGAGCTATTGACACAGCCCAGGTGGGGGCAGGAAGAAACAGTGTTAGAGGGTTTTGTGGTTTAGGTTACTGCCCCAAAGTCTGAAAGGACAACTAAATCCTGCCTGGCTGTGGGGAGATTGCTCGCCCATGGGCCACTGGCATTTGACACGAGGGGTTAGGAATGGAGCTGGCTAAATGAGTTCTGTAAAAATCCAAAGCTGTCAAAGAATCAGACCATTTGCTCACCAGGGTTTGCTGGAACCTGATGGTAGGAATGGAATTGCCTGTTGGTGAACGAGAACCAATCACATACTTCCAGCAGTATAGCGAACCCGCCCCCCCCAGAGAGATGCTGCCTCTGAGAGAAATTAAATGTGTGCTTAGGGTCACCGGCGAAGAGGAATTGGGTGGTCTCGTCTGGGGACTGGGCTGGAATAGCCAAGAGTGTTGTTGTGCAGAATGGCTTGGGGCAGGGGAAGGCCAGGGAAGGGAGATGAGAGGGAGGAGACAAAGGGACAGGCGAACCCGTAACAAGCACTGAGTGAGTGAAAACACAAAGGTAGTTGGAGAGGCAGGGTTTGGGTGGTGCAAGGGAGCTTAAGCAGGGACACAGGACATAGGGATGGCCAGACACAATCAGAGCTGAGGCCCATCTAGACCAGTCCTCTATCTCCAACAGTGGCCAGCACCAGGTGCTTCAAGGTGTAAGAACCCCAAAGTAGCAGATGTGGAATAGTCTCCCCACTCCGGGTCTCTAATAGAGATCAGCTTAAACTCTGAAGCAGAAGCTTTCATATCTCTGCAAAAAAAATTTTCATTAACTCTCCCAACCCTGGCCATTCCTGTTTTTTATGGATAATTCTGTTATCCAGAATGGGACAATTGAGACTAAGAGTCCAGAAATATTTCCCAATGGCAAGACCTGTTACACCGTGGAATACGTGGAGCCCCCTGGTTTGTGTCATTTTGGACCTAGGCTGTGCCTGGAGCAAAGCACATATGACCACACTGTAGAGAACAGCTCAGCACATTAGCTCAGCTCTGCACATTATCCCCAGGCCCAGCCCTAGGACTCTGATCCGAGTCCAGTCCTTCCACCCAGCTCTGGATATAGACCCTCCAGTGGGGGATATTTCAGAGCAGCAAGTTGGCTTTATTGCAACATCCCAGAAGGGCTGCCAGGGCCTGGAAGAACGGTGTTCCTGGAGTGATGTGAGCCCACCAGTGTTTACATTCCAGGCCAGCAGATTGGTTCAGACTCCCAATGTCCATCTGGAGAGCGCAGGGCGCCCCATGCAAGGAGGACCCCTCCAGTGAGCAGGGCTTGCGCTGCTGGGGCAGGCTGGGAACCCAGCAGGGGCCTGGCCAGAGGCTATTTTTAGTATCAGGACAACAGCTTGCCTTGTGCCTATCTGATTGGAGTGACTCGGCCACTGATGTCACCTTGCAGTCTGCAGCTCAGTCATTGTTTTCATAAGAATAAAGTAAACAGCCCGAAAATTGATAGAGTAGCTGCCGAGCACTGGGATCCTACCAGCAATGGCTCTGATTGCAGCAAGGGGAGCAGGGCTTCTCCAGGGCATGGAGAAACCCACCGATTTCACTGTTTGTATTTGCATGCATTTGCCGTCAGCCTCCAGGAGCCAGTCTCCTCCCAGCAGCAGCGTCCAGAGAGCTAGGAGGGATAACACTGCGGGGACGTTTGTGCCCTAGTTGTGGGATTTCTGCTGTAATTTACTTTGCTTTTAACAGAGTCAAAGTGAGATTGACTGTAAGCCCTTGGAGCCCCCAGCCCCCAGATGGTAAGTGAATGAATGATGCTCTTAGAGAAAGGCTCCTGGAGTCATTACTGAAGATCTAGTCACTCCTGCAAGGCTCCAAGCTGAAGTATAACAGTGAATATCTTCAGCTGAAAAATGACATTGCCCATGGCACCAGGGAAACACTGCTCTCTGTGAGACAGCAGAGGGCTTAGATAGCGGTATTAGACCATCACCCGTTACCTTCCAGCATGAGTGGGACAGAAATAAAGATAGCCATCAGCGTCTCACTGAACAGTCTCAATTATTACTGGTCCTAGCTGCGCCTGGGGATATCTGGGCAGGGTTTGATAACTGTCTGTCCATGGAGAGAACGGAGCCTGGATGGAACAGCGGGTTAACCACGCATTTATAGAGCCTTTTCCTGCTTAGTGCCACACTCTAGCCTAGTTTGGTCATGACTGAAATCTTTTATCTCGATGGCCAGTGCAAAGTGGATAGCACCTGTCCAGTTCCCCTGGGAAAACACCCAAGGGACAGCATTACTAAACAGCTCAGCATGTTAGCTATGCATTGGACACTGAGCACCGATAAAAGTCTGTCTGTAAGAGTCACCATGGGAGCTACTGAGCACTTTAGAAAATCTCAGGCAGAGGCTCATGCCATCCATGCACCCCCTGAGAGCCTGGTGTGGCCCCACAGGTACACCCGGCCTCAGTTTCCCTAGCAGGGTTCTCAATAAATCCCCCACAGCATTTACATATCAAACAACCCCTTCACACCAGCCACTCCCCTTCTGGAGTCTGGCTTATTAACGGGACGTTCAACAGGAACATGAGAGAGCCCTTTACCCAGCTCCTTAGCAGGCCGGCCGAGTCCATCCACATGTATCTTCGATTCCCAGGCCTGAAGGGACCACTGTGATCATCTTGTCTGACCTCCGGCGCAGCGCAGGCCACAGAACGGGACGTCCCCCCAGAAATTCCTGTTTGAAGTAGAGAAGATCTTTCAGAAAAACGTCCCATCTCAGCTGGGCCGGAGAATCCCCCACGGCCCCTGGGAAGTTGTCAGTGATTAGTTACCCCCTGCCCAACACCATTAATGATTTATGGCTCATTTCCAGTCTGAACTGGATGCGGCAGCACCTCCCTATTCCTCTCCCTGAACAGCCCTTCAGAGCTTCCCAGTCCTACCGGAGCCCGTCAGTCGCACATCCAGGCTCTTCTCGGCAGGGTTCACCTGGCCCTGATTCCTTCCCTGGAACCAGGGCCTCCCTTCCCCTGGCTGCAGGCAGCTCCTCGAAGGCTGGGCCTCCTGTAGCTCTCCGAGGAGCTCCCTTTCTGTACGAGCACTCGTCCCTCCCTGAGCTCTGGTAGCCTTTCATCGGGGGCTCATTAGCCAATTAGCTGCCAACCAGCCGCCTAGGCCAAGACGGGCTTGTTCCCCTTAAAGATCCCCCCTTAAAGCTATTCCTTCTAGAATCCAGGAAAACCAGGCCAGTGACTCGGCTTTACATCAGACTAGAAGGACTCTAATATACAATTGTACAATGTGTGGACGCTAGTCAGAGAGGAAGAAGAGTCCAGTGGTTAGGGCTCTGACCAGAGACTCAGGTTCTGCTCCACTGCAGTCCTCCTATGTGATCTTGGATGGGTCTCTCGGTGCCTCAGTTTGCATCTGTACAATGGGATAATAGCACTGTCCTGCCTCCCAGGGGTGGTGAGAAGGTAAGTGCATCGAGGATTGTGAGCTGCTCAGATGCTGTTGTGATGGGGGCCATGTAAGGACCCAGGTTCACCAAGCACCATGCAAACGATGTGTATGATCGTCCTAACCCGTGTGCTAATCACGGGGGTGGGGGGTGAAATTAGCCAGAGTGCCAGGCCCATGTACCATTATGACCTCTGTTGAAGCTTTGAGCAGTGCCTAGGCCTCACGGTGGCTCTTTGCACAGGGGGAATTTACCCCCGAGATGTGACGAGGAGGGGCGTGAAAGAGGGCAGGCAGCTCACATGGAGTGACCTGAACAGCTCTAGGGCATTATTGGGAAGGTAGTAAGGGGGCATAAGGCTCCTGAGTCCTGCCTGGCATACTCTGACCTTCACTCTGTGCATGGGGTGCACAGATTCCACATGGCTGCAGTTTCTCTCCCAAGCTCCTCGGCTCTGCCCCAGCCAGCACTGGGCGCAGGGCAACTGACTAGTAGTGTGAATCTGGCAAAGGGCTGTCACAAATCACTTGCTTCCCAGCACCACCAGGTCGTTCCCAGGTCCACTCCTAGGGCAACACAATTATACTCACTGCTCCTTGCACAGAGCAAGGGGCAGAGTCTAGTCTTGCCTTCATGTTTTCTCTGTCCATCAGCTCGACCACCATGTCAGGTCAATGAGACCAGGGCCGGCTCTAGGCACCAGCTTGGCAAGCAGGTGCTTGGGGTGGCCACTCTGGAGAGGGGCGGCATGTCCAGCTATTCGGCGGCAATTCGGCAGACGGTCCCTCATTCCCGCTCGGAGCGAAGGACCTTCCGCCGAATTGCCGCCGCAGATCGCGATCGCGGCTTTTTTTTTTTTTTTTTTTGGGCTGCTTGGGGCGGTCAAAACCCTGGAGCCCGCCCTGAATGAGACATCAGGAGAAATGTCCCAGAGGGAGGACTCCATGGGATTATTTAAACCTCAGAATGAAAAACAAAGACCAGGACAAGTTTTACTGGCATTCGGCGTGATAAACTCTGGAAAGAGCTTTCTTAAAGGCGTTGCTCAGAATCTGTTCATAGCAGATTCCAAGCCAGAATAAACAATGGAAAGCATTTCTGTGTGAGAAGGTGCCCCCTGTGCACATGAGTGATCTGTGACTGGGGAACATCAGCATTTAGGTTTGACAGTTCAGTCCAGGTCACCAACTGGATCAGTTCCTCTATAAATTCCTCTGGTCAAGAATTCAGGCTGAAAATCTTGTGGCAAGGACAGATGATTGTGAGATTTCTGGTCCATCCTGGTTTCAGCAGGGCTGGAAATCACACAGGGTGCCAAGGATAGAAAGCACCTCAACATTTAAAACAAAAAGTTAGCAAAACTTTTTTTGAATTTCAATTCACATGTGAGTTTGGGCCCTTTGGGGCATAGGTTCAGGGCAATTCTTATCTCATCGCATCCCAGCCAGGGAACTCATCTCTATTATAAATCCAGTAATGAAGGGACTGTTGCTTTGCCATTATAAACCCCCAGAAGCTACAAGACTACAGCTGTCAAAATTCACTCCAGGCTGGAACCTGGTGTTCTACTTCTTAGCCGAATGCCAGTAAAACTTGTCCTAGTCTTTTAAAAGAACATTGTTTTACAAATTCACCCCAAGTCCCCTTGGCCATTCTGTAAGCTACAGGGAGGGTGAGAAAGCCGCAGAGCCATGTGGTTTGATAGGGATACATGGCTTCTGGCAATCAGGAGAGCTCTCGCTTTAATGTTTTCAGTGGTAATTACTCTGTTTTTTTTGCGCCGAGGCTTTGGGAATAGTTTCCATATCGGCCTCCTGAATCTCGCTTTGAAGTTGTTTGGGATTATCTGTCATCATGTTTCCCCGTCAGCACATAAACACACTGCAGTGCAGTTTTAACCCGCTGGATACTGTATGTCCCAGGAAGACTGGAGGAAGTTCTGTGTAAACTTTCTTATCCACCAGCATGTGGGGCTTCTTCTCATCCCAGAGTCGGCTGCTGCTCAGACATAAAGCTGAACAAGGGGGAAATTTTCAGGGGCTGAACCAGATACTTTTTAAATAACGCGTTTAATTTCTATTAGTGCAGGCTGGGATTTTAAAGGGGGGCTAGGTTTGGGCTTCAGTTTTGTGTTAGACTTAAATCGAGGCTTAGGGATAGTGAATTTCAATGGAAGTTGGGCACTTTCCTCCCTGTGGGTCCTTTGAACAGACTCAAAAATTAAACTCCCTTTCAATTCTTATAACAAGGAGACACTCCGAGCCTACTCTGGCTCTCGCCTACATCAGTTATCGCCCCAGTGTAACTCCCCTGGCTCTGGATTCACCCTGATGTAACTGAGAGAAAAATCAGGAACCCTAATATTTAATCCAATAGACTTTATTTTGTGATTTCATATTTCAGTGAAAGGGGGAGAAAGAAACATATAATAATGAAGTAATACTACTACTACTTAGGTCTTATGTGGTGTTTTGTCCCCCAGTTCACCAGAACTCCTAAGTACATGATTTAAGTAGAGCTAGTTGGAAAATAGTACTGTTTTCCCCATGGAAAATTTTGACTTTTTTTGAAAAACTGAAAATTTTCAGCCAAAACTTTTCTGATTTTGTGTTTTTGATTTTGGGGGGGAAAAGTCAAAAATTCCCACAAAAAGCAGACACTTTCCCCCAAAACTGTGTTTAACTGAGAACCCAATCTTCCATTGAAAAAGTATTTAAATGGAAAATTTACAAGCAGCCTTAGATTAAGTACTTGGGCCCTGATTCAACAACCCATCCCTATTTAGCAAAGCACTTAAGCACGTGCTTGACTTCAATAGGATTTAACCACACACTTAAAGTTAACCATATGGTTAAGTGCTTTGCTGAATTGGAGTCTTGACGTCAATGGGACCTCATTTTGTGCTTAAGTGTTTTACCAAATAGGGATGTTTTCCTGAGTCAGGGTCTACGTATATTGTGGAACCAGGGCTTGTATTTTCAATGCACTGTAGGAAATGTAACTAATGAAACCTCACAGCTCACCTGTGAGGTAGATCAATAATATTATCCTCAGAGGGGAAAGTTGAGGCATTGAGAGGGGAAGTGACTGTCCAAGGTCACACAGGAAGTTGGTAACAGAGCCAAGATTAGGATATAAGGCTAGCATAAATGGGAAGCTGTTTGCATAATAGGAAATAGCATCAACACGTGGCCCAGGATGGAACTTTAATTTGTGACCCAGCACTACTCTGGAGAAAACACAGAATATAGGGCTTTATCTTCTGTCTTCAATCATATTATTATTATTAGGCTAAATGGTTGGGAAGGCCCCAGGATGCCCCATTATATTGAAAGGGAGCAGCACCCTATGTGTAAAGCTGCTACTAAGCTCTGCCATAGCTCCTTTTGTGCATAGGGCTCAAAACGCTTTACAAAGGAAGGTCAGTGTCACCGTGGAATGGAACGCTGTATCATTTGTAAAATGGGGAAACTGAGGCCCAACACTTATTTAAAGGCATACAGCAGGTTAGTGGCCTAGCTGGGGACAGAACCCAGCTTTCCTGAGTTCCCTGTCTGCTGTGCTATCCGCTGGGTCATACTGCTATACTGGTCTTAGATCCCCTATAGACAAATGTTAGTGAGGTGCCAGCACTCTCAATGTCCCTATGTGTTTATAAATGCAAGGGAGGGTCCCAGTCTCCCTGCATATTTTACATACATTTCCTGTGTGCCAAAAGAAGTCCCTGGGAAGCATTTTAATTGCTAAAGATATGCACTGCATTGTGGGTACTGCCTTGATGCTGGTGAAGGTCACTATCTTCTCAGTTTATTAGGTTGTTCCCACACTGGTTTGTGGTCAGGAGCTGAGAAAACTCCAAGGCCAGTGCAAATATGGCTTTAATTAACTGAGCAGAATCACCCCCCCTGAAGAAAAAACATCCCTGGTAGGATTTGTGTCCTGGAGTTACCAGGCCTTACTCCTGACTAGGGCATTCCTCACGTGAAAACAGCCTGGCAGATGCCAGGTCAACGTTTCAGGAGCCGTGTCACTGTTGTGCAGCCCGCAGAGCCGTTTGCAAACAAAGGCGAATCTGGCTGTTCCAACCCACTTGAATGGGTATGACATGCATCGGTCACATTACGTGTGTGAGTGAAGCCTCTTGCCAGATCATTGAGATGTGCAGGATCTCTTACCATTTACAGATAGAGAACCCAAGACACAGCCAGAGGCTTTTAAAAAAAGGAAAGCCCTGCCTGGTTATGATGTTAGGTGACATGCTACCACCTCAGTAACTTCCACAGCATGATTTTTAACACAGATATAATGTTATTCTCAGAGAAAAATCCCAGTGCACGCTGGTCCATGTCAAAGCCCAGCTAGCAATAAATGGCTGTAACTTGCATGGTTCTGATCCTATTGTGGCCAATATTTCCATATCACTCATGATGTTAGCCTTGCATTGACCAACCCACTGCCTATGGCCTTGCTTGCACCTGAGCACCTGCGCCCCATTAGATATGTGCTTCACTCCCAGCATTGCTCAGGTGCTTTGCTGCCCTGGGGCCCATATCCTGAAGGCCAGATCTCTGTTCTCTTCTTCCACCCCCCACATAGCCACAGTGAGTTCATGATACAGTGACAAGCGTATGACCCTACTTGCCATGCGTGGGGAAATCGTTGTGATTACTCACCAGTGCATCTTGTGCTCGTCAAGTAATAGCATGGATTTGCATATTTAAAGGAACTTTACTTAAGTGGCTATCAAACCGCAAGTCTGTGCAGTGCAAGAAGCAACCAAAGTGTCTCAGGCCTTGTTGCTTTGCCATTGTGCTTTAATAATAGCTGTTTTGTTTGGATACTTGGCATTTTTCCCTGGTGACAGCTAGTGTTTATAGTGCTTTTAAATATATATATTTGAGGAGACTCCTGTTCCTCCGGAGCCTGGAAGCTGTGCTCTGTCCTTCCCTCCATGTTGCTGGCTTGCCCACCAATGACAGAAGGGTGAAGGAATGCAAGAGACGGCACATGGAGAAAGCCAGCTCATGCATTTCTTCTCTCTCCTCTTTGCGGGCGTGGGCTCTGCTGCTCCCTGTCCAAGAAAGGGAATGTGAAACAAGAAAAATAAACTGGAGTCTAAAATGGAAGTGATGATGGAGAAGAGAAAGGAACCCAGGATTCCCACACCCCCAGAACTTGATGGCTTAGTAAAGCACAGAGCTCATTGTGGAAATGCTCCCAGAACTTGTGTGGGTGCCAGGGGAATCCACCCAGATGCTCCACAAACATTGCCACCAACACTGGTAGTGGGACCCAACCCAGCCATACGCCCCTAAAAATGCCCCTGGCCTCTTCTAACGAGCATCTGTGTATTTCATTGTGGAGCTATGAGTGCTTATTTGTACAGCACCTCGCACAGTGGGGACTTAGAATCATAGGACTGGAGGGGACCTCGAGAGGTCATCTAGTCCAGTCCCCCACACTCATGGCAGGACTAAGGATTATCTAGACCATCCCTGACAGGTGTTTGTCCAACCTGCTCTTTAAAATCCCAGTGATGGAGATTCCACAACCTCCCTAGGCAATTTATTCCAGTGCTTAACCACCCTGACAGTTAGGAAGTTCTTCCTAATGTCCAACCTAAACTGCCCTTACTGCAAT
The DNA here is from genome assembly GCF_013100865.1 of Trachemys scripta elegans. Classification (NCBI taxonomy): domain Eukaryota; kingdom Metazoa; phylum Chordata; order Testudines; family Emydidae; genus Trachemys; species Trachemys scripta. The sequence goes on from NC_048299.1 coordinate 155,196,621, forward strand.
TTAAGGCCATTGCTTCTTGTCCTATCCTCAGAGGTTAAGAAGTACAATTTCTCTCCCTCCTCCTTGTAACAATTTTTTATGTACTTGAAAACTGTTATCATGTTCCCTCACAGTCTTCTCTTCTCCAGACTAAACAAACACCATTTTTTCAATCTTCCCTCATAAGTCATGTTTTCTAGATCTTTAATCATTTTTGTTGCTCTTCTCTGGACTTTCTCCAATTTGTCCACATCTTTGCTGAAATGTGGCACTCAGAACTGGACACAATACCCCAGCTGAGGCCTAATCAGCATGGAGTAGAGCGGAAGAATTATTTCTCGTGGCTTGCTTATCATACTCCTGCTAATACATCCCAGAATGATGTTTGCTTTTTTTGCAACAGTGTTACACTGTTGACCCATATTTAGCTTGTGATCCACTATGACCCCCAGATCCCTTTCTGCAGTACTCCTTCCTAGGCAGTCATTTCCCATTTTGTATGTGTGCAACTGATTGTTGCTTCCTAAGTGAAGTACTTTGCATTTGTCCTTACTGAATTTCACCCTATTTACTTCAGACCATTTCTCCAGTTTGTCCAGATCATTTTGAATTTTAATGCTATCCTCCAAAGCACTTGCAACCCCTTCCATCTTGGTATCATCCGCAAACTTTAGAAGTGTACTCTCTATGCCATTATCTAAATCATTGATGAAGATATTGAACAGAACCGGACCCAGAACCGATCCCTGCGGGACCTCACTCATTATGCCCTTCCAGCATGACTGTGAACCACTGATAACTACTCTCTGGGAACAATTTTCCAACCAGTTTTGTACCCACCTTATAGTAGTCCCATCTAGGTTGTATTTCCCTAGTTTGTTTATGAAAAGGTCATGCAAGACAGTATCAAAAGCCTTACTAAAGTCAAGATATACCACATCTACCACTTCCTCCCAGCCAAAAGGCTTGTTACCCTGTCAAAGAAAGCTATCAGGTTGGTTTGACACAATTTGTTCTTGAGAAATCAATGCTGACTGTTATTTATCACCTTATTATCTTCTAGGTGTTTGCAAATTGATTGATTAATTATTTGCTCCATTATCTTTCCGGGTACAGAAGTTACTTACTTCAGGACTAGGGCTGGTAGGCACAACTGCAATACAGACAATAAATGCAGATGGCTCCGAACACTGGGCACTGAGAAAGAGACCGGAGCAGATCTGGAATGCAGTGGAAATGAAAATGTTACGACCGATGTTTCGAGTTACAAGGATGGACCATGTTCAGGACAAATCAGTTAGGGAAAGGTGAAGGTAGTACCAGTTATAGAAATGCTGAGGGAATCCAGACTGAGATGATCTGGGCCTGTGAAAAGAAGATCGGAAGAATATATAGGAAACAGGGTGTTAAACTTAGAAGTGGATGGTAAGAGAAGGGTTGGAAGACCCAAAACTAGATGAATGGATGTTATAGAAAAGGATTTGATTAGTTGTGGAGTTTCCAAGGAACTGCTTCATGGACTGAAATGGAGACGAAAGACTCGACAAGCCAACCCCATATGGATGGGACTGAGGCTATAATAATAATAAATAAATAATGATTTGTTGCCTTTATGAGACAAACCCATTTGGGGAGTGGAGGAGATGGATATGCAGCAAGCGGTTCACATCCTTCAAGCCACCACATGAGAGACAGCAGACTGGGGCAAACAGGCTTCTCAGGCCTGAGTGGGGATAATCCATCCAACACACACAAACACCTTCCTCATGCCCCAAAAGCCCTGGAGTTTGGAGAGAGCAAGGAGTAGCTTTTTAGCTCTGGCATCCAGAGGGCCAGGCATACTCTCAGAATACACAGGTGTGTGTGAGTGTGGTAATGTAGGGTGCTGATGCTCAAACCAATGCTCTCTGTGTCCTGTAACGAGGTATGAAAATCAGGTATAGCCATGTGTTATTAGGGCACAGAGTTTTGTTACTCTGGCCACAGGCATGCAGGCAAACAATCTCTGAGTGGGAGGAGAAACCCCCAAGGTGGATGTGAGCAGACACTCTGTGGGATGCAGGCTGAGACTGCCATGTTCATCTATGCATCTGTGTCCTCAGCCAGGCCTCAGGTGTCTAGACGAGACTAGTGCACTGAGCTGTTCTTTTATCTTACTGCACTAGCTTCACCGCCCCCAGCCTGAGAGCTATTCACTCCCTCCTATCACAGCTCTTCTGTTGGAAGTGATTTGCTTTCCCCCACCCACCATCCCCTACACCCCTAATTTCCCACTTCAGCCTCAACTCCTTCCCCCTGCTTAATGACCCAGCTTTGATCGCAGTATGGGATACCCTGCTCTCCCTAGTCTGGATTGAGTTCAGAGGCTTATGTTCATCCTTGGGGCAATTCCTGCCAGGTCAATGGGCCTGATTCTCCATTCCCCAACACTCATGTAAAATCAGGAATAATTCCACCAACAGCAAAAGAGTGAACGCGGGTGTAGCACTGGTCACATATCAGCGGGAATGCGTTCGGCCCCAAATGTTTAAGTAATTAACGGACAGAATGCCTGGCTCTTCCGATCAGCCCCAGGTGGAAGTGGGTCAGAGACATTGTTCCGGCTGGCACATTCCACATTGTCACACGATGTTCTGCCGTCAGGAAAGCGATAGTAATTGCTTCCAGGCGGTGCTCTTTGAGTGCGTTTTTCACTGTTGGCTTTAGAGCCCCCAAGTGAGGAAGAGAGGAGGATCAGATTGTTTTCTTCATTCTCGGAGAATTGTTTAGAAAATGAAAAAAATGCATGATGACACTTCCTCCTTGGGCTGCAATGCGTAGAACTCCCTGTTCAGTGCACAAACTGCCACCAGTGTCACTGCAGCTATTTTTAACCCATACATTTTACCCTCCTAAATATTTCTCACAAATGTTTTTCTTGTGCGTAACAAATGGGAAAAGATCAACTCTAGAAGCTGATTCAATTATTGGAGTGTGTTTACATTCTAGAAAGCAACAGCAGCCAAGACAATGTGTCTCTGGACCAACCCTGGAAATGCAACTGTTTCCAGGGATAATACACCCCTGTGGCCCAGAAACCACTTCACCAGGGCGGTACAGGTAACTGAGAGATCGAGTCGGGGAGAAATTGTAGCTCGGGTTGACCCAAAAATGCTTTTTAAAAATTTGATGGTGAGCCAAGAAATACATACAAAAATTTCTGTTTGAGCCAAAATGTTTTGTTTTTGAGATTTTAAAACTTTTTTTTGTAATTTTTAATAAAACTGAAGTAAATTTCAAAACAAAAAGATGATTCAAATAGAAAAATTGAATCATTGCATTTTGAAAATGTGGCAATGGAACATTTCAATTTTTTCTGAATTTTTTTGTTGGTTTATTCTTTGACCAAAACACTTTGGTGAATCTGACACGAAGAAGAGGATGTATCTTTACACTCGTAGAAAGCCCAGATATCATAGTGAGGAGCATGTTAAAAGTGTATATAGCAAAATAATTCATATCCTATCTCCACGTGGGCTTCCAATCCCAGCTGCTGAACCCCATTATTTGTGATGGGTTAGAGTCTGCTTGGATCAGCAGCGTTTCAAGCTAAGGGGAAGGCATATTGCAGTGGAGCGAAAGATTGGGTTTTCTCCAGTCAACTGCCCAACTGCATGTGGGAGCTGCAAGGATATAATCAGATCTGCCTGGGAAGGAGCAGTGAATTGACTCCAGGCTGAATGAGCTATCACAAGCTACAGCTAGACGAGCAAATGTTTCCCTCCAGATCCAGAGATGCTCCTGTGAATCTGAAATCACTGTATTTTCCCAAACATGTGATCTGGAATTTGGATCAGCTCTGCAGCTCTTGTTTGGTTTCTTCAGCTGGCTGTGTTGTCTACCCCGGGGCTGTGATGTGGCTCCTCTCTGTAAATGGGACCCCCTCCTGCCCCTGACACTGATCTCTGATGCTCTTTCCCCACTGCATGCAGCTGCAGAGAGAGAATACCAGCAACGCCTTTCACCCAAACACCCTCACAGAATATTGCAGTGGGAGTGACCCCAGGCACTGAAACACTCCGCATCACAGTGCTGCAAAGCTCTATTTTCACGCACAATGGCACTGCATCAGATCTGTGTGTGTGCGTGTGCGCATGAGTGTGTCGTTGTGATCTGTTCCAGTTCTCTGCATGTGACTTGGATAAGACAGTCTGGACAAGATGTGGTTTGGACATAAAGCTGGTAGCAAATGTCAAGCTGCATAACTCCAGGATCTATTTACCTTTATGAGCACAAGAACCATATTTAACTATGCGGGGCCAAATTCAGAGGTGACTCTAACCAAGTCCAGAGGTTGTCCAAGTGGGTGTAATTTACCCTGCTGTCAGGGCCATTGTGGGGATGTGCACCTTTCAGGCTCCTGTTCTGTAATGCAGAGGCTCTTGCTCTGTCAATAGAGAGGCCCCTGTTCCGTCATGCCACAGCTCCTGTTTTGTAATGCAGAGGCACTGGATCAAGCTGACCTCTTTCAAGCGCCTATTCTCTGAAGATTCCTGAACACGACAGCCCTAGCCTGTGCCTTATATAGATCTGCCCCTCACTTATTCCTGAGTAAATGGATGCGACTGAGTCTAAAGGAGCCTGAATTACTGGCACCGCCGAGCCTCAGCTCCTGTGAATGGGGCTAACTTGTGGGTGACCAAATGGAGGACTGCAGCAGCAGTGCCCAGGAAGACATGCCTGATTGACTGTCATTAAATGTAGCTGCCTTCCTCTTCCGTATGGAAGGTGTGGCTCAGGACTCTCCTATCAAGACAGAGCATTGCATGCAGGGATCTGTAGTGTCTGAAAGCCGAACACCCATAGTGAAGGTGTGGATGGGCAGGGACTGCATTGCAGAGCTCCATGGTTTGCATCTGAGCAGCAGGCTCTACTCCTGCCAGGGCTGGGCTGGCACAGCCCATGGGTTGGGCAGAGACAGGGTTGGCTAAAGAGAAGAGGACTTGTTTGCCTCCAGCAAGGATATATCCCTTCCTAATTCCCTTGGCAGCTCAGCAGGAGGCAGGGTGGGTGTATGCTTCCCAAGAGCAGGATGGGGCTGTTTACCAGGGGCATCTGTTATCTGTATGCACAGCTCACTGGCAGGCAAACTGGATGTCAGCTTGTCATTATCTTGGCCTGCGATCGGAGAGGAATGTAAACATGGCATGGATCGGAAGTGCCTCATCAGAGTGACAAAGTGTGTTTTGTGCTATTTTGGGAGTCTTACTGCGATCAGAGGAGGGCACGGGAGCAAAGGCCTGGCACCCCTCATCCCTGCACTGGGGCAGCACCAGCCTTGTAAGTAGCATCTATCAGAGCTGATGTGTTTGTTTCAAATGAAGATAGGCCTGATATGCAGAATTTGAATTCGGAACCAGATCCGCCTCCCGCAAAGTCTGGGTGTGCTGGGATGAGGAATTTGGTTCCAATGCTCATCTCTAGTGTTGAAGGATAAGTAACCATCTGGCTGTGCACATTGATTCTGAGTGGGTCTTACTGGCGATGAGACAGAGAAGATGACAGAGACAAATTTTCCAAAATTCAATTTTTTAACTTTTATTTTTTTTGCCAACTATAGAGTTGGTTGAAATTTTTGAAATTTCTTCAAAAAACCTTCAACTTTCAATTGAGAAAAAAAAAGAGAGAAAAGGTCACGATGAAATGTGATGTCATTTTAATGATTCCCCCCCCCCCCGCCACCACATAGTTCAATCATCTCTACAGAAATCTGTGGAGCCAAACTCTCTTAAACTTTGGGGAAATTGGTTTTGGGATCTAAAGCTAAATTCTACGGCTGGGCCTCATTTCTGCAATGGACCGAGCACCACTGAACTTTAGGGAGGGTCTGAACTCTACAAATTGGGCTAATCTCTATCCTCCAATTGACAATAGTTTGCTAAAGGGATGGATGGGATGCTTAGCGGATTAGCAATTGGCTATAGCACGTCACACCTCCAGGTCATTGGTTTGCATCTAGCCCCAGGTCAGTAGGAACTAAAAATCACAAGGGTTATTTGACAGGTTTCAGAGTAGCAGCCGTGTTAGTCTGTATCCACAAAAAGAACAGGAGTACTTGTGGCACCTTAGAGACTAACAAATTTATTAGAGCATAAGCTTTCGTGGACTACAGCCCACTTCTTCGGATGCATATAGAGTGGAATAAATATTGAGGAGATATATATACACACATACAGAGAGCATGAACAGGTGGCAGTTGTCTTACCAACTCTGAGAGGCCAATTAAGTAAGAGAAAAAAAACTTTTGAAGTAGGGTGACCAGATGTCCCCATTTTATAGGGACAGTACCAATATTTGGGGCTTTTTCTTATATAGGCTCCTATTACCCCCCCACCCCCTGTCCTGATTTTTCACACTTGCTATCTGGTCACCCTATTTTGAAGTGATAATCAAGATAGCCCAGTACAGACAGTTTGATAAGAAGTGTGAGAATACTTACAAGGGGAGATAGATTCAGGGTTATTTGCTAGCAAATGTGAAATGAATAGAATATCTCCGCTCACCTAGTAGAAGACAGATGCTTGCATCATAGCAAAGCACAAATCTGATAGTGGTGAGTGACTGAGCTGTTGAGGCTTAAGCAACAGGTGATCTCCCAGGTGTGCAAAGCTTCGCACTCTTGCTGCACCTTGTCTGTGCATAAAAAGAGGCGTGGGTCTCTGTGGCTAGCATGCCCCAGGGGGAAAAACAACCCTTTGGTGCTTCTGTCAGCAAGTAGGGAGCAGAGATAAAGACAAGCCACACCATTTGGATCCTGATTCCAGACACAACTGAGGGGAAGGCAGGGAGAGTTATTTATTATCTGAATTGCAATGTTGCTCACAGGGTGCCCAGCCCTTTTCAGACAGACATTGGAGCAGGGCCCAATTCTCTGCTGCTCTAAAAGTACAGTTTGCCACATGCCAGGCTAATCTACCCCAGCCCTAAGGCTTAGGGTGACCAGTCAGCAAATGTGAAAAATCGGGACAGGGGGTGGGGGGAAATAGGAGCCTATATAAGAAAAAAACCAAAAATCGGGACTGTCCCTATAAAATCAGGACATCTGGTCATTCTACTAAGGCTGCTGTGACTTACCCCAGGGACCGAGCTGGACCTAGCCGGCTTGAAAACAGGAGAAGCACAAAAACAACGTAAAGGCACCTTTGCTCATCTCCTCCCACCCCGAGTATAGCTCCGCCAGCACAGAGCATTGAGCCCACCATCCCGGCTTGAGGGAATGATCTAAAATCAATCAACAAATGAGCAGAGCTAAGGGTCAGTGGGATGCAGATTCCATTTGCCGGTGTTCAGGGCTGGGGCTTGGGTCCAAGCCCAGATCTGCACAGCAGAGCTGGAGGGGCAGAGCTGGGAGTCCAGTGCCCAAAGAGATGGTAACTATGGAGGGACCAACGCTCCTCCTGCGTCACTGAAAGGAAATGAAGAAGAATGAGCCCTTGTTTGGGGCTCCCCCAGCCCCATCAGTGTCTCTCCTGCTGTTTATGAACCGGGGGAAGTTTATACTCTCCTCAGTTTATTTTCTTCCTGTCTCTGGCGAGCTCCCCTTTAATTAGGAGCCTGGTTAGTATTGGTGGAAGTGCTGCTGATAATAACACATTAACGAACAGGAACTTTTCCCTGCTGCCAATCACTGTCTGCTTCTCACGTGAGGGACCAGAAATGCTCTCCCCCTGAGGGGGAGGGCAGCTTGTCACGCAAAGCAGCCTGACAGTACGGGCCACCATGGGGAACCATAAACGGGGAGGCAAAAAAATAGCTGGAAGTGCCTGGGTAAGGAAATAGGGGTGAGAGTGGGGCAGAAGTGATGCTGGCACCAAGGCAGGGCTATGGGAGCCCAGGCCTGGCTCTCTGCGTGGTGAGAGAGGGAACTCATGGGAGCTAAGTCCTGGCATGTTGCTCTGAGGCAGCTGGAGTTCACATGTGCTGGGTCCCCAGGGAAAGATGGTACTTCCAGGAACTGGATCATGGCATATCACAAGGGCCGAGCTGGTTCTCAGAGACAGCGGGAGCTCGCAGCAGCTGGAGCCCAGCCCTGCTCTCAGGGGAAGTTGGAGAGAACATGGGCAGAGTCAGAACAGCAGCTGAGTCCCAGCTGTGTAATCCCAACCTCACAATTTATAACGTCCTGGGACGATGCCACTTCTTGGCCAGGACTTTGGAACAGAATCAGAGACGACCCCTCTCCCAAATGGATCCCTCTGGGTTTTGCATTGAGCCCTGTGCATGTTGGGACAGGACGTGGTGGCATTTTAATAAGTTTCGCCCAAGCAGAGTGGAAGTGTGTGGCACCTTCTAACTTTAATAATGTGCATTATTAATCCCAGATGTTCCTGGTAGCCGAGATCACTGGCATAAAACTTTAGTGTCATAGATAAAGCTGGCAAACATTTCTAATTTTTATTTTAATGAAAAACAATATAATTGTTTTCATTAAAATTGGCATGAAAAATATTCCATTTTTTCAGTCAGCTTTAATGACAGCTCATAGTTCTGCTCCAGGAGGTAGAACTTATATCCCATTTACAAATTATAAGTTGTACAGGTAGAACAGATCTCAGAAATGTTGAGTTTCAGGATCAGTGAGTTCAGAGTTGCTGGAAGATTGTTTAGTTCCCCAAGCTAAAAACATAAGAACGGCCATACTGGGTCAGACCAAAGGTCCATTTAGATCCTGTCTTCCCACAGTGTCCAGTGCCAGGTGCCCCAGAGGGAATGAACAGAACAGGCAATCATCAGGTGATCCATCCCCTGTCGCCCATTCCCAGCTTCTGGCAAACAGAGGCTAGGGACACCATCCCTGTCCATCCTGGCTAATAGCCGTTGATGGACCTATCCTGCATGACCTTATCTAGTTCTTTTTTGAACCCTGGTATAGTCTTGGCCTTCACAACACTGAAGTTTTTCGAGGAGAAGAATGATTTTCAAACAAGAATTACTGTATAATCATTTGCTGAGCACAGGTCTCTGTTTATTACAAACAGTGGGTTGTATTTTTAAATTAAATTTCTCTTGGTCAAATTGTTTAAATTAGGGGGAAATGTTTCCTGCACCATGAAAAAGTTTCATGAAGGCCAGAAGTCCAAAATCTCTCAATCGTGGACCTTCTGAACAGAAATAGAAATTAAGTGCTTTATAAAAAAATTCCTTTAGTACAATTGAAGTAATTCAAACCAGTCAATTGTGCTATAATCCATCATCTAAAAAGCAAAGAGTGCCATAACTATTATGATTAAAGATGACAGACTATCAGGTGAAATGGTGCTCTTCTCTTTGGGAATATGAATTAAACAAGAAAGGATGTGGCAGTTTATATTAACAATAGCAGCAATAATAATCACCATCATCAGTAAAATCCCTTGCACTTTTTTAGTGCTTTCCAGTCAAGGAATTCAATGTGCTTCACAAACACCAGTTCATTTAGCCTGAGGACAGTCCTATGAGCTAGATAAACATCATTACCCCCATTTTACAGATAAAGAAACTGTGGCTTAGGCAAGGTCGAAGAGAAAGTCTTGTGTCAGGTACAGCACCCAGGGCTCCCAGCAAGCAGGGCAGTAAGGAGCCCTGAGGTCATCTGGTGCTTCAAGCAAAATCTGTGAAACAGGAAGACCTTGTTTAAATCACCACTGCTCTGATAGCTCATGGCAAGACCCTAGATAAGTCTCCTGACTGCCTGAGAAAAAGCACCCACTGCTGTGAGGAAGAAGAGGACACACAAGGACCTCTGGCTGCATCCATTTTCCCTGTTTCCCTTGTGCCTCAGCCAAACCCAGCAGCAAAGCTGAGCTAGTACCAGGCAGTGGGAAAGCAGGGCTTGAAGAAGGGGGTTCCCCAGGGAAAGTAACTGTTTTACTGTACTCCCTCATCTGTCTGCATCCAGCTGTTGTCACTTGTCTTAGACTAAGATTGTAAGCTCCTTGGGGCAGGGACCATCTTTTTGTTCTGTTTGTGCAGCGCCTAGCACAACGGGGGGCTGGTCCATGAGTGGGGCTCCTAGTCGCTACCATAATACTAATAAGTGAACACGTCACCAGTGAGTTCAAGTGGTGTGACCAAATGCATAACAGTGTGAGCCACTTGCTTTCCCCTGGAGCAGGGGTTCTCAAACTGGGGGTCGGGACCCCTCGGGGTTGCGAGGTTATTACATGAGGGGTTGCGAGTGGTCAACTTCCACCCCAAACCCCGCTTTGCATCCAGCATTTATAATGGTGTTAAATATATAAATTATATATTTAATTTATAAGGGTGGGGGGTCGCACTCAGAGACTTGCTGTGTGAAAGGGGTCACCAGTAAAAAAGTTTGAGAGCCACTGCCCTAGAGCACCAGTGCCTCTGCTGGAGGCTGGATACCAGAGTAGGTGGGACTAGTGACCTGGTCTCGCCTTTCCTTGTCAAAGGGTACATACACACTGCAGTGTAGACATACCCACGCTGAATAGAGATGGGATCTGAGCTCCACACCTGGATACTTTGCTCCCTTGGCAGCTGCAAGAGAAGCAATGCACTGTCTGCCTTCCAACAGGTGTGGAGACAGATCCTGTAACCTGCTGAACATTCACACCGAGTTCACTGGCCCCAGGAGCAGGCTCTGAGGGTTCCCTACTCTGGAAATCATAGTGCCGGATTTCCCCTTCTGTGGAGAAACGAGTGACCGCCCTAAGACCTGTCCTCCAGGGTGAGTATGCTTAGACCAGGAGGGTGTTCTCTGCCCTTTGATCCGTCCATACCTCTGAAAACAGGTCTCAGCTGTCACCTGTCCTTAGGGGAGTTGGGGCACAGAGAAAAGAAGAGACTGTTTTGAAATTTTGGGGTGAATAGCTACAAGTGGAAGTCTGCGAGCCACTTGAATGAAGAGAAACCCACCTCTCTGTGCTCCAGTGACCCAATTCCGCCACAGCTTCCTTTGCAAGTTTTTTCATCTCACCCACCACCAGGAAGGGTCTCTCATGTTGCATGCGAGGCGTTTCTCACAACACTCAGATAGATACATCTCGGGAGACGTGTCTCTTGTTTCTAATGTTGCTGGGCCATATAGATTCTGGCATAGTATTAGCTCAAGCTAAGGCAGGGAAAGAAAAACACTGTCACACACACACACATATACACATGCACATTTCATTCAGTGTTTTCCCTGTCTCTTTCAGACACTTCACAGCTATTTACACAGGTGTCATCCAGCCCTGGCCCTGTGTGAACATTCCGCCTCAGGCAATTCTGCTCCAGTCTGCCCAAGCACAGAACAGAAATCAATATCTTCACGTGGCAGCATTTCCCAGGTCCCACTAAAACCAATCCCATGTGCCAAAGCCAATTGCATCTCTACTAACAAACCGCCTTGTCTGCCTTTATCTCAGTGCAAGTTTTTATCTCGGGATGTCACTCATGGGCTCATTCTGGTATTTGCTTAGGACCATGAACCCTGTTTTTACATCCCTGTGAACACTGTGTCACTTATTCAATGTTACATATCATTTTCAGATGCCAAAAACCTAGCACAGTATGTCACCAACTGTGAGGTGGGGGTGGAAAAACCAGTTTGGGTAGAGAAAGAACTGGCCTGGACCTTTTCCTATCATTCAAACTCAACTTTCTGGCCATACAAAAATCTTTAGCTAAAAATCCTCCCCTTCCCCCCATTAAATTTTATTTCCTTGAGCCTCAGCGCTTCCTGGTTCAGCAAGGGACAGAGGCAAAAATGCCAAAATACCTCTATAAAAACAGATCTAATCTAATCTACCTTTCTCCCATAGAGAACTATTTATCTAGTCTATTTCCCATGGGTCCATCACCACAGTAGCTGGATGTGGTATTCACAGCCAGACAGAAAATAGGGGTGGGTGAAAGAGATACCTTAAATAATCCCTTATGGAATGTCCAATGGAATTTAATGGGGATGAAATCTATAGAGTTCTATACAGAGAATTCTGAGCAGGTGCCGACACCGAGTTTAGACTGCCCCTGAGAGCCGCTGAGAATTAAACAAACTCCTGGGCTGCTCTAATTTACACCAGATGCGGCACTGGCCTGGACCTGTCCTAGACTAAACCCTTTCCCTACTCCACACCTCTGGCCTTCTGTATCATGTCACCAAGAAGTACAGCACAGAATAAGACCCAATACATTTCTGATAGCCACATATGATCCACCTCTGCAGTAGGTGCTCAGAGACCAGCCTGATGGGTGCAGCATAGGAAGATAGAAGGATTAGACATGGATCGCATCTACACATGCAGTAGACAATGTCCCAGCCCCATCACCAGGAGAGCAATGGACAATAGCAAAGAATAATAAGAGATCTTCCAAATTCTCTTCTTCACATGAGCTGAGCTGTGCCTAGGCCGAGGAAGAGCTAGGCAGGCCCGTGCCTTTGAACGTCAGGATGGTTGTGCCAGTGATTCATGTCCTGCTTCCCCCGCCCCCCCCCCCCCCCGCCCTGTTTCTATACACAGTTTAGCAGCTCTGCCTTCTAGGAAAAGGAAAGGGAAAGAAGAATCCAAACCAACCCTCTTCCTGTTGATTTATCCATGGACTTGCTGCCACTGGAGTCCCAGGGTCAGAGCAGAGGGTAACCTGGACTTTGGCCATCCCTTTGCTCAATCTAGAGGGGAAGGGTGCTAGGTCCTGTTTTTCCCTAAGGCAGCCCCAGCAGCAGACTCTGGGTTTGTAACTGTCTCTCCGCTGGGTTGCAATATGCACCCAGAGCTAAGCCCCACTGGAGACATGGGAGTGGTTTATGGCTGCTTTGTGCATCGCTGATATCAGCAGATTAACCACTACTAAAGAGCCTTCCTTTCCAAGTGCTATTGAAATGGCATCAGTTCAGCAGAACTAGCCTGATTTGCAGCCATTCAGGGTATGTCTACACTACGAAATTAGGTCGAATTTATAGAAGCCGGTTTTATAGAAATCATTTTTATACAGTCGATTATGTGTGTCCCCACATAAAATGCTCTAAGTGCATTAAGTCGGCGGACCGCGTCCACAGTACCGAGGCTAGCATCGACTTCCGGAGCACTGCACTGTGAGTAGCTATCCCACAGTTCCCACAGTCTCCGCCGCCCATTGGAATTCTGGGCTGAGATCCCAATGTCTGATGAGGTAAAAAACAGTGTCACAGGGGATTCTGGGTACATGGCATCAGCCCCCCCCCGGTGAGAGCAATGTCAGACAATCGTTTTGCACCTTTTTTCCTGGGTTACCTGTGCAGACGACATACCACGGCAAGCATGGAGCCCGCTCAGCTCAGCTCACCGTCACCATATGTCATCTGGGTGCCGGCAGATGTGGTACTGCATTGCTACACAGCAGCAGCTAATTGCCTTTTGGCAGTAGATGGTGTATTACGACTGGTATCCATCGTCGTCGTACACCTCAGTGAGTTCGGTCAGAGGCGCCTGGGCAGACATGTTTTGTCTCCTGGAGACTCAGTCCTGCCGGCAGTCCTATTGAACCGTCTTGACGATGATGGCTAGCAATCGTAATGCAGCATCTTCTGCCAAGCACCCAGAAGATGCTGATGGCTATCAGTCATGCTGCACTGTCTGCTGCCAGCCTAAGATGTAAAAGATAGATGAACCAGATTTGTTCTGTATTCATTTGCTTCCCCCTCCCTCCATGAAATCAACAGCCTGCTAAACCCAGGGTTTTGAGTTCAATCTTTGGGGGGGTCATTCTGTGTGACAGTTGTTTGTGTTTCTCCCTGATGCACAGCCACCTTTGTTGATTTTAATTCCCTGTAAGCCATGTCGTCACTCGCCCCTCCCTCCCTCCCTCCCTCCGTCAAACAATAGTTTTGTGCCTTTTTTCAGCCCAGACGCCATAGCACTGGGATCATGGAGCCCGCTCAGATCACCGCAGCAATTATGAGCATTGTGAACACCACGTGCATTGTCCTGGAGTATATGCAGAGCCAGAACATGCCAAGCAAAACCAGGCGAGGAGGCAATTGCAGCACGGCGACGAGAGTGATGAAGAAATTGATATGGACATAGACCTCTCACAAAGTACGGGCCCCAGCAATGTGCAAATCATAGTGTTACTGGGGCAGGTTCATGCCATGGAACGCCAATTCTAGGCCCGGGAAACAAGCACAGACTGGTGGGACCGCATCGTGTTGCAGGTGTGGGATGATTCCCAATGGCTGCGAAACTTTCGCATGCGTAAGGGCACTTTCATGGAACTTTGTGACTTGCTTTCCCCTGCCCTGAAGTGCCAGAATACCAGGATGAGAGCAGCCCTCACAGTTGAGAAGCGAGTGGCGATAGCCCTGTGGAAGCTTGCAACGCCAGACAGCTACCGGTCAGTCCGGAATCAATTTGGAGTGGGCAAATCTACTGTGGGGGCTGCTGTGATCCAAGTAGCCAACGCAGTCAAAGACCTGCGGATATCAAGGGTAGTGACTCTGGGAAACGTGCAGCTCATAGTGGATGGCTTTGCTGCAATGGGATTCCCAAACTGTGGTGGGGTGATAGACGGAACCCATATCCCTATCTTGTCACCGGAGCACCAAGCCACCGAGTACATAAACCGAAAAGGGTACTTTTCAATGCTGCTGCAAGCCCTGGTGAATCACAAGGGATGTTTCACTAACATCAACGTGGGATGGCCGGGAAAGGTACATGATGATCGCGTCTTCGGGAACTCTGGTCTGTTTCAAAAGCTGGAGGAAGGGACTTTCTTCCCGGACCAGAAAATAACCGTTGGGGATGTTGAAATGCCTATAATTATCCTTGGGGACCCAATCTACCCCTTAATGCCATGGCTCATGAAGCCGTACACAGGCAGCCTGGACAGTAGTCAGGACCTGTTCAACTATAGGCTGAGCAAGTGCCGAATGGTGGTAGAATGTGCATTTGGACGTTTAAAAGCACTCTAGCGCAGTTTACTGACTCGGATAGACCTCAGCGAAACCAATATTCCAATTGTTATTGCTGCTTGCTGTGCGCTCTACAACATCTGTGAGAGTAAGGGGGAGACATTTATGGTGGGGTGGGAGGTTGAGGCAAATCGCCTGGCCGCTGATTACGCGCAGCCAGACACCAGGGCGGTTAGAAGAGTACAGCAGGGCACGGTGTGCACCAGAGATGCTTTGAAAACCAGTTTTGGGACTGGCCAGGTTACGGTGTGAAACTTCTGTTTGTTTCTCCTTGATGAACCCGCCCCCCCGGTTCACTCTACTTCCCTGTAAGTTAACCACCCTCCCCTCCCCCCTCCGAGCACCGCTTGCAGAGGCAATAAAGTCATTGTTACGTCACATTCATGCATTCTTTATTAATTCATCACACAACTAGGGGGATAACTGCCACGGTAGCCTGGGAGGGTGGAGGAGGAATGAAGGACAAGGACACACTGCAGTTTAAAACTTTAACTCTTATTGAAGGCCAGCCTTCTGATGCTTGTGCAATCATCTGGGGTGGAGTGGCTGGGTGGCCAGAGGCACCCCCACCATGTTCTTGGGTGTCTGGGTGAGGAGGCTATAGAACTTGGGGAGGAGGGCTGTTGGTTACACAGGGGCTGTAGTGGTGGTCTCTGCTCCTGCTGCCTTTCCTGCAGCTCAACCATATGCTGGAGCATATCAGTTTGATGCTCCAGCAGCCGGAGCATCAACTCTTGCCTTCTGTCAGCAATCTGACGCCACCTATCCTCTTCAGCCCGCCACCTCTCCTCTTGTTCATATTGTGCTTTTCTGCACTCTGACATTGACTGCCTCCATGCATTCTGCTGTGCTCTGTCAGCGTGGGAGGACATCTGGAGCTCCGAGAGCATATAATCCCGAGTCCGCTGTTTTCTCCTTCTAATCTTCACTAGCCTCTGTGAAGGAGAAACATTTGCAGCTGGTGGAGGAGAAGGGAGAGGTGGTTAAAAAAGACACATTTTAGAGAACAATGGGTACACTCTTTTCCGTTAAATTTTGCTGTTCACATTACACAGCACATGTGCTTTCGTTACAAGGTCTCATTTTTCCTCTTATATTGAGGGCCTGCCGATTTGGTGTGAGAGATCACTCACGCAATGCCAGGCAACAGAATTCGGCTTCCAGGCAGCCATGGTAAGCCACAGTCTTTTGGCTTTTTTAACCTTCATAACATGTGGGAATGGTTTCAAACAGCAGCGCCCTCATTTCCCATACCAAGCACCCGTTGGGTTAGCCATTTAAAATGGATTTGCAATGTAAAAGGAGGGGCTGCGGTTTCCGGGTTAACATGCAATATACCCAACCAACCCACCTTCCCCCCACACACACCCAATTCTCTGGGATGATCACTTCACCCCTCTCCCGCACCGTGTGGCTAACAGCGGGGAACATTTCTGTTCAGCCGAGCAGGAACGGGCACCTCTGAATGTCCCCTTAATAATATCACCCCATTTCAACCAGGTGACCGTGAATGATATCACTCTCCTGAGGATAACAAAGAGAGATAAGGAATGGATGTTGTCGGCATGCCAGCGAACACCGGGACCATACGCTGCCATGCTTTGTTATGCAATGATTCCAGACTACGTGCTACTGGCCTGGCGTGGTAAAGTGTCCTACCATGGCGGATGGGATAAGGCAGCCCTCCCCAGAAACCTTTTGCAAAGACTTTGGGAGTACATCAAGGACAGCTTTCTGGAGATGTCCCTGGAGGATTTCCGGTCCATGCCCATACACATTAACAGACTTTTCCAGTAGCTGTACTGGCCGCGATTGCCAGGGCAAATTAATCATTAATCATTAAGCACGCTTGCTTTTAAATCATGTGTAATATTTACAAAGGTTCACTCACCAGAGGTCCCTTGTGCGCCCTCAGGGTCTGGGATCACGTCTTGGGTGAGTTCGGGGGTTCCTGGTTCCAGGTCCAGGGTGATAAACATATCCTGGCTGTTGGGGAAACCGGTTTCTCTTCTTCCTTGCTGTGAGCTATCTTCATTGTCTTCATCATCATCTTCCTCGTACCCCGAACCTGCTTCCCTGTTGCGTGATTCTCCATTGATTGAGTCAAAGCACATGGTTGGGGTAGTGGTGGCTGCACCCCCTAGCATGGCATGCAGCTCCGCGTAGAAGCGGCATGTCTGCGGCTCTGCCCCGGACCTTCCGTTTGCCTCTCTGGCTTTGTGGTAGGCTTGCCTTAGCTCCTTAATTTTCACGAGGCACTGCTGTGCGTCCCTGTTATGGCCTCTGTCCTTCATGGCCTTTGAGACTTTTTCTAATATTTTGCCATTTCGTTTACTGCTACGGAGTTCAGCTAGCACTGATTCGTCTCCCCATATGGTGAGCAGATCCCATACCTCCCGTTCGGTCCATGATGGAGCTCTTTTGCGATCCTGGGACTCCATCATGGTTACCTGTGCTGATGAGCTCTGCGTGGTCACCTGTGCTCTCCACGCTGGGCAAACAGGAAATGAAATTCAAAAGTTTGCGGGGCTTTTCCTGTCTACCTGGTCAGTGCATCTGAGTTGAGAGTGCTGTCCAGAGCAGGCACAATGAAGCACTCTGGGATAGCTCCCAGAGGCCAATACTGTCGAATTTCGTCCACACTACCCCAAATCCGACCCGGAAAGGCTGATTTCAGTGCTAATCCCCTCGTCGGAGGTGGAGTAAAGAAACCGGTTTAAAGGGCCCTTTAAGTCGAAAAAAAGGGTTTCGTCGTGTGGACGTGTCCAGGCTTAATTCGATTTAACGCTGCTAAATTCGACCTAAAATTGTAGTGTGGACCAGGCCTGAGTGTCTGGCCTGTAAAGCCTAACAAGGGTTAGCTGCCGCTAACGTGTTGCCCCTTCATTTGTGTCTCGGTCTCATTCAGGGTGGACTGAACTGAATTCAGTTGCACTGGCTGGAATGTGTTTCATGAGATGCCAGGGCTTTGCAGGCCAGCGGCATGGACTATGGTTCTTCGCAACGGAACAAAAAGTAGTTTACGTCCCAGGGAGTACAACAAATAAAAGCCAAATCCTCCCCTTAGCTTATAGTCCCTGTATTTAGCCATGATAAAGACGAACATCTCGCTGTGAAAACAGGAGATGAATGTATGGGAGGGCTGTGACCATGGTGGTAAACATCAGAGACAACTGTAGGTATTTCTAATGTGCATGCACTCCAGGGCACCGCAAAGAACAGAGGCACCTCCATGGGATGTATAGAGGACATGGGCTGGTTCATTTACAAAAGGCCAAATTCTGAGAGCTGATGAGCGCCCACGACACCCACATACTCCCCTTGGAGATACAAATGCTCAGTATGTTCTCAGTGCCGCTGGAGGATTGAGCCCATTGACTTTAATGATGCATTTCTTGCATTCCTGTTATGTTTCCCCAATCCGCTGTATGACAAGAGAAGGAGTTGTGAGTCCCATGCTGACTCCCAGCCTGCAGAGCTGTCTGGGTCCCGCTGCCCGACACAAGTGGGCAGATGTGCACCCCTACTAGCCCAAGCTGTCACTGGACATTTTGCTGCCTTTAATGTTGCCCTGCCCTAGGCCATCTGGTCTGTCCTAGGACAGAGCCAGACATCAGTGCATACGCAAAAGGAGGATGGTGCAGTTTAACTTGGAGTAAAATTTTCAAAACACCTATATGACTAAGGAGCCTAAGACCGTTGGAAATCAATGGGACTTAGGTGCCCAACTCACTTAGGTGCTTTTGTAAATCTGACTAGGTACCTATCTGCATCTTTAAAGGGCCCACCTAGATATCTTTGTGAATTTGGATCTAAGTAATTTAGGAGCACAAATACCGTTGGCCTTAAACAGAAATTAGGCTCCTAAATCACTTTGGTAAATCCCATCCTATGGGAAAACTCACATTGATTTCAATGAGAGCGGAGATAAATCAGTGCTGAGCACTTTTGAAAATTCCACTCTGAAGTTCTAGGGTAAAATCTCTGCCCCATTGAAGCCATTGGAAGTTTTGCTACTGACTCAATGGAGCCAGGATTTCACCCCAATGGTTGCAGAACTTGCACTAGTGTTTCCTGTTGAATATGATGGAAGACCGAAGCACTTGTCCACTGTCTCAGATATCCATCAGAGAGGTTTTCCTAAGGCTCATCCTAAATTTTCCAGCTAAATTCGTTGGATTATTTCTGGTTGCTCCACCCTAAAGAATGCCTTTCTTTTTTCTTTTTTTCCCCTTTGGAGATCACAGTTTACTGTAAGATGTACACTTCCTTAAGAGTGAGAAAAAGCAATACATTCCTAATAGATATATAAATAAATGACTAACAGATATTCAAGAAAAGGGCAAGAACCTAAAACAATGGATATTAAATAAATTAAAGGTCTATCAGATACAGAAAACAAAAGAAACTAGTAATCAAAGAATGTAACAATTGTTCCCATCAACATCTTGGAACTGACTGTACAAAATGAATGCAATCAGATGCAATGCCTTTCTTGGTGTTTAAACCCTTCACACACATGTAGTCTAGCATGTCCCCCCCACACCCTCAAGTTGTCACTTGTCAACTTACCAACATTTTGCTTCTATTCCTCCCTCATGAGTCACTCCCTTTCTCGCTGTTCTTCTCTGAACTCCCTCCAGCTTTCAATGTCATTCTAGTTGTGGAATGTGCTGAGTGGAAGGTACTATCCCAGCTGCATCTGGGGACAGCAAATCTCCGTCCATAGGTATAGAAATTAATTGTTTTCTTGGCGCTGTACTAGAGCTATATGCTACAGCAGCCGACTGGGATAAGCTCCAGCACTCCTGCACGTTCTCGGCCATCTCAGCTAGCCCTCTTTCCTTAGCCACATCACCCACCCTGCCTGGACATAAAAAATAACCAACCAGTTCTGAATTGCTCCCGCCGAGTTAGAGTTTTGAAAATAAACCTGCGAAACCAAACTTTTCCTGTAGCCTTTAAAGGAGCCCAGCATCCAAATTACCTAGCAGGTAGGATTCAGCTTCTATTCTTAAAGGCTCCTTACAGCCCTACTGTGGGTGATTCATGGAACGTGTATGGGAAGAGTCAGATCTGGGGCCTCAATGGGGATTATCTGTCTGGGGATCCATGCAAATCCTTTGGTTCCTGAAGGTCAGCCTTTTTCCTGAAATATCTCTCTCAGCAGCCTTTTTTTAGGTTGTTTTTGCCTGGCAGTGCCTGCCCTGCCCTGCGTTTTATATACAGAACAGCACAGATATGCAATACTTTTCCGTCGCTGCGTTACACAATGCCTTCTGTTACCAGTGGAAACATGGCTGATTTATTGCCAGCTACTGATCATTCCATGCCACCAACCATGTGGGTGGGGTCTTTTTCCCATGTGTGGGAAATAAGGGACAGAATTGAACCAAAAGGAAGAGCTATTGTTAGGAGTGTTGGGTGTACCATTCCAAGACCAAACTCGGCTTTGCTTGGAGCCAAGTCATTTCTTTGGCGGTCTGATGCACAAAAAAAGGCTAGCGATAGAGAGTGTGTCAGCAGGGGACAGAGAGGAAAGTACTACCAGCCTGAGATCCCATCATGCTCTCTGCCCGGGTGTGGGAGATTTTTAAGACACAAATATTAAGTAGTAGTTAAGCACCCAACTCCCTGCCTTTGAGTGGGAACTAGGCACCTCTCTGCGACCTGTGCCTTTGAATATCTCCCCCTTTATACAGGACAGTGGATTGGTTGGCCCCAGCACCAGAGAAAGGGGCCCAGCTCTGCCCATCCACATAGGTGTAAATCAGGAGTACCTCCCCCAAAGTC
This sequence comes from Trachemys scripta elegans, assembly GCF_013100865.1. Taxonomy (NCBI): domain Eukaryota; kingdom Metazoa; phylum Chordata; order Testudines; family Emydidae; genus Trachemys; species Trachemys scripta. The sequence continues at coordinate 155,217,304 of NC_048299.1, forward strand.
AATGGAGTTACACGGTTATGAAAAGGGGATGACTGACGGCACAGAGTCAATGCATTGTGCCAGCGCACCCAATTCAAAGGCTCTGAAAGTTTGCCAGAGCTATAAACGTTCTGTCTAAGCTATTCTATCCGTCAGTTTGCCTGTGTCTACGTACAGGTGCTGGACATGTACCCAGTAAGAGACAATCCCTGCCCTGAAGAGCTTGCAGTCTAAATAGACAAGACAGAGAGGGAAGAGCTTTGCCCCTGGGTACACAGCAGGCCAGAGGCTGAGCTGGGGACAGAACCCAGCTCTCCTAAGCCCCCATGCAGTGCCCTGCCCACTGGCCCAACCCACCTCTCAGCCGAGCCCATAATATGTCAGTCCTCTGGGTGAGCGTCAAGCATCCTGAGGTTCCCCCTCCCTGCTGGGTGATAGGCTCACTAAGCTGGAGCTCAGGGGACACAGGGCCCCTCTGAGGGCTCCCTGCTCATCCCTGGCATATCTTTAGAGTCTGACCTCGCACTGGCTCCTTGACCCCCTTAATGGTCCATTCAAGGGGAGGAGGAGGAAATGCCACCAGGCCCTTGTTGTTCAATAATATCAATGGTTTGCTTGGCTTGGGGGGTCACTGCTGATGTCATTCGGCTCAGCAGGATGTGTTCTTTTCCTGCACCAGCTCCCAGTAATCGGCTCACCAGCTGGGGCCAGGAAGAGCGGTCCCCCTATGGTATAGCCATGCACAATTAAGTACATGATAGCCAGGCTAATGCCTTCCTCTGAAGTATCCAGAATTGGCCACACTGGAGACAGGATATCAGATTAGATGGGCGACTGGTCTGACCCACCACAGCCATAGAAAGAATCAGCACCAGCCTGCCACTGGAATGGGGCTATAAGTCATGTCTGAACACCTGAGAACCCCAAAGATAAAGGTGTTCCACGGCTAGCACAAACTATGGCTGGTCACCTCATCCTCTAGGTTAAGAGACTGTTGAAAAATATTTCAGTTAGCTGTTAAGTACTGATTGAGCAGCATCATTATTACTCTTTAGTTCCCTTACTGTCCATCTTCCCTGAAGCTTGGTCCCAGCCTGTGAATCTGAGACATCTGGACTGAGAGGGACTTAGGGAACATTTATAACTCTGATAGAATGCATATGAAATAGCAACATCAAAGCTTCTCCGGGTCGCTTATCTAAGCATGTCTGACCAGCCACGGTTTTCTCAACAGTCTATAGTGCCTATATAAATAGCTCATTAAAAGACATCACAAGCACACCCCCTTCAGAACATTTTCCTACCTAGCCCCTACTCACACATACCCCAGCCCAAGGATGCCCTTTTATAGGAACTTTTTTCCAGCATGCGTTGTTGAGGCTGGCCCTTTAAATTTGGCAGGATAGGCACTGTGGCTCAGGTATGGGGAGTTTGTAACTGGTTTCTGTTTGTAGCAGTCTGCTCTATATGACCATACTAGCATAATACTCCTGTCTTGATAGGTTTTCCCTTTCTTATTCTGAGGGTGGTAGGCTGATACAGTCTCATAAGGGGGTTAAAGCAAATGCCTTGAGAGGGTATGAGGAGGAAGATAAGGGGCTTGGTGTATAGTGACTGGTGCATTTCATGGTCTAGTTCAGCTCATACGGCAGATGAAGCATCAAAGACAGCCATAAATCTAGGAAATGGGTAGAGATGCTGAAGTACAGCAGCTCCCTTGCCTGCCTAGAGCAGCTCTTCTCCTTCTCATGAGGTGATTCCACCAACGGCTTTGAGCTAGAAGCTTGTTCCTATTGCAAACTGAGAGGTGGTAAGGGGAGTCACTGCTAATAGTCTGCTATGGCCTTGTGGCTAAAGCAGGGCATGGCTGAAAGCCTGTGGTGGGTAAATCATTTGGCTAGTTAGAGCAATACTGAATGTCCCTGGGTCTCTCTGATGGTGCTGGCTTTGCTAATGGGCTCTGACCACCTTTCCTCACTTGCTCCTCAGATATAGCTGGCACCTCCTACTTTAAACCTGCAATAGTTTGATGTCACATTCCCTGTTGGAAACTCACTGGCTGACTGACCCTGTAAGAAGAGTTGGGCTCAGCCTTGCCTGTGATGTAGCAGTTATCCCCCAGCTGAGCCTGATCTGGTGGCTTAATTACCATTAGTGACCCCAGCTGTGACTGGGTGAGGGAGGATTACCTAGAGAAGGGAGTATGTTCCTTCTCCCCCTGTCCCTGCCCAGGAAGGGCCTGGTGAAAACAGGGAGTCCCTGAGAGAAGTTGCTGGAATCCCTGGTGAGGATAGACAGTGGGCAAACCTGCTGTGAAGAAGCAGCATAGAAGAATTCTGCAGGGCCAGGGAGTAAGGCAAAGTGTTTCCGTGTGGCCCAGGAGGGCAGAAGAATTACTGGTTTGGGTATGTATTTGGCTCTTCAGTTGCCCTCTTGTTACTCCTGAAGAGGTCTGAGCTGGAAAAGTTACGTGGCTGGAGGGTGAGGCCATGGGAGGCCTAGCTGGAGACAGGCCATTGCAGGGCTAAGGGGTAGCTGTGGTGGCAAGTGGAACCCTCCACAGAAACACAATAGCTCTGCAGCAAACTAATCATTAGGAGACAATAAGAGCAAGGTGTTTGCAGCTGGTGCTCCCTGGAATCCTTTGGGCTGTTCATTGCACCATTTGAAAGGTGTGCAAAGGATTGGTGCAATGGTTTATGGGTCTCTGATTGGACTGCAAGTAACAAAGCTAAGTCAGCTCAGGGTAAGACTAGAGAAAGGGACTAGGCAGATGAGGCATGAGAGTGACACAGAAGGAAAAAGAAGCTATGGGTAAATGGCAAACTTTAAAGTTCACCGAGCTGTGTACTCGGAGTCTGAAGGCCCATCACATAGTAAACAAGCGCCATCTATTGGCTTAAATGAGCGCTTGTGGATGCTATCTGAGCAAGGCAGAATGCTCTCTAAGCACAGCCAAATCATGCCCTAAGTAAGTGGTTGGGTGTGTTTCTCTTGGAACAGAACTGCTCATGTTCTCTTGATTTGTTCTTTAAGATCTGGAAAAACTGTTTCAAGCGCTGTGTATGTACAGGTGTCTGTATAAAGGCTCAGAAGTAGGAGACTGTGTATGTACCATGCCAAATACCTGCTCTTCTGAATGTGTCAATGGATAGGAAATAATTTTGTTTTTACACCTTGCAACTAAGACTCTTAAAGCACTTAATGAACAGTGAGCATCCCCTCCTCCCACAGTGCATTTGAGTAAGTGGTTCAGTTTCTTTAACTTCTCCAGCAGGGAGATGTTGCAGTGCAAACGTGTAGTCCAGCCAGCCGAAATGACGGCTCTTGGATGCCTCTGTTGGGGTTACTATGCCTGCCTAAGCCAGAGTTCTTCCATGTTTTAACTCTGTCCTTCCATGTTTAACTCTGATCGACCTTAACAGCCAAGGACAGGAACTGGAATGTGTAAATAGCTAGTTAGCAATTACAACCTTGCTCATTTCAGGTACCAAACAATAATGATGAGGTTTGCATGTTTCTAGCTGGGGAAGGGGTAATAAACTAAGGGTAAACAGGACCAAATAACTGTTTAGAGAGAAGTTACTAACAAGCTAGATTTATAGCCCTAGAATGATTTAGTTGCTTAAATGTATAAACATGCCTTTGGTAGAGAGGGGGGGGGGGGGGAAGGGGGGGGGGGGGACTTAGTTGTAAAATGTATAAAGAAGGGAGAAACTGTTTTTGCTGGTGTGCTCGATTTGAGACTTGCCTGTCTCCTTGCACCACTTTGAGATCTCAAATAAACTTTGATTGTTTCTCCACCCCGGTATGTTTATTGGCGTGAAGCACTCCGGGCAACGAACCTCACTGTTGCTGTCCTCGGGCCCCTGTGCCGGCAACACCTCTGTTTTTAGGTGGCCTGTGTGAGTAGCCATCCTGCTATCAAGGAGTCTTAGCAGGAGCTCAGCGCCATCAGCTGCTAGAGACCTGGGATTCTGGTGGCTGGGACCTGTGACAATCTAGCCCCGGGCTCCTCCATCTCTAATGTTTCTGTGCACAGCCTGCTTTTTAATGCATAGCTGTAAGGCCACTACTGTATGATCAACGGTACTTGCCCTAGTCAGGCAAAATGCATATTGAATTTGGTGGGTGCTTTGCCTGAGCAAGGGATAGCTGGCTAGGGCCTGATTCTCGTTTACACCTAAGGGCCCTCTGGGCCACTCTGGCAATGGAAAGGGGCTCCAAGGTGGGAGTAAATTACATTTACATCTACTCCCCATGGTGCAATGGGGTGTGCACCCCACACAGGCAGTGAGAGGCCTCATGTGGGGCTGGCTGCACCTAGGGGTGGGCCAGGCTTAAAGATGCAGCCCAGCTGGGAAGGAACTGGGTGTGGATTATCAGGAAGGGAAGCACACATGAGAAGGGGTGGCCGGTGTAGAAGAGGAACAGGAAGAAGCAGCAGGAGCTGGTGCAGAGGGTTGTGCATCACATACCCTGCAGGGCCTTGCAGAGTAAGGATGAAGAACCTGTTCACCCAGGCAGAGGCCAAACTCCAGAGTAGGAAGGTGATTCTGGAGAAGCTCGGTCAGGGTAGGGAGCACAGGCTGAAGGGCCTGCAGGGTGGAACAGAGGGTGGTGAATTGGGAATGCAGCCACAGGCAGGAACTGGACCTCCAAGGAGAAGCACTGGGAGGCCTTGCTCATTACAAGAGCCCACAAAGGGGCTGGGGAGCAAAGCCTGAAAGAAAGGTTACAGTAGGAAGGAGTCCATGGAGGCAGCAGCAGAGAGTCTGATGGAGCAGAGCTTGGCTGCTGCTTATAGGGTCCTTGGACTGGGAACTGAGTGACATGGGTTCCCCTACCAGCTGCTGAAGAAGGTGATGTGAAGTCCCTGGTGTATAAGGATATTTGAAAGCCCTGGGACAAGAGGGTTTAAGGACCATGGGCCCAGACTGAGGGCAGACCCCCAGATGTTAACAATTGGGACCATCACTTGTTGGACTTCTGGTTACCCCAAAAGGGGTGAGACTGAGTGACCTGGTTGGAGTTAGGTAGACAGACCACTGTGGGGCCAGAGCTGCTGCTCCCAGGGGGTGTGAAAGGAGAAGAGCCTATGCCACACCCAGCCACAAGGTGGTACGCCTTCGCTGAGTGCATTCTCCTACAAGTCCCTCTTACGCTACCAGAGTGGTGGCAAGAGGCCTTGGTATAAATACAAATCAAGTGTTAGAGTTTAAGGGACCATTATAATCACATCTGACTCCATCACTTAGCCCCATGTCCTTGCACGGAGTGTGGTACGCAGACCTATTTAAGGATATTTGCCAAAATGCAGTTAAATTCCAGGAACTAAAGAATTTTAAACCCCCCAAATATGTCTAATGCCTCTCCTGCCATGTCTGCTGGGGTGCGGCTGCTCTCCGTGGCTATGTGCATTCCAGACGGCACGCTCGGCCACTGCACAAGAACATGCTCAAGTCCTTGGAAAAGTCCCCAAGGAAAGGGGGAATTAAGCCCTTCAGGCGTGTTCTGTTTTCTCTCTGCCTGGTCTCACATGAACAGACGGGATGCCATACTTCAAGGGTGGCAGCTTTTGTAGTGGGGGAGGGGGAAGTGTGCAGGAGCTTTCCCAAGCTAAGCGATAATAGGGGAGAAAGCGTGCATGCTCACTCCAGCTCTAGTGTGTTTGATGCGATGAATCAAGCTCTTAATTTTTCAGTGGTAGCATTAACATCTGTTTGCAAAGCTGTCCTACAAAGACCCGGGAGGGCAGATTAGCTCTGTTTGACAGCTGCTGGTACAGGGGTGTCCAACAAGGTCCATGAAGCGGCCAAACACTCTGCTGCAGCCAGGTTCTTGGGTCTGGAACTCTTATGGGAAGAGATTTGTAGGAGGTTTCTGGCATTGCCCAACCATGACAGGGTTGTTACTATTTATAGGCGGAGGGCTCCCACTAAGCCATAAAGTGTGGTTGAGAGACTTGAGAAAGTCTGTTCCCTGCTATGTTTAACTTGGCTGGGGGCAGGACCAATTCTACAAGGGTGAGAGCAGACAGAGCTGTGGCTGGGCAGGTCATGTCCCTGCTCTTTCCCAATCTGTAAAATGGGGTTGTGGATGCTGCTTCCCAGCCTTAGCAAAGGGCTTGGTGTTGCCTAAAATACCCAACCATAGATCAGGCATTCTCTGTTTAATGTTCCGTGGTTTGGCAGGGTCCAACTGCATCTACAGCAGACCCTGAATTATTAGTTATTTCTAGGATGAGGATCCCAATGTGCACGGGAGACCCTCCCCATGAGGAGAGACCTTGTGAATTTGTAATAGTTGTACTACCACTGTTAGCGAAGCCACACACATGCCAACCCAGCCAACTAGACTGAGAACACAAAATGACCAGCACTGTGTGCATATTCACATCCTCCTTTGTGGGGACCTAACACCAGGGAGACAGATGATCCATTCCACGAAGAGCCTAACAGCTTAAGCCATGGTTAATCCTTGTATAGGGTTATGTGGCCACCTTGAATATTCATGTTCAGTTCTCTATCCATATCTGTACTTCCACATCCTAATCACATTGGGGTGCTCTTCTCCCATTATTTGCTATGCTGTTTACCTCAAGCTCACAAGCATGTAACTCCTTTCGTTACCACAGTGCTCTTATGGCAGAACATCAGCACATGTTCCTATTATAAAATATCCAAAGCTAGCATCAAGTGGGATTTTGTAGCTCTCGATCAGCACTTTGGCTACACTTGTTTATGACAACAGTCTGTCTGGTGAGACCTTGGGAGCTAAGGCTGCTCCTTTAGGCTTAGGTCTCAATTAGTTTGGCTAAGCTATTGTCTTACAGGCTCTGGGGACTGTAGGCTTTCAGTGTTACTGCTTTAACTGATACCTATACCTGGCCTAGCAAATACCTATGCCTATCGGCTACAAGGGAGACACATGGGAGGAAAGCTCTATAGGAGAGCTGAGTTTCATGACCAAGGAGGTTTGAATGTGGAGATGAACCCATGGCATCTGGGAAGAGGGAGGTTATTCCAGGCACATAGGACAACATCATAGAAGGTGTGAAGTCAAGAATAGGAGGTGTGAATCCATGTCCCTGTACTGGGACCTTCTGACCGTCAATAACAAGGAGCATGATTGGGCCGTTTATTGGTTGTGGATGTTCCGTGGGCAAGTCAGTAGCTCTGTGCCCAAGTCTGCCCAGTCTCCATTCCTCCCCCCAGTGCAGATGACCAGTTCATGCAGCAACTCCTGCAAGAACCTGGAGTGGGGGGACAGTGGAGCAGAGGAGCCCTGCCCCATACAGGACTGGGTAATCCACAAGGAAGTCAGTCACTGCCCTCTCTGAATGGATGTAGGGGGCACAATTGGGGCTAATATGCTCTGGGCGAAACTTGGGAGTGGAGTCTGTAGAGTCTTTCTGGGTTGTTTCAGTCCTGGTTGGGAATTTAGAGGGAATGTGTCCTCAGGACACTAAATGGGGAGAGGACTGGGTGGTATGTAGGCAGGGATGGAGCTGTATAAGAATACTGACCAAGCCTGCTGTGGGATATCCTGTCCTCCCACCACCTCCCTTGACTGAAACCAAAAAGAGCTAAGAAATGCTTTTTTTCCTTTTAAATCAAGCTTATTGTTTCAAACTTGAAAAGGATGTGTGCATGCATGTGTGTGTGTACATACAGATTCCCTACCCCCAGCAGTAATCTATTCCCTGGGCCGGCTTTAGGCCAATTCAACCAATTCCCCTGAATCGGGCCCCGCGCCCAAGCCCTAGTATGGCGTACCGGCGTGGCCCGGCTTCCCCAGGGGGCAATTTAAAGGGCCTGGGCCCAGGCCCTTTAAATTGCCACGAGAGCCCCACTGCTGGAGCCCTGGGGTAGGGCTGTGGGGCTCTAGGGGCTATTTTAAAAGTCCAGGGCTTCTGCTGCCTCTACCGCCCCGGCCCTTTCCATAGCCCCCAGAGCCCTGGGGTAGTGGGGGGCTCAGGGGCTATTTAATGGGCTGTGGCTCCAGCTGCCCCTGCTGCACCCCCTGCCCTGCCTCCAGCCCCGCAACCCCTGCCCTGCCCGCAGCCAGCCCCTGCCGCACCCCCCTGCGGCCCTGCCCAAAGCCAGCCAGCCAGCCTCACACACCCCTGCACCCCCTGCCCGCACCAGCCCTGCACCCCCTGCCCTGTCTCCAGCCAACCCTTGCCACACTCCCCTGCCTGAAGCCAGCCAGTCCCGCACTCCTCTGTCTCCAGCCCTGCCTCCAGGGCCGGCTCTTGGTTTTTTGCCACCCCAAGCAAAAACATTTTTGGCTGCCCCCAACCCCAGCCCTGGGCTCTCGCCCCCCTCCCCACCACCATTGCCCTCCCTCCCCCCGCACTTCCTGCCACCCCAGCACTGGGCTCCCCCCCACCAATGCTGACTCAATCCACTACCTACTTGCCTCCAGCCGGTCCGGCCCTGGCAGGGTCTGGATAAACCCTCAGCCCAGGGTCCCTCCAGCCAGGGCTCCCGCTCCAGGACCAGCCAGGATTCAGGAGGGCAGAGCCGGGGGACCGCCCCAGCAGGGGGCTGAGGAGCCAGGGCAGGGCAGCCCCGGAGAGTAGGATGCGGGCCCCGCCCTCTACGGCCCCGCTGCTGCTTCTGGCCACCCTGCCGCAGTTCCTGGGTGGCTCAGGCTGCTTAGCCCAGCCCCGGCTGCGGCGCTGGGGGGCGACCTGTTCATGCTCTCTGTATGTGTGTATATATATCTCCTCAATATATATTCCACTCTATATGCATCTGAAGAAGTGGGCAGTAGCCCACAAAAGCTTATGCTCTAATAAATTTGTTAGTCTCTAAGGTGCCACAAGTACTCCTGTTCTTTATTTATATTGTTATGGAACAGGTGTGTGTTTTTTGTTTGTTTTGTTTTAGTCATCCCTGCCAGGACCCTGCCAAAAATGTTCGAATTGGGCCCCGCACTTCCTAAAGCCGGCCCTGTCTATTCCCATGCACCCACCCCCGGTTTTGTCCTGTACTCTCCAGGCCATAACGCTGATTGTGACTGCCAGGCACAGTCCATATAAAACCCAGTTAAACTCTAAGTTAGCACTAATTATTACCTAGACAGATGAGCCATGAGAAGACTTGTCCAGAAGGTGACTTTAATGAATACCCTTCCATCTCCCTGCAAATTTGGAGCTGAGAAGTCAGTAGAATTAATTAAATGTATCCAGGTTTCTCTTCTCTCCTATCAGTAGGTGTCAGCACTGATTCTAGACTTTCCTGCATGGAATGAGAAATGCGAGGAAGACTTTTTTGCTTTTGTGGATTGAAGCGTTTGTCTTTCATTGAAACCATGAGAACAAGGAAGCTTGTGAAATGCAGCTGTATGTGTGGACTGAACTGTTTGAGACTAGAGTTATCCTCATTCACATGTACTGCTCTGTTGCAATAGCCACTGTTAACTTGCTTCTCCTGAAGTTTTAACTTGCTGCTTCACCCCAGCCATGAGCATCATTCTGAATCTCCGGTTGGGCAGGTGACTTCGCTCTTAGCACATCATGCTGTGGCTGGGTCTCTGCATCAGCTGCCTGTTGACATCTGAATGCAGCTGGAGTTGTTGATGACAATATTGAAAATGTTGAATGACCTGGGACTCTCCCTCTCCCCCTTCTGTTTTCACAGCACTTAAGATCTGCTGGGAGGTTCTTGCTGTCAGATCTTGGGACTGAGTTAGCAGGTCTCTAGCTGGGAGGTGTATTTGCAGAGCTCCCGGAACTCACTGCCCCTGAAGGATCACTAGAGCCCCAGATTAGCAAATTTCAGGATGTAGTACAAGAAGCATTTGGGGGGCAGGGATTGCTTGGTGGTTTGTGCATTGGCCTGCTAAACCCAGGGTTGTGAGTTCAATCCTTGAGGGTGCCATTTAGGGATCTGGGCCAAAAAACATAATTGGGGATTGGCCCTGCTTTGAGCAGGGGGTTGGACTAAATGACCACCTGAGGTCCCTTCCAACCCTGATAATCTATGATGTGCTTAATTTTCAAGCAGGTTTTCCCCACTCCCTGACAACATGGGTGCTTCTGAAAATCTAAGATTTAGGAGCAAATTCCCAAATGGACTTGCTCAGGCACTTTTGAAATCCCCACCCACATGGGTGTTAACATGTGCAGCACTGGGTTTGAGAAACACTCTCTAGAGAGCCTTTGAGGATGGGAATACAGGCTCAAGCTTCATGTGGAAAAGGAGAAGGTACATCCTGAGACCGCCCCAGAGGATGTTAGGCATAGCTTACACAGCTAAATGAAAAGTGGATGCACCAGGCTTTTTTACTGCTATTCTTTCCTGGGTTACTTTCAAGGAAATATCAAGGTTTTGAGGAGACTGACTCCTTCCTTTTCAATGATGAGCCATGTCCTATCACTGATCAGAGAGGCTGCTGTTCCCTTGCATAGCCCTTCTGAACTTTCAGCATTCCTCGCTTTAAATTTTTGAGGAGCAATTTTGAGCCTTAAGACATTTTTTTTCCTGTCTGGCTGTTCACAGCTTTTTGCATTGCTGAACGGAGTACCAAGCCAACTCCCCATGTGCGTGTGTCATCCTCTGCACACACGTCCATGCTCCAGGGAGAGACACCTGGTTTGACTGCTGCGAAGAGAATATTAATTACAGAGCATGTTGCTGCTACTTGTCTGGGATCCAGTTCCAAATGGTTAATTAGGCAAACTATAACTTTTTGAAAGTTATAATAACAGGCATTTGAACTTTGCTGTGTTCCTGTGAGTGCAGCCATCAGAAGCCAGAGGAGGACTTCTGGAGAAGGCAGTTTGCATTTACTGCTCAGCACCTGCTAGCTCCATGGTTGTGCATTAGCAAATCACAAGGCTCTAATCAGCACCTTCTCTTGCAGGTGCCAGACATGGTAAACATGGCTCTCACGTTGCACACAATGATAGGTTATGTTAATGCCAAGATAAGAACAGCATAAATTGTCAGATACAAAATACTAACTTTGTAATAGAGCTCCTGAACAAAGGCAGAGTTTATCATGACAGATGGGGCCCAGGCATACAACCTGGATCTGGATTTCCAACACTCCATAGTTTGGAAAAGTTCAGAGCCAGGGGTTTGCTTCAGGTCCATCCCTAACTGTAATGGACTCCTTGAAAGGTGAATCACATGGGGCTTCCCAGAAGGGTGGGAGACTCTGGGGAAGCTTTAGGATGTCAACTTTTCTTAATGCTGGGTTTGGTGAAATATTTCCCAGGCCCTTGTCTTTCCCTCATTAGAACCCCTGATTTTAGTTTTCCCTTGGGGGGGGGGAATCTAAAATGTTTCTAAATGTAAGTCAAAGGAGGGTCCATCTCAGCCTTCTGATACAGGAGCACATCTTATTTTGGTTGTCAGGTGCATGCATCCAGAAGCATCCTAGCCCAGAGATGAATGCAACTACTTGCTCTGCTTCTAGGAGTAAACTTAGACCTACCGCAGCCCCAAATTTGCGTGTGTCTGAGCCAAGCAGAACTTGTACTTCCAAAGTTTCAAATTTTCTTTATTTAGAATCCATTTTTGGATGACAAATGAGTTTTCCCCCTTCCTTACCTGCTCCGCCAGCCTGACTTCAGAGGCCCAAGCACCTAGAAATCCTGCTGAAATAACTGGGAGATGTGAGTGCTCAGAACCCAAGTGCTAGAACAAGAGGGATCTAGCCCCCTTCAGAAATCCTCCTTGCTTCCTTTCTCTAGACATGTTTTGTCTTAGTAAAGCCCACCCCCAGGCCATGCTGGGAAACATTTTCCTGCAGGTTCACGGGCCACTTACAAAGCAACATGGCCTGATTGTTATCTTCCGCTAGGCTCATCTTGGTGCAGCATAATCTCCTCCTGTAGATGAGCCATTCTGGGTGGGTTCACTAAGGCAGCACATGCAGTACTTGGATCACAATCGTATTGCTTCCCTTTAATGTTCATCTCTTTACCTTTCTGGGCCTCTTCTGCATTCCCCACTTCAAGCTCCCTGCCCCTCTGATTTTCTACAGCCATTGTGCATGTCAGTCTGAATTCAGTACCGAAGTGGTGGTTTTGTCTCCTCTGATCCCTAACATGCTTATATTTTCCTTCGCAGATTGAGAGCTTCTTGTGCCATCTCTTGAAATGTCAGATCACCGTTTTCTCTTCCTTGCCAGGTGCACATGACAATATTTGCTTGTTTCTTACAGCAAATTGTTTATTTTTCCCTGCCGGCTGGTTACGGGTGCATTGTGTGTTTGTGTTGTAAGTAACTAATGCAATGTTCTCCCATGTGCTCTCTAACTCTAGAATGTTAATCATAGTAAATGACTGTTAGTAAAACTGGGTTTGTTCATGGCAGAGCCAGAACTTCAAATGCTTTAGCACAGGTTTTAGAACTTCTCAGGCTTGCAGAGACTTTTCAGCTAGACTGTAAGCCTTTTATGGATGACAGTCTTTGTTATCTGGGTGCCATGCCTAGCACAATAGGGTGTTACTGATTAGGGCTGCAAGCAATACACATAATAAACAGACCAAGGTCTCAAACTGCCTGCAGCAAGCAATGTGGAAATAGATTGGATGTGTTAGACCTGCTGGCCTCTTACCTTTGAAAGATTTCACAGTGATAGCTGTGTTAGTCTGTATCAGCAAAAAGAATGAGGAGTACTTGATGTACCCTAAGGTGCCACTACGATCCATCAGGGATCGATTTTATAGTGTTTAGTGTAGATGCGATAAATTGATCCCCGATTGCTCTCCCGTTGACTGCTGAACTCCAGCTCGGTGAGAGGCAGAAGCAAAGTCGACGGGGGAGCCACAGCCCACCGCGAGGACGCGAAGTAAGTAATTTTAATTCGATCTAAGATACGTCAACTTCAGCTATGCTATTCTCGTAGCTGAAGTTGCGTATCTTAGATCGATTTCCCCCTTCCCCACACAGTGTAGATCAGCCCTTAGAGACTATGCCCAAATAAATTTAAACTTTTGTGGGCTAAAACCCACTTCATCAGATGCATGCATGAAGTGGGTTTTAGCCCACGAAAGCTTATGCCCAAATACATTTTAGTGTCTAAAGTGCCACAAGTACTCCTGTTCTTTTTACCTTTGAAAGTTCAGCCTTAGGTGTTTCTCAACCAGTCTCCTCTTTCTGCACACAATCACTTGCACACATCATTTTTGTGCCCTAAGGCTTGCATATACGTGAACATAACCTCCCCCCCCCCAAGATCTTGTTTGCATGCACAAGTGAAAGGAGGTGGAAAAGATCACACACAAGTGATCTGCACACCCAACACGCAGAGAATCTATGCTTTGAAAAATCCTCCCTAGCGTCTACACTTCTACAAAGAGCCCCTCTCTAGGCCTGCTATCCGTGCTTGGTTGAGAAGACTGGAGGTGTGGGTGGGTTGTTTGATTTTTATATTTATAAGCAGTAAGATGTTTTTGAAAAATCTTTGTAAACCGCAACACTTTGTTCTCTGCAATTTACAGGTATTGATGTGGCAGGAAAAGGAGGGAGGTAAGGGTTTTGTCCCTGAGAAGCATAATCTAATAGATGGAAATGTTAATGAGCCACTATTCCAGGATGAGGAGCCTTGGTACAGGTGTCCTGGGAAGAGATGGACTGTTTTGTGGCAATTCACAGAGCAGAAACGGGATTTGGAAAGTCTTCAAAGGACCTGCCTGAAACCTCATTATAAAAAACACAATCTGCTTGTTGGCATTGAGGCATAGCCAAGATCTGCCTGGGTCTTCAGTGAATTCTAATGAATGCTAGGGACCATCTTGGGACCCCAATTAATAAATAAAAGGGTGTTTCTTGTATTAGGCTACATTGTAAACAGTTGAAGGATGGTGCAGTTGCTAGGTGTGTTACTAAATGGTTATTCCATTTGTTTGGGTCCAACAGATGAATAATGTTGCTTATAACAATCATCACGTGACTCATCTGTGACATGCTGATGAAATTAGACCCTTTTCTAACCATTTATAATGGTATCCTATTAATGTAAATGTCACCAATAAGACACCAAAATTCCCAAACCTGGCAGCCTGAACATAAGCACCTCAGGACGTAGACACTTGGGATGCGATTTCCAAAAGTGTCAAGGACTTGGGGGCACATAATTCCCTCAAAATCAAGGGATTTTGGCATTCAAGACCTATTATTTCCTTCTGGAAATGCCACCCTCTAAATAAGAAGCCTCACTTCCAAAGTGCTGAGATCCACAAATTCCAGACTTCAGTGGAAGCTGCTGGGTTCTCATTGCATGTGAAAATCAGACTGCTTTGATTCTAGTGCTGAAATATGCCCTTGAGAGCCTATCTTCAAAAATCTTGGCCTGGGCATCCATATCCTCTATGCAGCTCTGCAAATCCCACACATAGCTCATTGTGGTGTTCACCTCCCTTTGCAGTTCTGGGGCCTCTGCAGGGCTTCTTCCTGCTGAACAAATCCTAGACTCTATATCCCATTTCTGTTTCTTTGCACCCTCATCTTCTCTGCATCTGCTTAGCCTTAAAAGGATTCCCCCTGCTGCCAAAGATCCAGACACACTCTTAAGCTCATTTAAAGCCCCCCAAAAAGAATTCGCATTTTCTGAAGGGTCTGGCAATGTTAAATCCCACTAGTCAATAGACTGGGCGAACTAGGTGGTGAAGCAACATGGCTCACATCTTACTGCTCTCAGATGGGGCAGTGAGCCGAGAAATCCTGTATTGCAATATCAAGAGTAAAAGCACTCTGCATGCTGAGCTGGGGTGGGAGACTTGTGCGGCTGTATTTCAAACCCTGCATGTGTGTTGAAGGATTTTTTTCCTCCCGTTGCTGTAATAACTAAGCGCCTTCTGTAAATCAATAGCAATAACCAGCTCCTTAGTGGAACTCATGGTCTCTTCTCCCTTCTAAGGTAAAACCTTAGAAGTATTTCCCTTTTTCCCCCCTGTGGCTCACTGCTTGATTTTTTTAAATGGGGCTTTTAACTCATAAGGGGTCATGTTTGATAGGTAGGGGTCAGTGTTGAACATCTCTCTTGCACTGGCGGAAGGGGTTTTTTTTTTTTTTTTGAAGAGGAAGGTTCTGCAGTCTCTCCTAATGACAGTTGAATGCGGTGCCTGTCAGATATTTTTCTCTCCGAATATAAACATCGTTGTGGATGTTTGCCTGCTTGGAATCTGCTGCTGAGATGGGGCTATGTTTTAAAAACCACTCCTATTTCTTTGCGAAAGTGAATCCGTGGCACCAGGCTGAGGTCAGCAGAGACGCTCAAGCTGGAGTCTTAGTCATATCAACATGAGGAAGCTGCTGCCCATCAGTGGGGGCACAACAGGGGTTTGGGATTCACTGCTCCCTTTGGTCCAAAATAGCTTGACTCAGAGGTCATCCAGGCCTGTTGCAAAGCCTCTTTCTCCAGTCACTTAGCCCTCTCCCCTCATTGCTGACTAGCTCTAAGGGTGCGTGTTGGAGGTGGAGCAGGATCTGAATGCTGGACTATAGTAACAAGGTGTCTAGTCTGACACTTGAAAACACTTAAAATGCACATTGTCTGTTCCAGACTAGTAACTCCTGGGAGCAGAGTGTTTTCCTCTCCAGTTTGTACAGTGCTGAGCAAACATCCAGGACGTCTCTCAGAATGAGGCGATGGCTCCATCCCCTTGTGTGGTTGTCAGTAGCTCTTGTTGAGCTCTGAGATGTACCAAAAGCGATATGAAACCCCAGCATGTTAGAACCTCCATGACCTGTGAAGCTCCTTTAATCTGAGTCCCACTTCTGATATGATTCATGGAGCTGGGGTGTTCCTCGGCTCTCAGATGTCAGATTTCAGGGGCACAGGGCACCCATAATTAGGAGTGGGGGGAGGGTCAGGTTTAGAAGAGGCAGGTGACAAATTAATTTTTTTTTTCTTTTTAATGCAAGAGAGACACATCTCTTGCTTTTCCAGGCCCAATGAAATTCTCTTCTTGTATCACTCAGTGCCCTCCCTCATGCCCTCCTGTGTTAAAGATCCTCCGTGGCATAATTACCAGCTCCTCATTTAAACGTGACAGTTGAATGGAGCCTGAGACTGAAGAAACAGGACTCCAGTCCTGAGCAACACCTCGCTCCCCGTTAGCTTGTTGTTTAAGCCTAGGTATGGCTGCCTAATTGGATCTGTTTGCCTGGCGATTTGCCCGCAGGCTGCAAGCATTGCTGAACACGTATAGCTAAATCCCCAGTGACTACAGGCATCTTCCACTGCCATTGACTTACTGTCTGCGACTCCTTATCTGTCTGACTAGCAGGGAGGGGGGCAGGATTTGTGTTAGCTGCTGAGGATTGGTAAAGAACTAGTCCCCTTGCTATTCTCCACCCAGGTTCCAGAGTGGAAAACAGAGAATAATAGACATGTAGGGCTGGAAGTGACCTCGAGGTCTTCTAGCCCATTCCCCTTACTGAGCCAGGATTAAGTATACCTAGGCCATCCCTGACCAATGCTTGTCTAACCAGGTCTTGAAAATCTCCAATGATGGGTATGAGGGATATGATAAGTTCCTGCAATATCCTGGACAAACCTTAATTTAATAAGATTATGTATCCCTGTTTACCAGGGATCGTATGTAATTCCATAGGGAAGGGGGACTACAGCCCTCCAGGGACTAAACCATGGGGGGTGATTGGGCAAATTGACTTGGGTTGTTACCCCTCCAGGTGGTGGTACCTCCCTGGAGAGAATTGTATATGCTGCTTGAAACTGGATTCTCTAGAGACCAATAGACCAAGAAAGGACTTTCGGTAAATAGCCGGAGTTAAAACTGACTCAGGATCTGCTTTCTGATCCACCAAATGGACAGGACGTTCTGTCCAAGGGAGGCCCCAATCCTTCCTGAGAAGGGATAGAGGGACTTGATCTATTCATGGGAAGGGGTCTTGTTTTGAGCAAAAGTCATTATGAACTTGTAACCACAGAAGAACCCTGTCGTGGGGTTTGAAGGACTGTTGACTTGCCAGACCCTTGTTGGAGGTTGGGTGACCTCCTGGTAAGCTGTATGCATGTTGGCTCTTATTGTTTTAAGGTAAAAGCATTACAGAGAAAACATTAAGAATAAATGTGCTTGCTTAGAAAGAGCTGGGTGGTGACTTCACTGTAGGCAATTAAGCTGTTTATAGCTTTTGAGGAAAAACCACAAAGCAGGCCTACTTAAACAGGCTGGCTCGCTGGGGAATTCACAGTATAGGCAGGGAACTGTGCAGCCATAGAAAACCCCAGCCAGGGGGGAGAGCTGCGCATCTGCCCAATTAGGTGATGGCTGGGGAGACCAAGCCTGAGAGCAGGTGCCCTTGGTGGACCATAGAGGAGGAATATAGGTGTGATTGTTCTGAGCTGTGACAATGGGGATTCCACAACCTCCCTAGGTAACCAGTTCTGGTACTTAACTATCCTTCTACTTAGCCAGAAGGTAAAACCTTTCTAACTTCAATCTCCCTTGCTGCAGATTAAGCCTATTGGTGCTAGTCCTGCCTTCAGTGGACATGGAGAAGAATTGAACGCCATTCTCTTAGAACGGCCCTTACCATATTGGAAGACTACTACATTTTATTTCAAACCCAAAGGCAAAAAATAAGATGGCCTGGGCTGTATCCCCAGCTGGTTTAAGTCACTCCATTGAAATTGACACTTTTTTTACTCCAGTTTACACCAGCTGGGGATCTGACCTATGGTCTTGTTTGCTTCCTGAGCCAATAAATCATATCCGCTGGAGACAGGCTCGCACTCAACCACTCACTCTGAGCAGGCCTGGACTTTGGGATGGCAAAATTCAGCCCTTTGAGCTCATCTCTAAATTCTTTACATGATTTAAAAAAAAAAAACTTTCCCTGTACTCTGGACAAAGGCAGCCAGCTCCCCAAACACTTGATTGACTGACTTGCTATCACCTGTCAAATGGCAACTGTTTGCAACAGAAGCACAGTTCCTGGGCAGCAACTTGACTAATACCTCCCACGAGTAACACTCTCTGCCATTCAAGTGTCCTGATGAGCGGATATGCAAGGATGCTTGAGCTGTTTCTGGGGCGATGCGTTTTTCCATTGCACTAGTCTCTCTAGACAATGTTCCCTTCCTAGCAAAATGCAGAAGGACTGCAAATTATTATTAATTAATATTTAAGTTGCAATTGCATCAGTGTTCTGAGCACTGAAGGCTGAAATGCTCCCCTCGAAGTGATAGTGTTTCTGGCCACTTTTCCCTCCAAGGACAATTTAAATAAAAATCCAGCAGTAGCCAGCTGGCTTGGATCTTAAAGGACAATTATGCAATTCCCAGAGGGAGGCATGCTGTGGGTACTTGGACATTTTTAGGCACCTGTCTAAAACTTCCAAGAGGATCAAGACCATCTATCAAGAAATGTTCCTCCTTCCCACTCCCCACCCCCCCATATAGCAACCCTGGATGCTTGCACATGCTTTGGAGCACGTGCTCACTCAACGTTCATGTGCAAATTATCTGTCCAATGCCTAAAGTATGCAATGTGCTGTACAGGGCAAATAGAAGGCCCCAAAGTGCTTATGATCCCTGTGTAGACAAGACCTGTTTAAGAGCAATGGTCTGTGGGAGAGGGGGAGAATAGGTCTTTCTGCCCCTTTTCCATGTGTGGATCTTGGACTTCAGAGGGAGGCCTTTACAAGCCCCAGGTGCGGGAGTGCTGTTGAGGACTCTCCGTGTTTGGATGGGGAGGAGGAGTCAACATGCAGACGTAGGGGGGCACAGTAATAGTTATGGGTCCAGACCATGTTGCGGTGTGTTCTTTGCTTGCTTGTGTGGCTAGAAGTGTGTCATGAGTATGTCTGAGAACCATGCTGTAACCCTGTTTGATATCTGTGTTAAGAGGGTTACGATGTGTGTTCTGTGTCACTATTCTAATGTGATTTGGCTTAAGGGCTAGCTTTTCAAAGGTATTTATGCACTAGAGATGCAGCAGGGGAAGGGGCATTAGGTACCTGACCTGCTTAGGTCCCTAATGCGATTTCAAAAGCTCCTGTGACAACTCCCTGACTATCTTTAGGTGCCCAAATAACTTTTCCAGTCCATAGTGACCAAATCTTGCAGTTTCACCAGGGCAGTCCTAGTTTTCCATATGGTGTGCCAGGCTTTTCTCTCAAACCATCTGACATGACCCAGTTTTTAATGTCATCAGCCCACACATTTGTTGTAAAATTTTCTAAAATGCCAAAGTGAGTTAGGCTCATTTTCAGAAAGATGCTTAGAAGCTTATTTAGAGTATATTGCTTGATTAGAATTTGCTCTGTATTTACCAGGGGTGGAAAGTGCAGTGGAACAAGTGTGAGGAACACTGTTTAGAATTAAGGTGCAGGAGAGACCCTCTCAGAGCTGTTCTTTTGCTCCAACTGATTAACTAGACTTGTTCAGTGTTACATGACAAACTCATTCAGCCATAGTTACTAGGAGTTAGAAGCTATTGTTTGTTTGTGCATGTTCTCATTTCCCAGGTCCATGCCCCTGAGATGTGATAGCAGGTGCTATCTTTCTAGTTGTTTTCCTGCATGCTGATCACTGTTTTGACCTGGCTCATAGTGTTTCTTGTGTGACCTGCCAGGGTCGAAAATGTATGTTGTTTCTCAGCTCCACAAAGACTGCATGAACATAATATCTAACCTCAGCCTGCTGTCAGAGAATAAATTTGTAATTGCCTGCGTTCTTGACACATTCCCTGACACTACATGTACTGACTTCACAAACCCTGGTTTCAATTCAGGTATTCTGTTCTGTGTCTCTTTAAAACAACATCCCCACAAGTGCAGAGAAGACAAGTGATCCAGCAACCCTTTATCCTTGGAAACCCAGAATGCTACACTAAGAGAAATGGGAACATGTTCAGTCAGCTGCTATTGGTAGAGATGAGTAGGCAAAACTATTCTTCCCCCTTGCCGGGGCAAGTTCATGGTTAAGTATCTGCCAACAACTCCCTGACTATCTAACCCACCAGTGCTTTCACGGGGTGCCTTCCCTATCACCACCTCCTTGCTGCAGGGATGGTCCTTGGAAGGGTGGGTTTGGGGTGAGCGTTTCTCATGCTGTAATGATGAATGCTCCAGATGTTCTGCAGTGTTAACAATGGGATTTGTGCCCCCTGAGGGCCTAAAGGCCCCACTCAAGGATCAGTGCCCCTTGGTGTAGGGGATGTACAATAGGAGTCCCTGTCCCATTGAGTTGAGGGCTAGAGTTTCAATCTAGCTCAGGGCATTGGGCTATAGGTGTCACAATAGGAGCTGATGGGTGCTAAGTCTGAACAGGAGTTTGACGCCATGGCCCCTAACACATATTACTGCTGCTGTCCTGTTTTCAGCCCTAGATCTCTGAGGACATGACAACCTGTCCCTTTTTTGTTATCCCCATTTCCAGAGGGATAGTCTAAGGCACAGAGAGGCTAAAGGTGTCTTTACAGTTGAAAAAATTAATCTGAATTAACCAACAGTGGATTAGTTAAACTGTATTAACCCCATGTGGATGTTCTTGTTCAGAATTAAAGTGTCCTTAATTTGGTTCAGTTAATTTGTTTTAATTCTGAATAAGAGGGTCCACACAGGTTTAAGAGGTGGAAATGAGGTTTGACTAATCTGCTTTTAAAAGTTAATTTGGATTAACTTTCCTGAGTGTCCTTGGCAGCTCAGAATGAAACCTTGCTCTGCTGCTTATCTGTCCCCTGCCCTATTCAGTGGGCCCTGGCACCTAGCTCCCCCTCGTTTTCTCTTAGAACAGCTGGCCAATCACATTGCAATCTTTCTCATCTCTCCATCTAAGTATTTCTACAGCTCCTATCACTATGGTACCTAAGCACTGGAGTCCCCCACTTTCTCCTCCCCCCTGCTGGGAATTATTTTAAATCACAGTAGGAAACACAGGTTTCATGTCTCCCAAATCTCTGCTCTGGCCAAGCAATGGCAAAAGTAGTGAACTATTTAGGTGATTCTCTGTTACACTGGGGTAGTGTAAAAGGGCCTTAAACTGTCTGCAAGCAGTACGTCCGTCATATTGGACAGCTTCATCTTCAAAGCCACAGTACCTGCTGTTCTCTACAGCTAACTGAGAAGTGCAGCATCAGAAGGGAGGAAGAGGCAACATGCCAGAGCCCTGTGACCTATTCTGTACTGTGACATATCTAATTACCAGGGTTCTTCACTGTTACTGTTATAACACATCTCCTAAGCAGATGCGAGGCTCCCGCTGTCGGCAGTGACTGCATTTCAGTGGACGGGGCATACTGTGCAGGTGCTCAGCGTCTTGCCATTGTACTCTTTACCCGCAATCAGAGTTTCACTGTGCTCTGGAAGTCATGGACCCAGGCACGTGCCCTCTTGAACATTAATTTAGTGGCTGACAGGGAAATTCCTGCCTTCAAAGGGTTGACTATTTTGGAATTTTGTTTGACAGGCAGACACAGCCTGACCACTGCCAGATAGCGGGTGGCACTAGCGGTGTACCACCGCTCCCAGGGGAATGTGCCTTGCCCGGCTACCTGAGCAAACCTGATAGAGTGATCAGAAGAAGCCCACATTATTACACGTAGGGAACCTGCTTGGGAGGCTGCAGGATTCAGCGCCCTAGGGAGACATACACCAACCAGATCTGTGCATTTATTAGTCCAAAGTGGATATGCCTGAATAATGTGGACGTGCTTATTCCCCCCGGACACCTTTAAATGAGTCAATTTAATTGGGCCTGGCTTGTTCAGACCACGCTGTATCAATGTATGCTTGTTCTTTAGATCTTATTGGCCAAATTCTGCCCTGGTGTAAGCAGTTCCAATCACTGATGTAAATGGCATCAAGTCCTCTTATACCAGTGGTGAATTGAGCTTTACGGTATATATTCCGCACTAGCTCTATCCCCTGACAGCAGCTTCCTGTGTCTGAGTTAGCAGTGGGAGGGAGGCTGCCAAAGCATACATCACTGTTTCCAAGGCCGTTCCCCTGGGTGTTTTTCTAAAAGATCGGCTCTAGGAATTATTTTGGGGAAGTTCAATGCTGGGGTTATGCTGGAGGTCATGATCACACTGGTCCCTTCTGGCCTTGGAATCTATGAACCTATTCTTGTTTATAGTTTGTTTTTTGGAAGCCTGAAACTGGCCTGTTTTTCTTATCCATGTTTTCCTCTCTGTCAATGCAGGGCTGTCAGTGGGCTGGTTGGTTGCTGCAGGGTGGGCAATGCATTATTGTAGAATTGCTGTGAAAAGTGTTTTGACTCGGGTACAAGAGGGCCAGGCTAAAGCCACACCTGGGAAATGGGATAGATCTCAGCATGCACTTGGGAGAGTTGCAAATCCCACATAACGGTAGAGGACTTGCCGCTGTGCTGTGAGGTTCATGGATAGAATCTATTCCCAAGTCTAGGGGCAGGCTCAGAGCTCCAGTGCAGGCCCTCTGGGCCCACTCATGGCTTCAGTTTATGGGCTGAGAGGCACCTATTGCTTCTCACCATGCCCTGTGCAGAAACCCCACATCTTCACCCGAGGCCCCCCCTCACTGTACCAGCCCGCTAAGAGCCAGACTAGAGCCAGGCCTTCCTAGGGCTTAGGAGATGTAGAAGCCTCCCAGTGCAGCGGCTCTGCCCATGCACTCCTGGGGAGACCCCATTGAGCTGAGATACTACGCTACAGGGATGGGAACATGGATAGAGCTTTGCAGCATCTCTGCCAACTGGCAAATTCCACAACACCAATGAGAAGTGTCCTTGCTTCTCTCGCAGACGGTAGCTGCCAATGGAGGACACAGCATTCTCATTCCCTTGCATCCACGAGTTTACCATCTTGAACAAACCCCGGGGGCTGCTCAGAAATGACTGCTGCATGATACATATTCAGCACTGCGATGAGCACAGCATATCAAGCCATGCTGGGCAGAGAGGAGCAGGCCTAGAGCAAGGACATTGCCTATCGGCGTTATTAGAATTGCAGCAGATTTACCAATGACAAGCCTGTAACCGTGTTCTCTCTCTCAAGGAGCACATTTTCACAGGCTCACTCATCTACCAGACTGCCTGCTGCTCTGTTTGCGCAAATGACGTACGACTGGAGGGTGATAAATACACAGTAAAGGATTCAGGGAACGCCCTCTTGGTTACCTACATAACTCCCAAATCAGCGCGAGGGCCTTTCACGTCATTCTCGCTCTTTCTCCTTGACTTCCTCTTGCATCTGTTTGCTCTGGGCTTTACTCTTGCTTCCCTCCATTACAGTCAAGCCCTGCTCACACCGCTTTTGCTAGCAGGATCTTCCACATCCAGGGGGACGGGGAAGTTTCCCTGAGGCCTCTGGAACCCCATTTTTCAAAGGAAAATTCCCCCTCCATACAAGGTGGGAGATCCTGCAGGATCTGGCTTGTAGGGTTTGCTCTTGAACTAAGTTTGTGAGTTGAAAACCGAAAAAGCTCTAGCAGGAAGCTTGAGCAGCATGATGTGAATGAGACTGTGAGGGCTCAGATCTCAGGGGAGTAGACCCCTCAGCCACAGGGAGGGCTTCTCACTTGCATAAATATTTGCTAGCTTGGGACATGCCAGCTATGAAAATCTTTAATCCATCATAAAATGGAGTAATTGGCTGTGATTAACTGCACACAACACAGCTGTTGCTGGCATGTTTACACGGCAGGGTGCATGGGCAGAGCACAGACAGCGGAGCTGCTTGCTTTGTCTGGAATGAATGGCAGGATCGATCAATCCATGTAGAAGCGGGTGAATCCAACATGCTGGAAACACCATGGGAGCTTTCAGTGCTATTTTGCCAAGCCATCTGGAGTCTCTGCATTCACTCCTCCAACGTGTTTGCTACCAAATGAATTTCTTAAGCTCTTGGTGCTTGAATTGGGGGACAGGAGAGTGCTGGCTGACAAGGCTGGCAGAGCCATATTCCCTGCTGGAGGAGCTTGTCAAGCGGCCCTGAGTATCCCTGCAGTTAGCTCCTAGAACTGTGGATTTAACATTTGTGGCTTGGCTGCACTAGAGTTTTACCTCCATTTTCTCCAAACCTTTCCCTAGGGGAAGCCACAAACGTTGGGCAATGGGCACTGTCCACACTAGCCTTTACAAGCATGCTGCTAACTACCTCGAGTGAAACGTCAGTCAGCTGGCTGGAGCTAAACGTACCCCTTGGGAGATTCATTATCGACATGCCAGCTATGAAATTCTTTAATCCATCATAAAATGGAGTAATTGGCCTGCACCCAGCACAGCTGTTCCTGGCACGTTTACACGGTGCACAGGCAGCAGAGCATTTGCACAGATGCATCCTGATTGCAGAGAGGGGGCAAAGCACTGCCAGGTCAGAATGGCAGCACTTCACACTCACTGCACACTTGATTTGCACACGGGCAAAGGGCTACAGGAGGGGCGGAACAGTGGAAAATCTGGCCCGTATGTCATTCGTTGGCCAGAGCACAGGTCTGGTTCTCCACTCTCGCACCCCAAGGTGAATGAGGACTAACTCCACTGAAGTCAAAGGAGCTAGCCTGGTGCAAGATCAGAATCAGGCCCCAAGGTTGTAATTTCTCATTCACCAACTTCACTACTTAGTCACTGACTAGTGAATAAGACGCAAAGCACGGAGTGGTCAGGATACGGGTCCTAGCGTGCCCGTTGTCCGAGTGCTGCACTGATGTTGACACATTCCCAGCTTTCTGCTTGCATTGATTCACTCTGTGTTCTGAATCTACCTTGCAGTGAAAACGATTTGCTGCTTTTTTTTTCCCCCCAGGTGACCCCAGGTTTGTAGCAAGTGTGATGTCCTCTGCCTCTGCTTTACCCCTACAGGACTGAGCAGTGAGGCGCTTCCACGCTTTGTCGGGGGCACGTTCGGCTCAGCCTTCAAAAACAATGACCCCCTTCAAAGTGGCTCAGAGCCACACAATTCCCCACCTTGGCTTAGCCTGCTGCTGCCAAGATTTCCTTTGTTTGCTTTCTGCAATTATCTGTTGCCCTAACTGAATGGCTGTTCGGAATTACAGGAGCTGGTGATAGTCTCTGTGGCAGTGCTGGGATTCCAGGTGTCTCTGAGCTGTGTGGAGATGGAAATTCCAGCTGATTGTCTGATTTCCTCCGCCCTCCCCCCCCCATACCTGAAACCTGCATTTCAGTTACTCAGTGAGGATTCATGCTTCAATATGATGGGTAAGAAACCCCCATTTCAACAATATTCTTTCTTCACTGGAATGGAATCCACGGGCACAGCATGAGAGGAAGGATTCTGTGTTAACATACTGGATGGGATTCGCAAGGTGCTCAGTTAGCCACCTGGCTCTGCCACAGACTAACTGTCTGACCTTGGGCAAGTCACTTCACCTTTCTGTGCCTCAGCTCCCCATCTTTATCATGTGGTGGGGGGGTACAGTGCTTCCTCTTTGCCTTGTCTATTTAGGCTGGGATTTTGAAAGGAGCTAGGCTCTGTTACGTTCCTTTGACAATCCCACTGTGAGATTGTAAATTCTTCAGCGCAGGGGCTGGAGTTTGCACTGGTTTGGCTACTTCAGTAGCTAAAAAACCCATTGCAGGGCTGGAGCTCCAGGTCCAGCACCAGTGCAAATTGACCCCCAGCAATCTACCTGCACACTGCATACCCCTTAGGGTCGGTCTGCACTGGGAATGCACATCACTGTAGTGACATGTCTCTCCGGGATGTGAAAAATCTCTGAGACCACCAATAAAGGGCTCTGCAGGATGGGGATAGGTTAGGTGCAGAGGCGCTGGCTCACTAGTGGGTGCCTGGGTGGGGGCACTGCCACGCTGTGGCTTCCACAGTAGCGGTAATGGGGACATCACCTGCTCCTGTTACACTTGTAGCAGCTGGGACAGGGGAATGCAATTCCTTTGTTGCTGTGATGCAGATAAACAAGACTGCAGCCATTCCTCCTCCTCCCAGTCATTAAGTTTTTATGGCAGAGAAGAGACTGTTTTAAATATTAATGAGCTTGGCACAAATGTCTCACTTCCTTCTGCCAACAAAAACATCTCTCTGCCTGATGCTTGTCAGGATGGGCTCAGGAGATCTCCCCACAGCTCTCCTTTCAGAAGCAACTTCGCCCTTCTCATTAGATCCTATCCCATCCCATCCTTTGAGTAGCATCTCCTGGGATCCTCTCCCCCTCTCTGATTGCTCCTTTAATGACTCATTGTCTTAAGAGCCTATTGTCATTATCCTCACTCTGTCTTCCTTTGTTCTCAGCAAGGATTAGGTTCAAGTGCGATTTCACCAGTCAGAGCATCTATTGCCAATAAACTCAAGTCCCTTGGGCTCTGGACAGCTCACTCATTAGTTGTCAAAATATATGTATTTAAGAGCTGAGTTGTCAAAAGTTTTTGCCACGCCATTGCCGACGCCCACACAAAGTACATGCAGTTAAACAGGTCGGGATTTTGCACAGCTCCATACCTGCGTCCTTCGTTATCATTTATAGCTAGGTAATACTTAGTCACCTCAACCATGTTGGGGCCCCATTGTGCTTGGCGCTGTACAAACAAAGGAAATGTCACTCCGTGCCCCAAAAAGCTAGCAATCAAAGGTTCTGACCCTGCCAAGATGTATGTGTGCCAAATTTTAACCTCATCGATAGTCCAATGAAGGTGGCTCCTGCACTACTCCCGTGCTTGAAGTTAAGCCCATGCATAAATCTTTGCAGGTTGCAGCAGGAGTGCCGCCAGCTTTTCTGCCGCCTTGAAATGCCGCCCCCCACAGAGGTGGCGGAAGGTCCCGCCGCCAAAATACCACCACGGTCGCCGCCCCCCAAATTGTAGCACCCTAGGCGACTGCCTAGGTCGCCTAATGGGTTGCGCCAGCCCTGGGTTGCAGCATTAAAAACCAGGCAGATGGAACAAACAAGTGGCTGGGGAGGAGGGAGGACAGGATAACGAAAATAAGCAAATGCTTAAACAGAGACTAGGTATGTGAGCAGTATCTATCCACTCGCCATGTGTCTGGCCAGATGTGCAGTCTCCCCAGGCAAATATCCAATTGCACATTCAGGCGCTTTAATGGACTGCATAATTTTTCCCTTGGTGAATGATTGATTTGGGTTTTGGTAGTTGCAAAGCTTCGCTCTCATTCCTCCTGCCTAGACTCTGATTCTCAGGCATAGGTGCTGGTGGAAACAGTAAAAAAGCCTGAGCAGAGAACATCCATGCAAGGAGCTCAGGGTCTGCACTTACTTCTATCAAAGTCAGTGGGAGTTTGCCATTATTCTGTGGAGCTAGAAGGGACTCCTAGTTATCTCCGTTCTTTCAGCAGATACGGATGGCAGCTAATTAATTGAGCAGTAACTGCATTAAAGTCAGTGCTAGAAAATCAATTCAAAAATTGCTTAACAAGCCTGTGTCTTTAGGGAGTCCATCCACTGCCATCTGAGACCCAGACTTTCCACTCTGTGTTTGGAAATGACCTTAATTGAGTCTTTTAGTTACTAAGTGGCTTAGCTGGTCTGAAGCTGAGACTCCCCTGGCTGCGGAGAAGTGGCTGCTCTTTGTACTCGTACATCTTGTGTTAATACCTCACTCAGGGTGGCTTCAGCAAGGATAAGAAGGGCATGAGACGGCTCCATGGCAGAGGATGGTCCAGCAGGGGGAGTTCAGATTTGGGAGTGGGGAGCGGTGGCTAGAAGTTGTACCATAGGAAATAACATTCAGAAGCATAGAATGGGCCAGAGTCATCCCTGGTTATAAATACACCTCTACCCCAATATAACGCTGTCCTTGGGAGCCAAAAAATCTTACCGCGTTATAGGTGAAACCGCGTTATATATCGAACTTACTTTGATCCGCTGGAGTGCACAGCCCCGCCCCCCCCAGAGCACTGCTTTACCACGTTATATCCGAATTCGTATTATATCGGGTCATGTTATATCGGGGTGGAGGTGTAATATGTTTAGCGTCTGATCCAGATACCTGGGTAGTTGCTTGACAGGGATTGGAGGAAGGCTGAGAGTATGTTCCATGTTAAAGGTGCTTTTCTATTGCTTTGATTTACTGCATGACTGAGCTAAGTAGTGACCCATATGTGATTATTAACACTGCGGGCTGCCTGAGCTAGGCTACCGTGCGTGAGTGCCTAATGCTGCTAAGTGGTCGTCGGGATGTTACTCTATGTTTTATTAATTGTTAGACTTTCTCAGGGCTTTGGTGTGGACATTTTTATGTTTAAATCCAAATCAGTAAATAAACTGGACTTGATGACGAAATGCACGGGACTAGATAATCAAGCCAGCTTAGAATGGCAGATCTGCCATGTAGACACTCACATCCGATCTGTTCAGCTGCCTTTGTTACTGTGCACAGCACAGTGGTCTGATCACAGCTCTGAGAGCCAGGAACTCCTGAGTTATGTGACTCTGAGAAGGGCAATTTCCTTCTGTGCCGCTGTTGCTGAGGGATTTGATTTGTCAGTGTTTACACAGTTCTTTGAAAATGCAGCGCTATAGATGTGGTTGTTATGTTGCTGTTTCTGACCTCTTAATCTTTCATGCATTTTTAAGTGCAGTGGGTTGTTTTCTTCTGTCACCTGATTGAAGGGAAGGCAGGAGCCTCTCAGAAGGTCACAGGCACAAGTAGCTGCACTCTCTCTATTGAGGTGAGTGCTTCTGCATATATTTTTATTCGTGACCTATCCACTAATGGACAGTGAAATTATTGTCTTATATCTGAAGCAACCAAATATCTCTAGTCTCTTCCTTTCAACCCGCAACCCCGGGCTATGGCTATATACCAAACATAACAATGACAATCATACCTACTTCATATTTAGTGCTTTTCATCCAGAGTTCTCAAAGGGTGCGTCTGCACAGCAAGCAGAAACCTGCGGCAGCGAATCCCAAAGATTGGGATCCACAGATTCAGGCTTACGGGGCTCATGCAACGGCACTAAAAATAGTGTGTGTCGACATTCAGGCTGGAGTTTGGGGTCTGACACCTACAGACTGGGGCTGCTTTTAGCACCACAGAGCTAGCCCTGTGAGCCTGAGTTTGTAGACCTGGGCTCTGGGACTCGCTGCAGCAGGTTTTGGCTTGGTGTCTAGAGGTACCCAAAGGGCCCAAGAGAGGAAGTAGGCTGCCAACTCTCCTTACTCCAGGGGACTTAGACTCCAGAAAGGACTGCTAACGGCTGCCTGTCTTAGAGAAGAAATAGGGCTTAGCTGTGATGGATATAAAGGGAGTTCTTTACGTAGTCTGCTGGGCACAGATCCGTGGTTCCCACTGGCCCCTGATCGACACAGCCTAGTGCTACCCAGTGTCACCACACAGTATCTTCCTGGCCTGGACTCAGCAGTCATGGAAAGGGCTGTTGACGACACTGCAGTGGCTCCAGTCACATCTGCCAGTGACCTCTCTCCAGGACATGCATTTCTCTGGGCACAGAGGGTGCCTCATAACACAGAAACAAGGGCGCATCCACTGACAGGAAAACACAGCAAAGTCAAAACTGACGAAAGGAAGTGCTTTTTTTACTTGATGCATAATTAGACTATGGAACTCAATACTACAGGAAGCGGCTGAGGAAAAGAACTTAGCAAAACTTGAAGAGGGACTGGATATTTATATGTATAACTAGAATAGCCAGAGTTAATGTTATAATTATCATAGTTGATTTTTGGAGGAGCTATAAAGGCTCCTAATTCAGGGTTTCCGCTAATCTCTAATTATTAGGGATTAGGTTGAGACCTGTATGGAGGCAGATTATACCTGTGGCAGAGTTCTCACACCTTCCTCTGAAGCTGCCCGCTGTCACTGACAGGATATGGGACTAGATGGACCTGGAGCTTCATCTAGTCTGGCAGGGCCTGTGTTCCATTGAAGTCTTTGCTCAGACAACACAGTGCAAGGGAAGAGGAAGTGGGTTGACATTGGGTCAAGAAGGGGGACTGAACAGGTGAAGTGGTGGGAGCCAGGGAAGGAAGGAAACTTGAGCTCAGGAAGGAGTGGGAGACTGTCGGGCAGGACAGCAGGAGTCCTGGGAAGCATGGAGTTTGCAGTCCACGCTGCCCCCGGTTATTCTAAGGGAGTAACGTGTTTCCTTTTTACAATAAAGGCCACAAGGCTCCAGCCAACTTGTCCATCGCCACACGTCACCCTCTTGGTAGTAGCTCGTCGTATGGCTGTGAGGGACCCTGAGATGATACGGGCGGGGCCAATTGCAAAGTCCCCTTTGTGTCGCCACCATCTGCACAACTGAGCGCAGCCTGGAGAACATTCGGCTGGTTTGTTTCACTTCCGAGAGCTGAGGTTTTCCCCCTCCCCTGCCCCAAGAAACACACGAGAGTTTACCCTGCTCCTGAGATGTGGTTCTTAAAATAAAATGAATTGCTGTTTCAAAAACAGGCTGGCACGACTGGAATACAAATGAACAGGCCACACCGCCTGATTGAAACGTACCAACAAAACGACTCCTTCATGTGTCAGGAACTCAGCTCAGTCAGAGGAAAATGTGAATTAACGAGTCATTGCAATAATCCTAGGAGGCCAGGCAGCCGTACGAGTGACATGTCCAACTTGTCTCAATTCAGACAGAACCGCTCCGCCCTCCATTTCCAGGTGCATTTTTTGCAGCCTCCTGCCATGTCCTTGTCCAGCATGCGTGTGAGCCCGGCACAAACACCAGCTCCTAGTCCCAGGCACATCTGGAGTGGACCTGCAATGAGGCTCTGACACAGGTGGGATTGGGAACGTGGTGCTGTGACTGTGTGTAGCGGCTGAAGGACCCTACCAAGGAAGGCTGGCCTTGTGGTTAAAGCACTGGATTGGGACTCAGGTGATCTAGCTTCAGCTCCTGGCTCAGACACTGGCTTCCTGTGTGACTCTGGGTAAGTCTCTTTGGGTACAATTTTCAAAAGCCTCTAAGTGACTTTGGAGCCCGAGTCCCCTTTTCATAAGTGACTTGGGCCCTGGAGTCTGAGCATAACTGAATGGCAAGGTCTCCTAAGTCACCTAGGCATTGGGAGAATGTTGCCCATTGTGTTTCTGCACCTCAGTTCTGCAAAGCAGGGATCCTGTCTTGCTGTTTAGGTTGTCGGTGCTTCGTGTCAGGGACTGTCTCCTATTACATGTGTGTACGGTGCTAGCAGAGCGGGGCTGGGACCTCTAGATGCTGCGTCGCATAATAGCTCATTGACACACGCACCCCAGAGACTCCCTCAGAACCTGCTGCAGCTGTGCATGCGGCCTAGGGTCTCAACGGCATACGCGGGCACACTGCATGGTGCACCCTGTAGAAGGAGCTGGGCCTGAATCCTTGGCGTTTGGGCTGTAAGGCAACACTGGCAGATTTCTCAACCTCCCTTTACGCGTCCCTTGGTTTTTGAGCCATTGATTGTGATCCTGTCCCTGTGCATCAGGTACATGACTGAAGCCAGTAGAAGCTACCGGTGCTCAGCACCTGTGAATATCAGGCTCTAAGAGTCTCTGAGCAAGGATTTTTCACTAATAATAGTGATACCTAGGCTAGGTCTACACAACCACTTATGTCAGTGTAACTTACATCACTGAGGGGTGTGAATAAGCCACCCCCAGGAGAGACATAAGTTACACCAACCTAAGCGTCAGTGTGGACAGCGCTATGTTGGCGGGAGAGCGTCTCCTAGCACCAGAGCTACCGCTGCTCCTTGGTGGATTAGTAAAGTCGACAGGAGAGCTCCCTCCTGTTGGCTTAGCGCGGTTACCCAGAGAGCTCATAGCTGCATTGGTGCAGGTGCACCGCTGTAAACTCTCCAGTGTAGCCATCACCTTCGCGCTTCCAAAGCAACTCCCACCTAGGAGTCTCCAAGCACGTTCTTCATTAAACCTCACAGTGCCCCAGGGAGCTAGAAAAGCATCATTGTACCCATTTCTCAGATGGGGAAACAGAGAAAGGGGCAGGGATTTGTCCAATGCCTCCCTTGAACTCGTCAGGCCCAAGGGAGTCGTTGGAATTCATTATCTGTGTCACTCAACATGGTACCATGGCTCCTGTGTGAGGTGTTGGGCTCTGCTGAAATGCACATAATAATAGTCAGAAAGCCATAGTTTCTGTATTTCCCTTGACAAGCTACAGATCACGACATGTTGTGACTGCTGCTCAGCCAGACCTAGCGAGCACTCAAGCTGTATCATGATATATGTCACATGCTTCCTGTTCTTAATGGATTGTCACAAGAGGAAGGCGTGTGGTGCAGTGACAGCTGGCAAGATGTGCCAGCTATTCCTTCTTCTCCATCTGTACAGAGAACAGCTCTACAGCTGAGCCGTTCCCCTTGCTGAAGGAGCCCAGCCATCCCAATGCACACTGCTAAGTGCTTCTCGACTCCCCATTCCACTTGGTCTGTCAGGCCCTCCATGTGTGTACGCCTGCTTTCATCTTCTAAGTGGGAAATGCAGTTTGCTTGCATCTGATATGGCTGTGATCAAAGTCATTCAATGGTGATTTATGCCTTTGAAACTTCAGACAGATGCAGACTGCCAATGGGCAGAAGTCTGATAAATCGTGGGATGAAGAGGCAGCTACGACAAATGCCCTGGTGCGCGGGATGGGTTTGCTGGATTGGTCTTGTATAAACACGCCACTAGAACGCTCCAACCCTGAGCTGCATTAAGGTCTGAGTCTGCTGCCCTTATGTTCCCTGGCACCCTCCTCTGCCACCCCCCCACCACCACCCTCAAATCATTGGGACTCCAGTGAAATCCAGGGGAGGGCTTGAATACCAGATACTACTCTGTGGGAAGGCAGCAGGAATAGACACATAGGGCTGCATTATGGCATTTCAGATAGGACGGGAGTGTCACATTTCTAAGGGCTACTCTCATTTGCAAGACCAGATGTGCTGGGATATCATTCATTGGGCAAACCAGTTCAAAATGACAGGCCTCACTCCTAGCCAAGTGCAGCCAAGGTTCCAGTCTGAGCCTGGCCAAAGCATATGCAAAATACCAGTCACTAACCAGGAAATGGTATGTGCTAAAATCTAGAAAAGTGGAGCAAGGAACACAAGGCTGCTCGTGCTCTCCCTCACACCTACAGCTGCTAGTTTTCATTTGGAACAGGTTTTGGAGGGAAAATGGCTTTTTTATCAAAAAGTAAAATTCTAGGGGAAATACCCCTTTCCAACTAATTTTTCTAGGTCCTGGTCAGGATTGGTTTCAGTTAAGGGGGAGAGGGGTTGGGTTTTCAATGAAACCTGAAAATTTTTGAAGCAAAACTTTGACAAAACCTTTTTTTCACATGACCAAAAACTTCAAACACCAATGTCGATCCATCTGCGCCAGTGAGGTTACTTCTGATTTACACCAGCATAGGGCCCATTCTGTGCAATATCCATCTGAAGTATCATTTCCCTCCTGCTGCGTCCCTCTGACCCATCTCCCTGAACTCAGTGAGAGACTGAGACAAAAAAAGGAACTGCTCAAACTACCTCCACTAGCACCTCTCTGCCTGGCATTGGCTGCACTGATAACCCCCTTCACTCCTTCCCGCAACGGCAGCAGAATTCTGCACTGCCCCAAACAGACAGAGGTTCATTAGTATGCTTGGCTTCCCACCTCAAAGTCATGATAGCTGCCGACCCTGAGCCTTTCCCAGCGAATCACATCCCTTCAGATCCTGTTTGCACCCTGGCAATGGGTTTGAGAGTGAAGCTCGAATGGCAGATCCCATTAAGGTAATAGTTGTCAAACACGTAAAGTGAAAGTGAGAGCCATCTGGTGCTGCTGGAAACCCATGATCTGTCTACACTGCCTTGTAAACTTGGGCTCATGCTTGGTTTTGAGTCCAACCCCCTCCTCCCACATCCACACACAAAAGAACATAAGAACGGCCACACTGGGTCAGACCAAAGGTCCATCTAGCCCAGTATCCTGTCTTCTGGCAGTGGTGCCAGGTGCCCCAGAGGGAATGAACAGAACAGGTAATCATCAAGTGATCCATCCCCTGTCGCTCATTCCCAGATCTTCTGGCGCACAAATCTTTCTGACTTGGCCCTTAGGTCTTAGGGGGTGGGTTCAAGCCCAAGTCCCACTGGGATTCAGGGCCAAGCCCTGTCATTTTGCAGTGTGGATGCAGCTCAAGCCTGGGTTTGTAGGTGACTTGAGTTGGGTCTGTGTGTAGTATTGTCACTCCAGCCTCGTCCAGCAATTGTAAACCCGGGTTCACAATGCAGGGAGGAGCACAAGTGCAGTCTTGGAAAGACCAAGTCCCCAGTGTACACTGCAGTGTAGCTGCACCCTCAGTGGTCTCCAGAGAGTCCTTGGAATCGGCCAGTCCAGTAAACAGCCATGTTCTCATTCCCTGCTGCTCTGATCCCAGACAGAGCTGGGGTGAGGTGGATAACTCAGTGAGGATTTCAATACGCCACGTGGCCTATTCACGATCCATCGCCTGTTCCGGTACTACACAATCCATAGGGGGGAGCCCTGCGTTGACTAGAAAGGAGGCTGAGTGGACTTCCCATCTCAAATTTCTATGATACGAAGTTATAAACAGAGATGTTCAATTAATTCTTTTCCTGAAGTTGTTTTAATGGTAACTCTTCCTGGCGTAGTCTAGTCATGAGTTCTAATCCTGCCTCTCTGTGCCATTCAGTATATTAGTTGGCCACTCTGTGCCTCAGTTTCCCCAGAACACTACCTCCCTAGGGCATTGTGCAGATTACTGAGTTAATGTCTATGGGTAATGCTTTGAAAATGGAAATGTCTATAAACATGTTCGGTGTTATTGGTCTTCGTTGTTCTGCTATGTCAGGTGAGCTCTGAGGGAGGAGAAATCAGCACATAGTACTTAACGGAGGAAGGATGGTCCTGTGGCTTAGGTATAGAACAGAATTTAGGAGATCTGGGTTAAATTCCCTGCTCTGCTACTGACTCGCTGTGTGACCTCAGGCAAGTCACTTCACCTCTCTGTGATTCAATTCTCCCTCTGTAAAATGGGCAGGATATATCTCTTCACCCACCCTCCTCTGTCTTGCTAATTCAGACCCATGAGCTCTTGGGGGCAGAGATGGTCTCTCACTATGCATATGTACAGGCCCCAGCACAGAGGGGCCCCAATCTCAGCTGGGATTCCTACATGCTACTATAATATTATTGCCCCTTGAACTCACGCTGGACCAACAGACACTCCAGCAAGCTGGTTCTGAGTTATGCTAATAAGCGTACATTCACTTTAAGGCCCCTTTCCCCTGACAAAGGGCAGCATTTCCATTCACTGGGAAGAAGGTGGAAGGAAACCTCCCAGGGAACAAACCCTTCTTGGCATATGAGAGCACTGGGGGTGTGTGTGTTGTCATACTAATTGAATAACTCTCTGATGCGATGTGCTGGCAACAACGCAGAAAAACAACAGTTTTTGCCACTGTAGACAAAGTGATTTCAGAGGTGTTAATTAATGCGTTTCTAAAAGCCCCCTGCGGATAAGTCGATAAAGCAAGCAATATATCCAGCACTAATTGCCTGAGCGTGGAAGCCTTCATATGGGATTGATCTCTGATTTATGTAGGAACCACCCTCTCTGCACAATTGATTGTTTTGTTCCTTCCTCTGTCTGCCAAAAGAGCTAGTTATACATGCAGGTGATGGATTCAGTTGAGAACAGGGCCTTTGGCTTTTCTTCCAGGAGACTGGACAAATGAGGATTAAGCTTCAAGTTTAATTTACTGGATTGCAGATGAAAAACAAATTCACAACATCCTCCCTGAATCAATAATCTGTCAGTCATGTTTGGTATGATGGAGCAGCCACGGGAATCCCTGTAACAGAAACAGATGGCCTCAAGGTTTTCACAAAATACACCTGATTCTGACCTTTCATTAGCAACAGCCATGGAAAGGGTTTTCCTGGGCTCCCCTTCCCTGACTCCTCTGGCCTGAGTGGGGAAAGCGAATCCAACCTGATGTCTTATGGTATGATCATGTGGTTCAGGACACATTGATTTCAAGAAAAAAGAACAGGAGTACTTGTGGCACCTTAGAGACTAAC
Source organism: Trachemys scripta elegans (assembly GCF_013100865.1). Lineage (NCBI taxonomy): Eukaryota > Metazoa > Chordata > Testudines > Emydidae > Trachemys > Trachemys scripta. Next base: position 155,253,223 of record NC_048299.1, read on the forward strand.
AAATTTATTAGAGCATAAGCTTTCGTGGGCTACTGCCCACTTCTTCGGATGCATATAGAATGGAACATATATTGAGGAGATATATATACACATACAGAGAGCATGAACAGGTGGGAGTTGTCTTACCAACTCTGAGAGGCCAATTAAGTAAGTGAAAAAAAAATTTTTGAAGTGATAATCAGGATAGCCCAGTACAGACAGGTTGATAAGAAGTGTGAGAATACTTACAAGGGGAGATAGATTCAATGTTTGTAATGGCTCAGCCATTCCTAGTCCTTATTCAATGCTAAATCAAGGCCGCTCTTTGGTGCAGGATTCATTTGCTCTTGGAAAAGGAGGATGCTGCAAAGATGGGAATGGGGTGGGTTGGTGTTCTGGAAAGCTCCCATTAGCCTGTGAAATGGGTCACCACTCACGTTGGGGCAAAATGCAATGGTCTCTTTTGGCCTGTAACACACAAGGGCAGGAATTTCTGTTGGCATCCAGGATCTAGTTTTCTGCATTTAAATATTGGGATTCCCTGCTAGATTAACTTAGTGCTGGGGCACCGCACTAGTTTGGCAGCTCATTTTAGACCAGGGGTCGGCAACCTTTCAGAAGTGGTGTGCCGAGTCTTCATTTATTCACTCTGATTTAAGGTTTCGCGTGCCAGTCATACATTTTAACATTTTTAGAAAGTCTCTTTCTAGAAGTCTATAATATATAACTAAACTATTGTTGTATGTAAAGTAAATAAGGTTTTTAAAATGTTTAAGAAGCTTCATTTAAAATTAAATTAAAATGCAGAGCCCCCCGGACTGGTGGCCAGGACCGGGCAGTGTGAGCGCCACTGAAAATCAGCTCGCGTGCCACCTTTGGCACGCGTGCCATAGGTTGCCTACCCCTGTTTTAGACTATCCTCTTTATGTTCAGTTCTTTCTGCCTCTGCCTCCAATCCCCTTTGTTCTTTGGAGTCCTTCTCATTTCTCATTGCCGCAAATCCCTGAAATCCAGAGAAATGGCACAGAACCCATTAAAACACTGTAATGAATTTCCCTATGTATCATAGGAGCAAGACACGGGCGTGAGGAAAAGTCACTGATTCACAGTGCTCATGATTTTCCAGCAATGTGATTATGAATAGACATGAGCTGATTTAGCATGGGCTTTGGAACCAACAGGAAATGGTTAGGCTATTGTGTGTACAATTTGCATGAGCTAATCTACATTCCCATACTGACTCAGCTGAACCTGTTTAAACAAAGGTTAAACCGTCTTAAGTGTATCTATATTAAGGGTTTGTACTAGTTGAATTAGATTATTTTTTAATCTATTTAGTTAAACCAGTGCATATTTCTAGTCTAGACAGGGTCAAGGAGCAGGAATGGTGAAAAGCATCAGGACCTGGCCTACTCCCATGCTTGAAGATAAGCATCTGCTTAAGTGCTTTGCTGGATTGGGGCCTAGATGAGTTTTCTTTTTTAATCCTTTCAGTTTTAAAGTGATCTTAGTAACAAAAGTGTGGAGTGTTTATTGTGGCACTCTCCCTGGATACAGCTGCGATTTCTTGTGTTACACTGCAGAGCTGCTGGAATGGTTTTTGTGTCCTGAAGTACTGACCTTGGAACCTTGCAAGAGCATCCAGAGAGAGACTACGGCTGCCCTATCAGCTTTGGGATTCTCTTCCGCACATATAACAGATGGGGCAGCCCAACAACAGTAGGAGCTTGACAAGCAGCAGTTTGCTAACATAAGAAGACAAATACTCATAGATTTTTTTTTTTTAAATGCAAAACTGAATCCTGACCTGTGAAATACATTTTTCCACCCCCAAAAGAACCACATTCTGATTGCAAGCCAAGGAAACTCTGCATGGAGTTGTAGCTTTAAGACATAGACATTTTATATGACAGCTAGCCTCAACTATACACTGAAAGTGATTGACAGATATTTGTGCATCGATAGGAATATTGAACAGCAGCTCCATGCGATTCATTTTGCATTTACAAAACAGAATATGAATAGCTAGGTACCAGGCCTGAGGGGAAAATACTCCTCACTGCACACGCATCACTGTAACAAATAAAAGTGACGTTTGCAAATGGAAAGAGACAGCATTCCCATCTCGCCAGCCGTCTCACTCATCCCATGCTTTGCAGACTTTGTTCAGAGGGGTGATTTTATCAATATCCTGCAGGTGAAGTCCCTGTTTCTGGGCCTGTCCATTCTGCACGGGGCAGGAGACTTTGGCATGCAGGTTCTTGAGGCAGACGGAGTCGGAGGATTCCCGGTCTGTGAAGATCTTGTTGCGCGTGCTGAAGCCACTGGTGCTGCCCGTCACCTTCTCCGAATAGGCCTCATGATGCCCTATCTCCTCCGAGCAAACCTGGAACTTGAAGGCTGCCTGGAAGCCCCGCTTGAAGTTCTCATTGAAGTAGCCATAGATGATGGGATTGACGCTGCTGTTGGAGAAGGCCAGCCAGTGCGCGAAGGGGAAGATGTAGCCCGTCAGCAGGTCGATCTGGTCATCATCCAGCTTGGTGTAGTCTGTGAACAGCATCAGGGTCCACAGGGGCAGCCAGGAGAGCATGAAGAGCAGGGCCACCAGAATGAGCATCTTGATTACCTTGACCTTCCTCCTGGAGACAGCAGCACTGCAGCACTCCTGGTTCTCCACCCTGTGCTTGCTCACTGGGCCCGATGACCTGTAGAGTTTGACGCCAATCCTACCGTACATGACCATGATGAGGGTCAATGGGGCCACGTAGATGTGGGCAAAAAGGACAGTGGTGTAGACCTTGCGCATCTCGCTGTTGGGCCAGGCCTCGTAGCAGGAATACAAGGGGTAAGCCAGGCTCTGGTTGTCATTGTACACCATGTAGTGATCCTCAATCTGCACCACCGTGAGCATGACAGCAGAAGGGCACATGATGGTGATGGCCAGGACCCAGATGACCACGATGGTGTTCAGGGCCTTGAGCAGACTGAGCTTCGATTTAAAGGGATAAATGATGCAGCGGAACCTGATGCAAAACCAACACACGGATAGGTGAGTTCTACTGAGAGAAACTTTCACAGAGCAAGACCCAAAAGCAATCTAAGCACAAAGCAGTACCAGGTTCTCCTGGGACATGGTGCATGATTACCTTGGGCCAGGAAGACTGGTAGTTAACTCCCAGATCATGTCTCTTTGGGCCCATGCCCACAGAGGTGGAAAGGGGCAGAGGTCCCAAGTATCTAATCCAACCACTTGCTGGGTTTTTCAAAAGCTCTTAGGATTGGCCTAATTCTGCTTTCATTGAAGTCATGGTAAAACTTCCATTGAAAGAGAGAAGGGGTGAAATTGGGGATTGGTGCTAAAATGCCAAGATTGACTTCAACAGAGCCAGAATTTCACGGCTTGTGTCTTTACACTGTACCCCCATTCTGCAGTGGAGGTACCGGTTATTGATTCCATAGCACCAAGGAGCCCCAGTCCTGGACGAGGCCCCTGCTGTGCTAGGCGCTGTACAAACACAGAACAAAGGGATGGTTTCTGCTCTGAAGAGCTGATGATCTAAGTGTAAGACAAGCACAGCAGGTGGGGACAGGCAAGGGCGGAGCACAAGGAAACACTGAGACCGTGCTGATTAGGAGGATAGGCAGTGGTCTCGGGACACCAGCAACATGACCGTTGTCAGGTGAATGTAGGCTTCGTGGCAAAGGAGATTTGAGAAGGAGGATGAGTAAGGTTTGTGGCTGTGGAGGGGATGCTCGTTCCAAGCGTGAGAGGCAGAAGGGGAGAGAGCTCTTAAATGAAAACCTAACCAGTTTTTGACAAAAATGGATATTTTTCATGAATTTCTGTTTGATCAAAAAATCCATTTTCCATCATTAAAAAAACAAAACAAAAACACCCCACCCCGCCACCTTCCGGCACCATCCCCCTTTCAGAGGAAAACATTCAACCAGCTCTAAAAATACCATTTTTTCTTAGGACAGGGGTTGCCAGGTTAGCTCAGACCAGGAGTCCCTCTTGCCCAGTATCTCACCCTTGACAGGGGCCAGTACCAGCTGCCCTCAGAGGAAAGGTCAAAAAAACCTGCAACAGGCATTTATGGAATCACCTGTGCAGAGGACCATTTTCTTCCTAACTCTGATCAGTTAGAGGCTGGCATGTGCCCGGAAGCGGGAAGGTAGAACCAATGGCCTACCCTTCCATTCCAGTCTTATCTGAAGTTTGCAGGTTCATTCATAAAGTTAAACTCCCCCAGTTAACCTGCAGCATAAGATTGCAAAACAAGGAAGCCTGCATTTGATTGAGGTAATTGTCTGCCTTTGCCACATTGTGCTGATGTGAATGGCTGCGAGGAGGCACACAGCTCTGAATGATTAAAACGTACGGGAGTGGAAATAACCTTTTGATTCTGTCTGTTTCTTACTTGAAACAATTTTGGAGTTATTAATTCAACAGTTCCATAACTGTTCTCCAAGTAATGGGGTTTTTAATTAAACGTAGTTGTCTTGCAAAAATATCAGCCTTTGAAGCCGTTCACGCTCAGCGTAGCGTCACAAATTTCAGACATGAAAAGCCTCGCATTGGGACCGGATGGCTCAGGGACTGATAAAGGGAAGAGGAGCGGCCCCAGCAGCACAGAGCTCTGTCTTGCCCCTCCTGCTAGCAGGTCCTAGCTGATGGCTGCTCAGGGCCCATTGTGTGGAAGGAGCTTGGGGCTTGCATGTGGGCAGGCATCCACTAGGCAAAAGCCACCAGCAGAACTGGCCTGGACTGGCCACATAGCACCTAAGGGCAGGCCTGCCCTTGGAAGGCTTGGCCAGTCCTGCTCTGCTGATGTGCTATAGCAGCCAAGCGCTCCCAGTGTGGACACAGCTTACACCAGCGCTGC
>NC_048299.1:155262957-155334975 GCF_013100865.1 Trachemys scripta elegans
TTTTATACTGTGATTCTGTCTACACCTACATTCTGTGTCAACAAAAAGAACGAGGTGTTCTTGTGGCACCTTAGGGACTAACAAATTTATTTGGGCATAAGCTTTCGTGGGCTACAGCCCACTTCCACGGATGCATGCAGTGGAAAATATAGTAGGAAGATATATATACACAGAGAATATGAAAAAATGGTTGTTGCCATACCAACTCTAACGAGACTAATCAATTAAGGTGGGCTATTATCAGCAGGAGAAAAAAAACTTTTGTAGTGATAATCACTGTCTTTTGTAGTGATAATAACTAAAGTTTTTTTTTCTCCTGCTGATAATAGCCCACCTTAATTGATTAGTCTCGTTAGAGTTGGTATGGCAACACCCATTTTTTCATGTTCTCTGTGTATATATATATCTTCCTACTGTATTTTCCACTGCATGCATCTGATGAGTGGGTTTTAGCCCACAAAAGCTTATGCCCAAATACATTTGTTAGTCTCTAAGGTGCCACAAGGACTCCTCGTTCTTTTTTCAGACAAGTTAGCATCTTATATTTGTATATGAAATGTCCAACTGAGAACAGTTGGCAGATCTGGGGAGTGATGGGGTGCAGGCCTTGGGAATCATAGGGTGCTGCAGGTCAGGATCGAAGGGCACTGGCAGAGCTGTGTGAGGGGGGCTGCAGGACAGATATTAAAGGTGTTGTCAGAGCAGTGTGGAAGCCCAGAACTGGAGCAGCAAGCCCTGTGGGTCAGGATTGCTATGACTTAGCAGGGCTGTGTGGGAGCTCTGGACTTGCAGTAGCAGAGAGTTTTCACTGGCAGAGCTGCCAGGGTCAATGGGCTGGCAGGGGGCACAGCAGGTCTGGACTGGTGTCTCTTGGCAGAGATGTGTGTGGGAAGTTTATACAGAATCTTCTCTCCCTGCACCTGGGCAGCACTGTCAGTCCCTCACTCCAGCAAGCGGAGAATTCACTTACCAGTTAGAGAAAATGAGATGCATTTCTGTGGCCCATTTAGTGACATGTCTCAGAGCATCCCAGTATCCTTAACCCTCCAAGGACTTTGGGTGCCAGCAACCATAGAAGCTTCAATGTGTTAGACAAAGTCATTGTTTTTTCCAGGCTCCAAGCCCGAGACCATACAGATGCCAGCTGCCTCCTGCCTGACGCCTCTGGCAAGGGCATTATTCCGAGTTGCTCCTGGGCCAGAGCAGGAGGCGCTTAGCCAATCACCCCTACCCAGGCCTAGGCAGCACAGGAGAACAACCCCGTGTGCTCTAGAGGGGAGGGAGCTGCTGTGCTCAGCAAACACTTAATGAAGCCTGAGGGAACAGTACTGATCCCTGTGGAGAGTCCTGGCCTGGGGACGGGCCCAGCCGTCACCGGGCCAACTCAGGAATGCAAGAAGAGACTCTCCTGACCCGTTCTACCATGTGCAGCAGCCCCACAACTTTCCTTAGGGACCAAGGACCTGATCCAGAGGTCGCTGGAGCCAACAGTTGACTTCAGCGGGCTTTGGATCAAGCCTGTAGCACACACAAAATGCCCTGCACAATTCCCCTCATCTTGCCAACAGCATGGAGCAGAGCATGCTAAGGTGCTAAGCAGCTGCTGATCCCATGGAAGTCAGTGGGAACTACAGGCCCTCGGCCCCTTTGCAAACAAGGCAGCATTTATTTAGAAGTCTGCCACGAGGCACACAGGTTTGCAAATGTTGGCTAGCTTTGCAGCACTTGTACAACCCTAAGTGATCCCTGTCTCTCTCAGGTGCTTACACCTTTGGATGCTCCCAAAGGAGCTGCATTGCCTGTGTTCCTAAGGCTGCTTTAGGTCTTAGTGGTTTCCTTACTCTTAGCATTTATAAGTCAATTTCCTTCTTCAAAGGAATTAATAAGTATTAGTTGACACCTCCCCTCTGAGGCAGGTGCATATGTAAATGGCCCAGAGCAGTGGAGTTATGTGCCTGAGAACCCAGAGGAAACTGGAATTGAGTCAATCCTGTGCTCAGGGCCTCTCTTCTCATCAACTCTTGTAGGTGGGACACTGCTGGAGGTCTGGCCAGCACAGAGAGCACTCAGTGTCACCCTCTCTCCTTACCTGTGATTAAATTGTCCACGAGTGTGGTGGGCACACAAAAAATCCCAACCAGCAGGTCGCTGATGGCTAGGTTGAGGATAAAGAGGTTGGTGACTGTTCTCATCCGGCTGTTCTTCAGCACAATGAAGCAAACCAGACTGTTCCCAACCATGCACAAGGCGAAGATAAACAAGTAGGAGATTATATAGATAGCGGCAACAGGTGGGGAGTGCTGGTAGTAGGGCAAATATGTCAAGTTCCTTTTATGGCTCATTAAAGAAGAGATCGTCTTGTTGATTCTGCCTTCTGACTCCATCCCAGGGCCATCCATGGGCTGGCAGGGATTTTGCTCAGCTGTGAAAGACCATAGGAGAATTATGGGAATTTCAGTGTTTTGACAACAGAGAAGTTTCAAGTTGTGACAAGACTCTCAGAAACAATAGGTATCAGAGTGGTGCAGATATAGAGACTGAGATGGGCGTGTGCAGAGCTAGATAGATGTCCCCGGGGATAGATGCAGAAATGAGTATAGGTGGAATGGTGAAAGATAGAGAAATGAGAGAAGGAATATTTGTACAAGACAATTTCCCCAGATATGTACAAACCAGCTTGGAATGTGTCAAGTGAAGTAAACAACTTATTAACTCATAGGCAGAACATTAATGGGAGAGGCAAGGCTGAAGGGAAAGTCCACCCAGCAGAAAAGTCATCTGCATAATTGGCATTCCATTATTGCATTTGTGTAATTAGTTTATGTACATAATGAGGGGGGAGCACAATGACACCGCGGGAGCGGGCGGCGCAGCTCTGCTGTGTAATTATTATGCCTTTTAATGAGCAGGTGCCACAATAAGACAGATCCTTGGCTGGTGTGAATTGCCAGAGCTCCAGTAAGCCAATGCAGCTCTGACTGTCTACACCAACTCAGGATCTGCCCTTCTGTTTTCAGACTAATTCCATCCCTTGTGTTTTGAGTGGTTCTCTTCCCTAAAGGAGATTTGCATGCAAATTGGCTCTCAGTGCCTGAGTTATCCACCAATGCGCCTTGCTCAACAAGGGAGAGAGTTAGACTCTCAACAGCCCAATATCTTCTGCCCAGCAACCAGCAATGAGGCCCCCCGAGGGGATGGAGCAGCAGGGTCAGTTGACCTCTGAAGGAGCAAAGGGCTTTGGTTTTGGGGTAGCTAATAAGGGCATGCCTCCACTGCAATAGAAGACACGCAGCAGAGCTGAGGCTGGCCTGGGTCAGCTGACCTGGGCTCGGGTTGCAGAGCTATAAAATTGCCATATGGACATTGCGCTAGGCACTGACAACCCCTGACCCAAAGAGCTTGCAATCTAGATAGATAGATCTGTATGGGGATGGAGGGAGGCTAGATAGATACCGGAACAAATTATTAAACAATCCATTTGTTCAAACATAGAGGAGAACAGGGTTATAAGAAATAGCCAACAGGGATTTGTCAAGAGTAAATCATGTCAAACCAACCTACTTTCCCCCTTTCACAGGGTAGCCAACCTAGTGGGTAAGGGGGAAGGGGTAGCTGTGTATCTTGATTTTGACCCAGTTCCACATGACATTCTCATAAGCAAATCAGGGAAATATGATCTAGATTTAGTTTCTATAAGGTGGGTTCACACCTGGTTGAAAGGAGTAGATGGCTGTCACACTAGGTGGGAGGACTTCTCAAGTGATGTCCCACAGGAGTCTGTCCGGGGTCCGGTGCTATTCAATATTTTCATTAATTACTTAGATGACAGAGTGGAGAGTAGGCTTATAAAATTTGCAGATGACTCCAAGGTGGGAGGGATTGCAAGCACATTGGAGGAGGATTCGAATTCAACAAGATTTTGATAAATTGAAGAATGGGTCTAAAATCAATAAGATGAAATTCAATAATGACAAGTGCAAAGTACTGCACTTAGGAAGGAAAAATCAAATGCGCAGCTACAAAAAGAGGAATAAGGAGCTAGGCAGCAGTACTGCAGAAAACATTTGGGGAGTTAGAGTGCCTCTCGTGCAGAAGGAGTCAATTTGGGGGCTGTATTAACAAGAATGGTGTCCCATTGTTCCTGTGTGTAAGACACGGGAGGTAATTATCCCAGTGTACTTGGCACTGGTGAGGCCATGCTGGAGGACTCTGTCCAGTTCTGGGTACCCCACTTTAGGAAAGATGTGAACAAATTGGACAGAGTCCAGAGGATAGTAACAAAAATGATAAAAGGTTTAGCAAACCTGATCTATGAGGAAAGGTTGAAAGAATTGGGAATGTTGAGTCTAAAGAAGAGAAGCTGGGGTGGGGGGAGGGGGCTGATAACAGTCCCCAAATATATCAGAGGTTGTTATAAAGAGGATGGTGATCAATTGTTCTCCATGTGCACTGAGGGTAGGGCAAGAAGTGATGGGTTTAATCTGCAGCAAGGCAGACTGAGGTTAGATAATAGGAAAAACTTTCTAACTCTCAGGGGAGTTAAGCTTTGGAAAAGGCTCCCAAGGAGGGTGGGGTGTGGAATCCCCATCTTTGAAGGCTTGTAAGAACAGCCTGGACAAACAGCTGTCAGAGATGGGCTAGATCCATCTGGTCCTGCCAAGGGCAAGGGGCTGGACTCGATGAACTCACGAGGTCTCTTCCAGCCCAGTATCTCTGTGGTGGATGGATGGATAGACACCTGCATGCGTTTGGATGAGATTTTCTACAAAGTTTACATCCAGCGAAAATACAAACTGGATTCCTGCCCCCTTACAGGAGGTGGGCTACATGGGACATAATAGGCCCTTTTCATCTCTGTCTCTTATTCGCCAGCTGACTTGTCCCTGAGCAAAGCTCTGTGTTACAGTGGGAACTCTATGAGCATGCTATTGAGGGGCACTAGAGGGCAGTTCTGGGCTGAGAGAAAGCCCGGAAAGCTTTGGCTGGACAAAGGGCGTGTTCTGGGCTGTTGGGTGCTGTCAGTGCTGAGTGTCGGTTTTAAGCTGTCAGGCTCACTCCAGGGAGATTTCCAGACGCTTGCTGTAAGCCCTGTCCAAACTCCCTCCCCCAACCACCCCTAAAAGCTGAGGGCGGGGTCACACTTTCAGGCACACCCCCGAGCAAGGGGGGATGCACAAGGAGCCTGGTCCTCAGAGAGGTTGTTCTGTGGCACAGTGACTCCCATCATTCCCCACCTGTACCTGCCGGGGTGCCATCAGCGAGAGCCCTTTCCAGGTGCGGCATAGTCCCCGTGCAGCCAGACAGCTCCCATGGGCCCCACGGGGAACCAGGGCTTCGCCCTCTTGCCCACTCGCTATCCAGTTACTGCCAGGGAAGCATCCCTGCATGCCAGAGCCCCAATCCATGTGACCCTAATGCAGGCCAGGCACAGAGGGTGTGATAGTTCTTACCCCCCACCCCTGACACACACACACCCTTGTGCAGAAGGCCCCGGCATGATCAAGCCATTGATCTTTAACTTTTTTGGCCATCCTGGTGCTGCCCACGTGCTAAGAATTGTCTGCCCAGCACCTCATCCAAATGGCTGAATTCCTGGCACGGACCATCCCAGTCTGATCCCCACTGTCTGGTGGTGTGTAATTCTCCCCCACTCTCTGGAGCTACAGTGCTTTCCCCTGGGGAATGCCACACACCCCACTCTGCAGGGCAAAGCCAACCAGGCAGGAGCCTCTTCCCCTTCATGTGACTGTCTCCTCCTTATGCCTTGTTCCAGGGCACTCAGGAGTTCATCTAGGCTGTTCAAGCTGCACCTCTTGTTGAAGTATCTCCCGCATGCACACATTTCCCTCCCGTTGGGAACAGAACCGCTACCATCGGCACCAAAGAATAAGGTTACAGGTGGCCTGGAGATCAAGACATGCAGACAGTTATCTGTTCTCACTCAACCACCTGGAGAAAAAATTTTCTGCTGAGATAAGCCTAATCGATAAACACAGAGCAGTCATTGTCACATCCTTCAGAGCCCTATTCAGCTGTACAAGAATACAAGCAGTTCTCTTGTCTCCTTAGACTCCTTCCACATCTAAGGCTATAGCTCCGCTCACACAGCAAGTGCCAACACTCATGCTTTAATTCTATGCCCAGGCTGAATGATACAGAGCCCTGTCATTAACCGGTTGCTCCAGTGAACTGATTTGGACCCTGGAGGAAGTAGAAATAGATCATGTTCATCTGATAGAGCTTTCAAAGTTCCCTGCAACATTTGGGGCATGTTTTTGTCTGATCCAGGGAGGGGTTTGTTCTGATTTTGAGACATTATTAGTGCAAATTCTTCCACTGAGTTTCTTTCTGCTTTGTTGATCAATGACCCCTCACTTACCGGGAAACATAAAATACCTACAATATCAATTTCTTTATATGGCGAGGGGAGACAGATTTTGCATCCATTTCAGCCACCAGGAGAATAGCACCCCTTCTCCATAGGGCAGCTCTGCAGAATATCAGGAATTATTTAGTTTCTTACCTGTGTCCTCTAGGAGTTGAGGGAATCCTCCTTTCAGGCTGGCAGAAGAAGCTACCAACTTCCCATTTAAAATCTTATATTTCCAGCACAAGAAGACTGGCCAGTAACAAAAGAAAAAGAAAGACAGGTCTGATCTCTAAATTATCTAAGCTTAACCCCTCAATCCCTGGTGGAAATAAAATGCGAGCCTGTTCTGTGGTGATAGATGGGAGGTGCAGTTGTTTCTAATATGCTAATCTGCCTGAGCTCAGACTGAATGCAGACTCCTAGGTCCCCTTTATTATAAAGACAAGAACAGTGATGTCACTGAAAAGGCTTCAAAATGCAGAGACCAGTTGGAAGGACCTCTTGGTGTGAGTCTCTCTGTCACTCTCTCGCTTCTCCCTCCTCCTCCTTAAAGAACCCATTCCTTCTCACTCTGCACTTGTTCAAATCTTTTGGTCTAACCACATTTTTTTTTTAAACGTCCCCCTTAAAGAGGCAAGATGGTTTAAATCGACGCATCGCATGGAATCACAGTGGGTTAGAAAGCTCAATCCTGGCTCCATCATGCTGACACGTTTATTTTGGCATGCATGGAAAGCGCGGGGATGTGATTATTCTTTTGAATAACAACCCCTTGCCTGCCTCTTCGTCCCAGCCTCTCAAAGCACTTTACAGACACTCATCTAACACCGTAGCCCCGCGGGGAGGTAAGTATTATGCCCTAATGTACAGAGGGGGAACTGGGGCACAGAAAAGTGCCTTGCCCAGTAGAAAGCAAAACCCTTGTCTCCCAGCCCTCTGCACTGAATGAATGAGCTCATCAAGCTTATGATTGATGATGAGCCAAACAGCTCTATGCAGCTTGTGCAAGGGGCAAGTCCAGTATTTTCACCCCCTGATAAACACAAGTGCCCCTGTTCTTTCCTCCTCTTCCCCCTCCCCTCCACCCCACAGAGCGTTTCAACAGCATTAGCTTTGGATTGAAATCTGCTGTACATTAAAGGTTGTTTGTTTAAATGTTGCATAGCTTCACAGCATCCTTGAGCTTGTCTAGCACACACGGTCACAGCATGTTGTTCACTCTGATTTCGGCTGCTAATTGAGCCTGGGAAGGTGCAACTGTATCATTCACACAAATTGGGACGTGCAGCTCGGAAAGTTCCTTTCACCAGGAACGTGCTGAAGAGGAATGCAGGCTCGGTGGAGGCAACTGGGATGGGGAAAAGGTACATTTAAAATGTACACATTCAAAATCCTCTAGAATATATACCAAGAAAACAAATACACTTCAAGGCTCCTTTCCTTACTACCTCTGAGTCTCTGCATAGTTTTGCACTCAGCCTTCTGCCCCTTGCAGTGGAGTCATTTATGGACTTAGGTGGAAGTGAAGTAAGGGAGCAGCACTTAGAACAATCATACCAATGAGTGTTATTTAATTAGGATCTGCCAGCCTTGGCAAGGCATGCTAATGCTTTGGCTGGTCATATGGGCATTTCCCAGGGGAAATTACAGCCAGACCTGTCCTCTTAACCTCGGTATATACCGGAATGAAATTTAGCAAATAAAGCTGAGGCAGGTTAGGCACAACACTAATTTTTCTCCTGGCTGTTTTAACAACAGAAGCCTGCATACTGAAGTGAAATATCTAGGCTAGAGAGATGCTATTTGTCTATAAACAAATGCAAGAAGTATAATGAATAAACTGGAAGAACTGGAAGTATTAGTACAATAAGATAAATTATGACTTAACTGGCATCCCAGAGACTTGGTGGGATAAATCTCATGATTATAATATAGATATAGAGGGGTCTGGCTTATTCAGGAAGGACAGGCAGGGAAAAGAGGGAGGCAGTATTGCATTATAGGTCAAGAATATACACACTTGTTCTGAGGTCTAGAAGGGGGTGAGAGGCAGACCAGTTGAAAGTCTCTGGGTAAAGATAAAATGGGGAAACGCAAGGGTGACATCCTATTAGGGGTCTACTATAGGCCACCACATTAAGAAGAGGAGGTAGATGAGGCATTTATAGACTGGATAGCAGAAATAACCAAAATGCAAGACCTGGTAGTAATGGGGGGACTTTAACTACCCAGACATCTGTTGGAAAAGTAAAATAGTACAATACAAAATGTCCCATAAATTCTTGGCCTTTACTGGGGACAACTTCTTGTATCAGAAAGTGAAGGAAATAAGCAGGGGGCAGCCCTTTTAGACCTGAATCTGACCAACAGGGAGGAACTGGTAGTGAATCTGAAGGTGGAAGGCAGTTTGAAAGGCAGAAAGTGACTGTGAAATGAGAGATTTCATGCTTCTAAGAACGGAGTGAGAGCAGCAGAATAAGAACAATGGACTTCAGAAAAGCTGACTTTAACAGACTCAGAGAACTGGCATGCAAGATCCCATGGGAAGAAACTCTAAGGCATAAAGGAGTTCAGGAGAACCAACAGTTTCTCAAGGAGACAATATTAAAGGCACAACTGCAAACCATCCCAATGCAAAGGAAAGACAGTAAGAATAGTCAAAGGTCAATATGGCTCCATCTGGAGCTTTTTAATGACCTGAAAAGCAAAAGGGAATCCTACAAAAAGTATAAACATGCATGAATTGCTAAGGAGGAGCACAAAAAAGATCACAAGCTTGTATGGACACAATCGAAACTGCTAAGGCACAAAATGAGTCATGTATAGGAAGGGACATAAAATGCAGTAAGAAGAGGCTCTTTATACATTAGAAGCGAGAGCAAGACAAGAGCTCCTCTACTTAGCCAGGAAGGGGAGATAATTACTGATGATATGAAGAAGGCTGAGATGGTCAGTGCCTATTTTGCTTCAGTCTTCACTAAAAGGGTTAATGGTGAACAGATACTCAACGCAATTAATATTAAAAACAAGGGGGAAGGAATGCAAGCCAAACTAGGGGAAAGAACAGGTTCAAGAATATTTAGATAAGTTAGAAGTATTCAAGTTGGCAGGGCCTGATGAAAATCATCTGGGGTACTTATGGAACAAACTCAGAACGGTTAGAATCTTTGAGAACTGCTGGAGGACAGCGGAGGTCCCAGGGGACTGGGGGAAGGGAAAAAACAGTACATCTCTTTAAAAAGGGGAACAAAGAGGACCTGGGGAATTGTAGACCAGTCAGCCTAACTTCAGTACTGGAAAGATACTGAAACAAATAATTAAACAATCAATTTATAAGCACCTAGAGGATAATAGGGATAGCCAGCATGGATTTGTCAAGAGCAAATCACGTCAAATCAACCTTATTTCCTTCTTTGACAGCGTTACTGGCCGAGTGGATGGGGGGAAGCCGTAGATATGAGATACCTTGATTTTAGTAAGGGTTTTGACACAATGCCATATGATATTCTCATAAGCAAACCAGGGGAAAGTGGTCTAGATTAAATTACTATAAAGTGGGTGCACAATTGGTTGAAAACACATGGTCAAAGAGCAGTTATCAATGGTTTGCTGGCACACTGGAAGTGTCTCTAGTGAGGTCTCACAGGGGTCTGTCCAGTACTATTCAATATTTTCATTAATGACTTGGCTAATGGAGTGGAGAGTAGGCTTATAAAATTTGCAGATGACACCAAAATGGGAGGGGTTGCAAGCAATTTGGAGGATGGGATTAGAATTCAATGACCTTGGCAAATTAGAGAATTGGTCTGAATGCAAAAAGAGGAAATTCAATAAAGGAAATTCAATAAAGAGGAAATTCAATAAAGGTGAAGGAGGGAAAGAAGGAAAAATCAAATGCAAAACTACAAAGTGGGAGATACTTGGCTAGGTGGTAGTACTGCTGAAAAGGATCTGAGGGTTGAGTTGAAGACAAATGGAAGATGAGTCAACAATGTGATGCAGTTGCAAATCAGGTTGATATTCTAGGGTTTATTACCAGGAGTCTCATATATAGGACACAAGAGGTAATTGGTGCTGGTGAGGCCTCAGCTGGAGTACTGTGTTCAATTCTGGGCATCACGCTTTAGGAAAGATGTGGACAAATTGGAGAGAGCCCATAGAAGAGCAACAACAATGATATAAGATTTAGAAAACCTGACCTATGAGGAAAGGTTAAAAAACTGAGCATGTTTAGTCTTGAGAAAAGAAAACAGAGGGGACCTGATAATAGTATTCAAATATGTTAAGGGTTGTTGTTATACAGAGGACGATGATCAATTGTGCTCCATGTCCACTGAAGGTTGGACAAGAAGTAATGGGCTTAATCTGCAGCAAGGGAGACTGAAGTTTGATATTAGGAAAAACTTTCTAACTCTAAGGACAGTTAAGCTCTGGAACAGGCTTTCAAGGGAGGTTGTGGAATCCCTGACACTGGTGATGTTTAAGAACAGGTTGGACAAACAGCTGTCAGGGATGGTCTGGGTTTATTTGGTCCTGCCTCAGCGCAGGGGGGTGGACTTGATGACTTCTCGAGGTCCCTTTCAGCCCGACAGTTCTATGATTCTGTGCTATTCTTATTCATCTGTGTCCACACCTTTCTTGAATCTTACCAAATCAATTGTCTTAGTAATATCAATCCATAACCGTCTCAGAGTTGACTCTGTATACTTCATTCTGAAAATATACTGACCATCAACATGGTAAAAATAATGGCCTGACTTTCAAAATCGCTCAGCATCCAGCAGCCCCCACTGAGAACAATTGAGAGCTCCCCAGCCAGACACACACACCCCTACTAGGAACAATGGAAGCTGCTGGGTGCTAAGCATTTTTTAAAAACTTGCCATACGTATAATTCCCCATTATGATAATACATGGCACAAACCTGAACTAACCTAGTAACCTTCATATGTCCTTGTAAATTGGGCATTTTACAGATGGGGAAACTGAGGCAATAAATGGTTAAGTGGGTTGCTCAGAGTTACAAAGGGTCATTCAGAGTCAGGATTAGAACTCAGGAGTTCCTACAGTCTAGTCCTGTGAGTGGACCACTCAACTGCCATTCACTCACAGAATACACACATGCAGGTCGGCTGCCTTCTGCCCCCTTTACACATGCCCCCAATCCACATGAAATACTGTTGAACACACAAACCCCTCGCCATGTCTAATCTGGGGTCTAAGCCAGGGGTTGCTAATGCCAATGCTTTTATAAAGTAAGTGCATAATTGCCATTTTTCAAAGCTGGGAGAGCTTGTGCTAAAGGATCCAGAAACCAAAGGAAGCGCTAAATAATGAAAGAGCTCATCTGCATACCACATCGCAAATGCAAATCACCCTGGTGTCCTGGGATTTTTCACTTAGACCATTGACAACACCATCAGTTTGTCAAGTTCATAATTAAAGGTCAGCTGAGATCTGTGTGCCAGCGATGGGCTACCAAGTCACAGGGCGTATTGACACAGCCTTCAGTGTAGGCGGGTCTGAGGCCAGCAGATGCTCAGAGTCTGGCAACAGTTACTCTCTGCCTGATGCCTGTGGATTGCTAGAATCACTTGCTTTAACTGCTTCTTACCCAAGGGTCCTCTTCCTGCAAGACAGAATACACTAGCCTCCTATCTAACCATGTCATCTTTATTCCTTCCCTATTCCCATCCTGTACTCTGTGCCCCTGCTGTCCTGGTCTTTCCTCGATTCTATGCTGTGTGGCAGGACAGCTGTTGTTATTTATATGTGAGGTCTGTTCTCATTAGATATTACTGGAATTTGTAATGCCGGTAGCACTCAGTGGTCCTAGTTGAGATCAGACCCCGTTGTGCTAGCTTTCTGTATATATACTTAGTGAGAGACAGTCCCTGCCCCCAAATGGCTCACAGTCTAAATAGACAAGACTGAGACAATTGAAGGATTATCACCCCTATTTTACAGGAGCGGAGCTGAGGCACAGATAGATTAAGTGATTTGCCCAAGGTTTTGTGTGTGTGTGTGTGTGTGACAGGGAGAGAGAGAGAGAGAGCGAGCATTATCATAGTTCAGAGGAGCAGTGAGCACTGCAGTCTTTGGTGCTTCTCCAAACCAAACCCCAAGCGCTGAACCTTTGTGGTCCCCCTGTCACGCATTGCTAATGGCTGCTTTAAACCAGGGTTATCAAGGGGCTTTACAATAAACAATTTGTTCCTAGAACCAAAGTGTCCTCTGGCGGTTGGGAAAGGCCTATCACGTAATGGGTGCTACCACAAATAAAGATTGTAAAAGAGGGTGAGAGGGAATCCCCCAACTCTGCAGCACGTGGCCCTCAGTCTGCATGGCTGCACCAAACCACACTGCCCCTGCTTGCTTTACTATGTGCTGCCCAGGGACTAAGGTTTGCACTCAGGTGTGTTTGTGAGATGAATGCAAAGCTGATTCCGAGGATACATGTAGTGCCTGGGAGGTGCGGGAGATCAGGCAGGAAGGCATCAGGCTGGCAGGTGCTGTTTGTGGCTAATTGGTATTAATGGAGTGGGTGTCTAAATGTGACTGACTGGAGCTGGGCTCAGTTGTATTTTCCAGCAGACTCAGAATGCCATTGGTGGTGAGCAGGACGTGGTATGCCTTAAATCACCAAGGATGAAATGCTGCCTGGTGCAAAAGTCTGCTTGAGGCCCATGAGCCCCATGTAAGCCTTCAGACTCCATATCTGTCCCAGTCCATGCATATTCTGTCACTGACTCCCACAGTATCAGGGTTTGGCCTTCATCGCTGGGCTCAGCTGGTTCCCAGAATCTTGGGTAGGTTCTTGGGCAGGGGTCGCTACACCCCATCTGCATGGCCTGGATGCCACAGAGTGTAATATCCTTGTGGGGAGCAGGAAAGTGGAAAGGAATAAACATGGCTATTTCTCCTTTACAAAACCTGATTCTGTGTGTGAGGAGCAAACATCTAAGGGATTTAACCATGTCTCTTGGGGGTCACGGCTGTGGCTTCAGTTTGGGATTAGCTGGGAAAGAACAGACACAAATTCTTCTGGCACACGAAGCAAACCTCTGTCTGCAGGTTGCTACTTCCCCACCAATGTGAGATTTGCATTAAGTATGGGCGTGATTCCTCACAGCCTTTCACCTTGGGCCTGTGCAAAATGGGTGTAAAACGCTCCCATGCTTCTGTGGAAATGTTTTACCTTCGCTTTGCACAGATATTAATAACGACACAAGGGCGTGCTATGCTCCATTGCCCAACACCATGGTGCAGCCCTTTGCCCTTGTGCAGAATGGGTGTAAATGCTCCCATTCTGGTTTGTGCACACTATGCACAGGTGTAAACGCCTACCTGTGGGGCAAGCCCCAGGTGCAAGGCAGGCTAGCTGCAAAGCCACCTCCTTGTCCTCCTTTAACTCCCTCCTTAAAGTCCTTCTCCAGCATGGGCCCTACAAAAAGCTGGGCAATGGACAGGCAGCCGGTGCTTGTTGTGCTCACTGGCACTTTGTGCCCCCCTTCATTTGTTTGTTTGCTCCCGATGTCCACTCTCTTACACTTACATGGCAAGCGCCTTGTAGGAGAGAACGTCCCTTTGCTCTGTGTTTGTGCAGCGCCTGGCACAATGGGGCCCTGATCCATGGCAGGGGCCCCTGGGTGCTACCACAGTACGGGGGGAATCCGACCCAGTGTATGCGCTTGATGTTCACCCTCGTGCATTTTCACTCTCCTATGTGATGGAAACAAGTCTGCAAATGCTTCTAAGGGCCACGATTGCATGACAGTGCATTAGCTTATTTAACTGTACCCACTAACAAAGGGAAGTTAGTTTTATGTTTTGCTAGCCAGCCTGTTGCTAAGGTGGCTAATTGCAGTTATTTCATTCCCCACCCCGTGCTAGTGGGGGAGAGCTCACTCCATCCTTTAAGTCATTTGGATTTGAGTCATTGTTTTCTTGATGTTTTTCTCTCTGTAATCTGAAATGTGCAGCCAGCTCCTCTAGTGCTGAAGCTCCCTTATAAAAAGATTGCAATAAATAATAATTAATCCGATCATATTTCAATGCTGCCTAAATCCTACAGGATTTCAAAATTGGTTATAAACATAGGTGCTAAATACTAAACACCCTCCTGCAAAGGTGTTCCCATAGGATAGCTGAAATGCCAGACCATTTTACTGTGTTATTATTTATCGGTATTTCCAAAGCACCCACCATCAACAGAGGACAGAGCACCTCACACGCAGCTCTCTCAGCCCAGCCAGGTACCATTACCTCCATCCTGCCGCTCGAGTAACTGAGGCCCTGGGCAGGGTAATGACTTGCCCAGGGTAACAGAGAAAGGCTATGGCAGCACATTGAGCAGAATCTAGATTGCCTGACTTACCGGCCTGATTTGTTTTGAGAGTCATCACTGACATTTCTAGGACCTGATTCTCCATATCCCTGCAGCTTGTGTTGTCATTGAGACCAGTGCAAGGTGAGTGTAAACTCTACCGTAGCATTTTGCATGGACTTTGCACTGGTGTAAATGACTGCACAAGGCACAGGGCAGTGGAGACTCAGGCCCACAGTGTCCAAAATGCTGCAGTTGCAAGAGAAGATTAACCTGACTGTATTATCCCGGTAGCCTAGGGCCCTGCTAGAAAATACAGTAGAACCTCAGAGTTACAACAGTAACCTCCTTGGGACTGGAGGTTGTTCATAACTCTGAAATGTTCCTAATGCTGAACAAAACATTATGGTTGTTCTTTCAAAAGCTTACAACTGAACATTGACTTAATACAGCTTTGAAACTTTACTATGCAGAAGAAAAATGCTGCTTTTAACTATGTTAATTTAAATGAAACAAACACAGACAGCTTGGCTAGGCCCTAGGCTGTGCAGCCCAGGGGAATGCATCCTGTTATAGGCCTGCTCTGCCCGCTCCTACTGTTCTTGGCCTGGGGTCCTTGCTCCCCATTTCAGACCTGGTTTCCTTAACTTCTTTTAGACTTTTTTTAGTAGTTTACTTTTAACACAGTACTGTACTCTACAGTATTTGCTTTTTTTTCCCCCCTCCAACTCTGCTGCCTGATTGTGTACTTCCGGTTCCAAATGAGGTGTGTGGTTGACCGGTCAGTTCGTAACCTTGGTGTTCGTAACTTTGAGGTTCTACTGTAGCATCAGGTGAGCTTGGTACCAACGGCAGATCATGATCTGACCAGAGTGCTATCTGTGTTAATGATATTGCAACAGAGAAAGACCTGGATGTGACACCCTGGCACCCGAATATTTACCACTGTCATGTAATTAGGATATGTTTTGTACAAAGTATGCTTTGTGAGGTATCATTCTAAAAGTCTTGATCTTCTAGACAGTAATAGCTTGTTGGATTGTATGTGCTATCATCGTACGTGAAGTTATGAAGTTTGGCTATGTACGGGGGGAGGGATAGCTCAGTGTTTTGAGCATTGGCCTGCTAAACCCAGGGTTGTGAGTTCAATCCTTGAGGGGGCCACTTAGGGATCTGGAACAAAAATCAGTACTTGTTCCTGCTAGTGAAGGCAGGGGGCTGAACTCGATGACCTTTCAGGGTCCCTTCCAGTTCTATAAGATAGGTATATCTCCATATATTATTATGTGTTACTGAAATATGTTGTGAGGTTGAAAACACCCACAAGCAGCCTTTCAGGTACAACAGTAAAAACGCCAAACAATGTTAATGATTATGAGGAAATGCACACAAGCACAAGGATTACCCCAGGAACCATGTATAATAGAAACCTCTCAGAGATAGCACTACACAATGGGAACTGTTTGACCCAGGTTGCAGCAAAAGAGCTTTTCAGCAAGGGGGGAGGGATAGCTCAGTGGTTTGAGCATTGGCCTGCTAAACCCAGGGTTGTGAGCCCAACCCTTGAGGGGGCCATTTAGGGATCTGGGGCAAAAATCTGTCTGGGGATTAGACCTGCTTTGAGCAGGAGGTTGGACTAGATGACCTCCTGAGGTCCCTTCCAACCCTGATATTCTATGATTCTGTGAAGTGGGGAGAAAATATAAAGGGGGGAAATGACATCCTGGGGGGACCTCACTCTCCCTACAACACCACACCTGGAAACACCTAAGGGGCAAGGACTGAACAGTGGGAAGTGATGGTCCTAGGCTAGAGGGATTCCTAACCTGTATACGAAAACTAGAAAAACCCAAGCTGCAGAGCCAAGGCAGCTTGTGCCATAAGATTCTGCCAGCCTGTTTATCACTCAGGGTGAGAATTTGATAATAAATATCCTACCTATCTAGTGTGTTAAACTCAGTTTGCAGTTTTGTTTATTTACTGAGGTGCTCTGCTTTGATCTGTTTGCCATCACTTATAATCACTTAAATCAATCTGTTTGTAGTTAATAAATTTGCTTTTGTTTTGTCTAAAACCAGTGTGTGGAAATTATAACTCAGGGCAGAAAGCTGGTGCATATCTCTCGCCGCATTGAGGGAGGGGGCAAATTTTATGAGCTTACGCTGTACAGTTCCCTGTGCAGTACAAGATGGTATCATTTTGAGTTTACACTCCAGAGGGGGGTGCGTGCCTTAGCAACTGGGAGGTACCTTATCTGAGCTTTCCCATGCAGAGCTGATCTCAGCATCTGTGTGAAGCTGCAGCAGGGTGTGTCCCTACCTGTGTGTATGCTGGTGAAAGAGCAGGCTTGGAGAACTTGGCAACTTATCACAGCACCACAGTGGTAGAGGGAGCCCAGGCTGGCGGGTCAGGCAGGCTCAGTGGCACCCCAGTTGCAAGTGGCACCCCGGGTGGAACCTGTCACAGTGCACCCCCTTTAAAAAAGCCCCAAATCCCTCTATTGACTATGTGCAAGCCGACAAGGAGTGAGTGAGATATAGATGCATGTTGGCAGAGGGAGGGAGCTGGCTGCCCTGGGGGAGTTTGTGGAGTATAGTCAGAGACGCTGGATTTACACAGCAGCTGGGAGGGTGCTTCCCAGCTCATGTAGACGTACACGCGCTAGCTCTGCTCGAGCTAGTGCCTAAAAATAGCAGCGTGGCCACACCACTTGAGTACAGTCCCGCCTGACCCTCTGGGTACATACCTGGGGGCTAGCCCCTGATGCAGACTGTGCTGCCACAGTCACACTGCTATTCTTAGGTGCTAGGTCAAACAGAGCTAGACCACGTGCATCAGCCAACGCTGGGAATTACGCCTCTCAGCTTTCAGGTTAGATGTGCCCAGGCAAAGCTGCCTGCCCTGGGAGAGTGTGCAGAGTATGGACATATTGAGGGACCGCCTGGGTTCCATTCCCAGCTCTGAGAGACAGCATTAGAGTACAGTACTGGAAGTCAAGATGCCTGGTTTTTATTGCTGGCTCTGCCACTGGCAGCATGACTTGGGCAAATCAGATAAACGCTCTGTTTACTTCTTTGTCAGCTGAGGATAATGACACATACCTATCTCCAAGGGCAGTTGTGAGGGTCTGTTAATTAATGTCTGCAATGTGGTTTGAGGTACTTGGGGGAAAGGTACAATAAGCATGCAAATAAAATGACTCTTCTTTTATTATTTTGAAAGGCACCCTAGTCTGTGCACAAACCTAGGCTTGTGAGTGAGAATAACTTCTACAGCTCACACTGACTCGAATGGACCCCCCAGTATTTCAAACTCTGGGCTAAATCATTCTCTTGTCTGTTGCTCCATAAGGTCATGTGAACCCTGTGGCAGAGAAATGACAAGAAACTTCTATTTGCTCCAAGAAAAAGCATTAGTTACCAAGCTGTATTTCAGTGCAGAGTATAACGGAGCCAGTCTCAACCCACAGTAGCTCAGGAACCACAAAGAACAATCCACTTCAAGATAGCGCAACTGGGGACAAGCACTTACCTGAAGACACTGAAAGGGCTGAGTTCAGTTTGATTGCTCTGAGTCATGAGACAAATGAATTGGAAGTGTGAGCTGTCCTCGTAGGCCAAAGCGGTGATGGATGGAAAAGGCGGCTCCATCTGATGCTTTAATTTCCTTTTAAGTGTTGTGCTAGTTGCATAATGTTAAAAGCAGAAAATGTTCTTGTGTGCAGTGAAGAGGGACTGTGAAAAATAAATAAATAAGCCCGGGTGGAAAATTCCCAACACAACAGCAGGGCTGGCAGATATCCACCACCCGTCTCCCTTTCTGAACCCTTTGTCCCGGTAGCTCAAGAGTTCACTCTCTGCACTAAATGGACAACAGCCGGCAGCGCTATTGCATGAAACAGAATAATTACTGTTAATAAAGAATAACCAATATGTGACTCAGGGACTTTTCAAGAGAGCGGAATCAATTATTGCATCTCTTACATCAGACACACACACCCCACACCGCAGTGATTCCATCTTGCTAATGCTATCTTGACTTGCTGCCGGAGTATGACCCTTTGCGTTACCCTAAAGCACAGGCCCTCCTCAGCTGGGCACATTCAAGCGGGACCATGAGGACCATTATATCTGCGGACCATTTTCCTTGCATCAGTAAGACACAATACCAGCCGAACAGAGACTTCAAAACTCTTTCCTTCCATCACACTTGCTAGCGGTGATTCTTCTCAGTGGATACAGAATCTTGTTTTCTGGCTACACTGAGAGCCTTGAAATCGACTGAGGCACATGAATCATCCCCAATGGGGGAGAGAGTTGTGGGGTTCTTCAGAGACACCCTGGGAAATGAAGTTGTAAGTTTTGATCTTCCACTTCCATGAGCTCATTGTTAGAGAAAGTCGGGGGGAAGACAGGGGGAGCTGAGACAGGTCACCAGGAGCTGAAGAGACAGACCAGAGTGCAGATTCCCACAGGGATGAATGCTAAGAATGGACTGTGACAAACAGAAAGGCTACAGCACTCTGGGAAGATTTTGTCCAGTGCAAGGTGGAAAATTGGGTCCCTTGAGTTTGCCAACAGACTGTGCATCTCACTGTATCCACTTTCATTGCTCAGTCTTTGCAGCATGGATCAAGATGGATCCTCATTGATGCTGTTCCAGAATCCACCTCCCTGATCCATTGAGAGAGTGTATTCAGTGCATTAAATATTTTTTAGGCATATCAAGCCTGAAAAATCTCACCAAGCCAATTAAAACTGCTCCCTGATTGCTGAACGTACGGGTTTCATTCGGAATTTGCATAATTTCCAACCTTCTCTCATCAAACTAATTCTCTTCAGCTTCCTCAAGTCTGCTGCTGTCTGACAGGAATAAATAAGTGTTTGGGTGACATTTCCAGCAGATAGAAATGGATTACACAGGGAATTTACACTTAGAACGTGAGAAGTTATTTCCAATCTGGAGGGCAGTTGCTTCAGATTTTGCTCCTTTGGGACACCTAGAGCAGAACTCACTCACTTGGTCTCAGACTGGCACCTTTTTCCTTTGCTTTAAGGACCTCCTAGTGATAATTAAAAAGAAAAGAGCTTTTCCATATTTTGTTTTCATGTCAGGACTTGTGCAAAGAATCTGTATATATGTATTTAGTAGAAAATCTCTCCGGTGAGAGTCCTGGATTTTTGGGAATGAGACTGTTGATTTTATTACACCTTGCTTTATTTCGGCTTCCTTCAGAGGTTGCATGACACTGGGTTTGGGTCATCAGCTGCTTTTGAAAAGGTTACAAGGTCCATAGAGCTCAGATTGTCGTATGTGAGTGGGGAGAAGAGGTATTGGGCCTAATGCACAGGACTGCGGATCAGGAGAACTGGGTACTGTTCTAAGTGCTGACTCACTTGGACAAGACACTTAACTATTCTTCTCCCTTATCTGTAAAATGGGGACAATTTTGGCCTACTTCACAGGAGAGCCAGGAATCTAAATTAATTCATTATTTGTTCTACTTATTACTTGTATTCCCGTGTTCCTGCTAAGCACTGTCCAAACATATATAAACATACAGTGCCTGTTCCAAAGAGCTTATAATTAATGGCCCTGATCCTGCAGAGCACTAATGAATCTGACTATAGGGTGGGGGCCAGGGTTTGTAATGGGCTTTGAGACCCTTAGATGGAAGGCTCTGTATATTGCAAGGTAGGGTTGCTATCTTTATCATCAGTACACACCTGTATTGCAGGGTGCATTCTTTCCAATGGCGTGTTGCATTTTGCAAAACTAGGTAAAGAGCATGAAAAGCAATTTCTCCTGGGGTCTTAGGCACAGACTTCAATAGAGAAAGTCACAGAAAAATCTCAAATTTATTGTAGGTGCCGTCGGGCACTTCACTCTTCTCTTACCACTCTTGGTATTTTCCTCTGGCACATGTCTCCGTTTAAGCACACAGAGTGCAGTGGGGGAAGTGGGCTCAGGAAGCAGCAAATCCTATAGCTGGCCTCAGTGCCAGTTTATCTCCTAATTTCAGGGCAGCAAGACTAATCCGATGCTATTACTAATGCATTTGAAATGTTAATGAACTCGGGGGTTACTCACACTTTTCCTAGTAAAGGCTAGAACTAAAAACCCGTGCCAGGGTTGAGTGTGGTATTTTACATTCCAGGTACAGCAAGCAAGGCATGGAGGAGGTTCCCAAAGCAGAGCAGATGCCCAGCTGCGCCAGGGGACACACGAACTCCATATCGCAGAATCACCAGCACTAGGGTTACCATATTTAGTGCCTCCGAAAGGAGGACACTCCACAGGGCCCCGCCCCTGCCCCCAGCCCCGCCCATGCCCACGCCCCAACTCCGCCCCCTCCCCAAAGTCTCCGCCCCCTCCCCTGCTTCCTGCGAACATTTGAGTCGCGGGAAGCCTGAAGCAGGTGAGGGGGGGTTTGGGGGGAGGAGGCGCGGCCCAGGCTGGCCCCCCCCGGCGTTTCCAGCCTGGATCGGCTCGGGCCCTGGGGTGCCGGCCCCGGGTCCGGCCGAGCACCCCCGGCCCGCCCAGCACTGCCGGTCCCCGGCCCGGCCCCCAGGCCCCCGGCTGAGCACCCCCGGCACCGCACCGCCGGTCCCCAGCCCGGCCCCCGGCACCGCCGGCCCAGCCCCCGAGCCCCCGGCCCGGCCCAGCACCGCTCCGATTTTCCCGGACATGTCCAGCTTTTTGGGATTTCCCCCCAGACGGGGATTTGGAGCCCAAAAAGCCGGACATGTCCGGGAAAATCCGGATGTATGGTAACCCTACCAGCACAGCTGAGCTGTACCTGCTCTTTGAACTGCGCGATGGCCTCAATGGAGGGTAGACTATCAATGAATCTTTGCAGCTCAGCCATGAGGTAGGTCACTAGAATTATCTCCATGATATAGAGGGGGAACGGGCGGCTGAGAGGTTACGTGACTTGCTAAAGGTTATAGCAGAGGAGCCTGTGTCGGAGCCGGAATTAGGACTCAGGAGTTCTGACATCCGGCATGTACTCCGCCCGCTAGACCAAAAAATCAGTGGAAGTTTCATCCTGCAGAGTGAAACACCAGGTCCCAGGTCTGTCTCCTCCCACCATTTCCAAACTATGGGAATCATAAACTTCCACTTGCGCAGCCAATGGGGACCTAGGGCCTGGCTTGCATTCACACTACAGCCCCTGTCCACTGCTCTGGCAGGGTACCGTAGGAGTGTAGGATTTATGTTAATGTCTCATCCGTGGGGCTAGCCCGGAGCTCACAACCCAGCTTGCAGGGAACGGCTGCTACTTGCTGAGCACTGATACCCGCCATCAGCCAGCACAAGCCCGGCAGCTGAATGATGTGGAGTGTGGGGAGAGCTGGTGGAGACGTGGTGTCTGGGGAGAAGGCAGCGAGCCTGGGGAGGTGATGAAAGCTCCAGCTCATTCTTGCACAGAGAGGGAAGGTCGACCATCTGGCCTTCTCCTGATTGCCAGCTCTTAGAGGATTTCTTCAGGCTCAGATTTGAATAGGACCATCTGTGCTATAATTAAAGGGACTAAACACTGCTCCTCAGCTTTATAGCCTCTCCAAATATATCTATACACACACTCACCCCTTTCAGTTTCTCTCAGATGTTCAGGAGGGTCCTGGCGCTGCTTAGAAGGAAGGGTGCTGCGCAGCATTTCAGAGACCTCTCTCCCTTGTCTACGTGCTCTAGCCTGCTTTGTGTTGCACAGGTGGCATTTATTTAGCAAAGAGGTGCTGTGCTGCTGTTACGGAGTGTGGGGGAGTCAGGGCCCTGCACCCCTCTTCCTGGGATTCACCGTGACCCTCAGCCAGCCAGTAAAATGAAAGGTTTATTGGACAGTAGGAATGCAGTCTAAAACAGAGCTTGTAGGTAAGGCCAGGACCCCTCAGTCAAGTCCTTCTAGGGGGCAGGGAGCTTACACCCCAGCCTCCGGGTTCCCTGCGTTCCACCACCCAGCACCAAACTGAAACTAAAAACTCCTCAGGCAGCTCTCTTCCTCCCTTCCCCTGCTCCTCCTCTCCTTTGTTCAGTCTCAGGGCAGAAGGTGTCACTTCTCCCAACCCCCCTCCTGGCTCAGGTTACAGTTCAGGTAGTTTCCTTCAAGGGAAGTCCCCCATCCCCAATGTAACTCCCCTGCAACATTCCCAGGTCAAATCTGCCCCGCTCCCTGCTCCATCACAGTTGGTATGCCAGAGCATAGGGGAGATGCAGTCCCTCAAGCACCGATGGGGGTGCGGGGTTGCCTCACCTAACTTAGAGCATAGGGGAGGTGCTCTGCTGGGATCAGAAATGGAGACAGGAGTACGCAGGGACTGGAGAACCCTTACAGTCGGAGCTTTGCGACTGCAGCATTAACCCCTTTCGGGATATGTCTACACTGCAGCTGGGACCATGCTACAACACAGGTAGAACTACACACGCTAGCTCTGCTCGGGCTAGCGTGCTAAAAATAGAAGTGTGGTGGACTACAGCAGCCTGGGAAGTGGCTGGAGCTACAAACCCGCCCGGCCCCCCGAGTACATAGGCAGGTGGCCACAGCCACATTGCTATATTTAGCATGCTCACTAGAGCAGAGCTAGCCTGTGTCTGTCTGCCCATGCTGAGAAGCACCCTCCCAGCTGCAGTGTAGATATACTCAAAGTTAGTTACAGCTCAGACTCCTTACGCCGCTGAGAGTCCAGGGGATGAAAAGGTTCAAACAACTTTTCAAAGAGAATGGAAGGTGGGACTTTCCCTAAAGCGTCTTTTTCAGATCAGCTACAGGACACCAGCTACATTGCAGGTGAGAGGGAGCAGAATTGTCTCCTGTTCCGATTACTGTGTGCGCCTTTGGCATCTGCACGCACGAGCTGGGCTAAATACCCATTGCCCGGGTAAATGGCCAACTGGACCATGCACATGCAAAGCAGATGAGTAGCTGCACACACACAAATGCACGTGGCTCACTGGCCTCAGTTCCCAATCCCAGTAAGTTATCTCCCTCCTGAGCCCTGGTTAGAGTTCGGACGGCAAACAGCTCAGCCAAATCAATCCGGGGCGGTCACAGGGAAACGAGTTAAGGCCGATGCGCCATCCTGGCAGCGTGGCAGGGGAGGCGTTCCAGGGAGCTCATGACAGTGGTTTATCATTCCTCACCTTACAGCCTGGGCTTTGAAATCTGCAAGAGAGAGATGGTGGAGTCATCATGAGACTATTTCAGTCACAAAGCATCCATGTCCCTAAAGCGCTTATGAGAGGCCCGGCGGGTGTCTAGTGGATAGGGTGCTGCACGGGGACTCAGGAGACCTGGGTTCTAATTCTGCCCACTGACCTGCAATGTGAGCTTGGGCAAGTCATTTTCCTTCCTGCCCTTTGTGTCCTGTCTGTTTAGGGGTAAGCCCTTTCAGGTAGCGGCTGTTTCTCAGCGTGAGTTTGTGCAGTGCCCAGCACAACGGAGCCCTGAGATCCGCTGGGGCTTCTAGGCACTACTGTCAGATAATACTACTGGGCCCTGGTCCTATATGACGGGGTAGTCGCAGAGTTACAAAATTGTCATGCAAATGTATGAGCTCAAGCACCAAACCTCTTCACGCCCCCCCACCACCACCAGCCATGACAGCGACAAGAACAGAAATGCAACCCCTCCTCTGCCTGCCAAACCGCTGAGACTCACCCGGGCAGGTGGGTGAGAGGAGTGCTGTCGGGCTGAGCTAGGGAGCAAGACCTTCAGAGTCACTTCAGCACGAGCTGCGCGTCAGTAAGAATCTTAAAGGCCGGTGCGAGGGTGCTGCATGTGACTGTCCTCCCCTCATGGGCAGTGGTGACAGGGGCTTCCCAAACATTCCCAAGGAGAATCCCCAGAAGAGGAAATCCCATCCTGGGGCTGGATTCGTTTCCCTGTGTGCCTTTCTCTGCCAGTTCAGATGTATGATCCCCATAGCCCACAGACCTCGTTGGAGCAGCAATATCCACCTAAGCCTGAAGATGAATTTCCTTCCAACAATCTGTTGTTGATTCCAGTCCCATGCTCCTGATTGTTCTGCGTAGCACACAAATGATGAGAGTCTGCTCCAATGAGCAGTTCTGTTTCCAGGCATGGCAAAATCCCTCCGGATGAACTTTTCTCCTCCTCTCTCCCTTCCCTCTTGCTATTTTCTCAGCCTGCTCAGGAATACAGAGCGCTGATCTGTAATTTCCTTGCTGGCTACATCTCTCACCTTAATTGTGAGTGCCTCTGCTATCATTTCCATTTAGCATTTGTCATTTCCTTCATCAGGCCTGACATCTTGCCTCACCTAAATTGCTGCAATACCTCCAGCCTTCTCAGCCTGTCATTTCAAGGGGCTAATTTTCCTCGTAATCAGGCATCCCAGTGAGTTTCTTGTTTAAGTGAAAGGTATGGTTACCCTGGTTACTTTATATTCTAGGGGAACGGGGGTGCAGAGGAAAGGAACGGATGCAATGCAAAGCCAGAACAAGGCAGGGAGTAGTTCGTTGCGTGGCACATTGCACCAGTCTTTTATGGAGACTTAAGCAATCAGCCACATCGCCAGACTCATCTTAAAGAGCTCCAGATAAATGAGAGTCATCCAGTCAGTCATTCTAAGAGCACTTTCAAGAGTGTTCGTAAGTGTCTTCCCCTACCTCAGCTAACATACATTAATAGTTTGGTCTGCCTGAATAAGGAGCCAGGTCTGCTGCTAAATCCTTGATTATAAAAGAGTGCTGCTCCCGGCCAGTCTCGGGCTTCCCCAAGGGTCTGTGGTATGTACAAGAGAGGTGCAAACAATTCATTGCAAAATCCAAAACTGGTCACAATTCAGCACGTTTGCATTACGTTACCGAGACCCAGTGAGGACTGGTGCCACCAGGGGGTCCAGGCCACGGCTCCCTGCAGTGGTTAGCAGCACTCCTTCAGCTGTAATTCTATGTGGGGATGTTAGTGCTGGCGGGAAGGTGCCAGCCTGACAGTCATGGAGACTGAAGGCCTCTCCATAGTCACAGGCCAGACAGCGCAGTGCAAAGCTTCCCTCACTGCCTGTCGGTGAGAACAAAGGGCAAGGGGATGCCTTTGACAGGCCTAACATCATAACTGGGGCTGCTAACGCTGGCTCTAGAAGAGCTCGTGGGAATGGCTGTCCAGAGCTCACGCGGCACTTCAGAGACAAGGGTCCAGAAGCAGGTGACAGTGACCCAGCCCAGGGCCCGCAATCCCTGACCGGCCGGAGTGCCAGGGGCTCTCCGCTCTCCCCGGCGGCCAGAATGCCAGGAGCAGGGTGGAGAGCCCGGCCGGGGCTCTCCGCTCTCCCCGGCAGCCAGAGCGCCGGGGGGAGGGCGGAGAGCCCCCAGCGGCCAGAGTGCCGGGAGCAGGGCGCTCTCCCCAGCGACCAGAGCACCGGGAGCAGGGCGGAGAGCCTGACCGGGGCTCTCCGCTCTCCCCGGTGACCAGAGCGCCGGGAGGAGGGCGGAGAGCCCCTGGCGGCCAGAGCGCCAGGAAGAGGGCGGAGAGCCCGCTGCGGCTCTCTGCTCTCCCCGACCGGCCGGAGCGCCACGGGGAGGGCGGCGAGCCCGGCCGGGGCCCCGCTCTCCCCGACCGGCCGGAGCGCTGGGGGGAGGGTGGCGAGCCCGGCCGGGGCTCGCTCTCCCCAACCGGCCAGAGCGCCACGGGGAGGGCGGCGAGCCCAGTCGCGGCCCGGCTCTCGGGCCAGAGCGCCCCGCCGCGCCGCCCCCCTCCAGGCACCACCCCAAGCACATGCTTGGTGGGCTGGTGCCCGGAGCTGGCCCTGACCCAGCCTGTCCCCAGTCAGTGCAGGAGGCCATGTGCTCTTGAGCACCATGTCTTGTAGGCCCATCTCCCCCACAGGCCACTGCTTGCCTAGGAAGGGCAGCTCCCTGCAAGACACCTGTGTGTTTGTGTGCTCTCCTAATAATGTGCATCGCTCCCATGCAGCCCCCTTCAATCAAGCTGCTTAATTCAGAATCCCCTGTGACAGGACCACATAGTGTGAGCCTTAGAGAGTGCGAAGGAGACACCTCGCTGCACTGACGGAAGGATTTACTGCCGCGGCCAGGCAGAATACGAAGGGGCTTCTCGGAACAATCAAACCGAGAGAGAAGTGGCCTGCAGGGACATAACATTAGGCCTATTTGTGCCTATGCCTCCACAGCCCATGAGGTGTAATTTGCTGACACGACCCCTTTCTGTCCACAGAACCTTGTGAGTTCTGTTCCCTTGTCTCAATGCTAGTGTCCTTAATGGACGTTCCCTGGCAGAGCACGCTGAGGCCCGGATTCTTCAGAAGCGGCCCAGCTTAGCCTCCAGTCTGATGCCTACTTTTCTGAGTGCAAAGAATTGCAGCATGTTAGACTGTGCTCAGCTCCCAGTCAGGGAGTTATAAAATGTTCCTGAAATGATTTGAAGGCACAAACTTGGTCTCTCATAGCAGAAACCTCTTACTTAAATCAGGCCATAGACACACATTTCATTAGGTCATGAGAGGTCTTCTGAACACACCAGGTCCTGAGTATTTATCCCAGATCTTCTCATAAATAATAAGATTTTACATTTCTCTAGGGCTGTGCACCCAGAATAACCTCAGTGTGCTTCACAGCTGGATGCAAACATCACTTCTCTTATTAATGAAGTGCAGCCCCACCTGGGGTGGAACACAGTAACTAGTGAACAGTGACAGCAACACTGCACAATGGGTTGGGGCAAGATGTAAAGAAGAATCTGATCTCCAATTGACTGTGCAGGGAGCATGTGCTGGCTTGCAATTAACTGAGATGAATTTGGCCAGATTCATAGATTTTAGGCCAGAAGGGACCATTGTGATCATCCAGTCTGACCTGCATAACCCAGGCCATAGAACTTCTCCAAAATATTCCTTGTTTGAATTACAGCAGATCTTTTAGAAAAAAATCCCATCTTGATTTTAAAATGTCCAGTGATGGAGAATTCACCACAGCTGTTGGTAAGCTGTCCCAAAGGCTAATTACCCACGCTGTTAAAAATAATGTACATCTTATTTCCAGTCTGGTAGCTTCAGTTTCCAGCCATTGGACCATGTTATACATTTGTCTGCTGCACTGAAGAGCCCTCTATTATCAAATTTCGGTTCCCCAGGCAGGCACTGACAGGTTGTGATCAAGTCACCCCTTAACCTTCTCTTTTGTAAGCTCTTTGGATCTATCTCTCTAAGATGTTTTCCAAATCTCCTTCAATCATTCTCTTGGCTTTTCTCTGAACCGCTTCCAATTTGTCAACATCCTTCCTGAATTGTAGACACCAGAACTGGACGCAGCACTCCAATAGCCATCAGATCTGTGCCAAATACAGAGGTATATAACTCCCCTACTCCTACTTGAGATTCCCTTGTTTATGAGTCTAAGGATCACAATAGCCCTTTTGGCCACAGCGTTGCTCTGGGAGTTCGTGTTCAGCTAATTACCCACCAGGATCTCCAAGTCTTTTTCAGAGTCTTACTTCACAGGGTAGAGTCCCCCATCCTGTAAGTATGGCCTACAGTCTTTGTTCCTGCATATATAACCTTACACTTAGCCATATTAAAATACATATTGTTTGCTTGTAACCTGCTTACTAAGTGATCTAGGTTAACACCTTCCTCTATGAAAAGAACCATTGCATCTTTAATGACCTTGGTTTAATATCCCCTTCAAAAGATGCCTGGCGCAGCTCCATTCTCTTCTGTTCATGATCTAACGTTGTACTCTTCATCACAGCATCTGAGCATCTATCAGTTTGGCATGGGGAAAGTGACTCCCCACTGAGACCACCTCCGCCAGGGGAAAGTAACTTCCCGCTGAACCCAGCTCAGCATGGCTCTTATTGGCTCACCAGAAGGCAACTTCTTTACTGTTTGTTGATTTCAATCCACCAGGGTTCCAGACCAAGTGTATAATACAGGGGTCGGCAACCTTTCAAAAGTGGTGTGCCGAGTCTTCATTTATTCACTCTGATTTAAGGTTTCGCGTGCCAGTCATACATTTTAATGTTTTTAGAAGGTCTCTTTCTATAAGTCTATAATATATAACTAAACTACTGTTGTATGTAAAGTAAATAAGGTTTTTAAAATGTTTAAGAAGCTTCATTTAAAATGAAATTAAAATGCAGAGCCCCCCGGACGGGTGGCCAGGACCTGGGCAGTGTGAGTGCCACTGAAAATCAGCTCGCACCCGTGCCATAGGTTGCCTACCCCTGCTATAATAGGTTTGCTTTCATTACATAAAAAGAAGAAGAGGAGTACTTGTGGCACCTTAGAGACTAACAAATTTATTAGAGCATAAGCTTTCGTGGACCACAGCCCACTTCTTCGGATGCATATAAGTGGGCTGTAGTCCACGAAAGCTTATGCTCTAATAAATTTGTTAGTCTCTAAGGTGCCACAAGTACTCCTGTTCTTCTTTAATCACTTCATTACAGGAATATAAGGTGCCAAATGTCACCATTGCCCCCTNTCAGGGACCACAGGCTGTTTGAAACTCCATAGAGCACAGAGACATCTAGCGGCTGAATTATGTAATGAAAAGTTTCAGAGTAACAGCCGTGTTAGTCTGTATCCGCAAAAAGAAGAAGAGGAGTACTTGTGGCACCTTAGAGACTAACAAATTTATTAGAGCATAAGCTTTCGTGGACCACAGCCCACTTCTTCGGATGCATATAAGAAGTGGGCTGTGGTCCACGAAAGCTTATGCTCTAATAAATTTGTTAGTCTCTAAGGTGCCACAAGTACTCCTCTTCTTC
Organism: Trachemys scripta elegans; assembly: GCF_013100865.1. Classification (NCBI taxonomy): domain Eukaryota; kingdom Metazoa; phylum Chordata; order Testudines; family Emydidae; genus Trachemys; species Trachemys scripta. The sequence goes on from NC_048299.1 coordinate 155,292,403, forward strand.
TTTTTGCGGATACAGACTAACACGGCTGTTACTCTGAAACTTTTCATTACATAATTCAGCCGCTAGATGTCTCTGTGCTCTATGGAGTTTCAAACAGCCTGTGGTCCCTGATAAGCAAGAGACACAAAGCTGGAGCTGCATATGGGTCTGTACTTTGTGATTGTCTTTAATAAATGTGTCCTGCTTAAAATGGACACTGATTACATATGTCATGACATTACATACGGCCTTTGCCTCCCCGGGATCCCACCAAACTTCACCTCCCTCAAACCTGATTACTCGGGCTTTATGTAGGTGAAGTACTTTGCACCTCTGACCCATATATAACGTTTGCTTAGCTGCATACACGTTTTGATTGGCTATCTGGATTATTCGGGTCTTTAAGAGACAGTTAGATGGCAGAAGATGAAGCTTGCACTTCACAATTTATTATTTGGCAGGTTTAGTTGCCAGAGTCAGGCTACATGTATATCTGTTAATTACTGGCTAATTTTCATTTGTGCCCGTGTTTTCCTCCCATATCAAAGCTTTGGAAATGAAGCCTGGCACTCAAGTATTTCTTGTTCCTTGTACTCATTAATCCCATCCTATGGAAACAGTGGAGTGTTAATGCTCCCAAGGAAATATGCTTGTTTGGCTCGGGAGGAGGGGAAACCTTTTATAACCTTTTATTTTGGGGCACTGTGATTAAGTAGAGTCAATTTATATAAATTGGCATCATTTCCTAATGACAAATGTGGTCTAATTAAAAGCAGAAAGCTAAGTAAATGGTAATTTGTTAGAGCCTTGTTTCGCTTTTGCTCGTATGGAACTAGATGGCTGATTAACCCACCCACCATAGATAATTTCCTGTGATTACAGCCTACTGCGAAGGAGTATTGTTGGGTGCTGATACAGTATTTGTGTAAAACAAAACCCAGGGACAGGCTGCAAAATTGATGGGGAGAGGAGTGTTTGTGGGAAAGGAAAACAGGATGAAGAACTTGGATTATTGAGTCTGGAAATGAAAAGAATAAAAGGGAAGAGAAATGTCTGAGTTAACAGAATAGGCTGGTCACCATGTAGGGTCAGGAAGGAATTCCCCTTATTGTTCTGTTGTTCAAATGCACTGGGGTTTTGCTTCTGGTGAAGTATCTGGTAACAGATACCATATTAGATGGATCATTGATCTGTTCAAGGACAGCAATTCCTATCTTCCCATTATAAAAACAAAGCCAATGTTACCTGAGCATATAATTTAAAAAGGAAGGAAGGATTGGCTTGTGGCCAATTTCCTGGTCTGCGATTTGGGAGATCTGGGTTCCGTTCCCAGCTCGACCCCAAGTTGCCTTTGTGACCTTGGGCAAGTCACTTACTGCTTCTGTGCTCCATCTGTAAAATGGGGATAACAATTCCCCCTTCCTGTCACCCTTTCTCTGCTTAGACTGCAAGCTCTGGGGCAAGGAGCCTGTCTCTCACTATGTGCTCATACAGCACCTCACACAACAGGGTCCTGGTGTTGGCTGGAGCTTCAAAGTGCTCCTGGAACACAGATATAATGATAAATGTTTGGCCCGTAAGGCCTGTCTCCGGCAGAATTGTCTAACAATTGGCAGATGACATGTGACTGTGCCATGCTGGATAGGGGTCAGGAATCCCCTCTTAGGGCAGTGAGCTGTATCTACAAAGAGCTATTGATGTGTTCCTGCCTAGGGTCTTGTTTTTCTTGCTGCCTGACTGTCGAGCCCGAAGTGCCATCTGTGAGATTTGCTCTCTACTTAGCCATGACTCGAGCCTTCCAGCTGAGGGCAGGCAGAAGCTCTGTACTGTACACTTATCTTCTGCAGTGTTCTCTCTTTCAAAAGGACTGGTTCTTAATGGCTTATGCGTTTTCTGCCACATGGCAGCACAGGAGTCGTTTACATACCGCACGACAGGTTTAATGAAATCAGGAGTTTGCTACGTTTGATCTAATGCGAACAGAGAACACTGCAATAAACAGTGGATGGTTTCCCAATGGCCCATGTGGAATTTCCCTGTTTCAGATGCAGTGCACAGGCCCACAGCTGATGCAATAGGCTTGTTGTATGTAAAGACTCTTAGCACTGAATTGGTGATCGGAATGAAAATTGCTGTTATGCTTCAAAGCATAGAAACCTAAAAGACATTCCAAGATTCTTTTTTAAACCTATTCCGTCTGAAGGATCAATTCCATATCAAAATAACAAGAAGACAGGAATTGCCAGATGGGATCAGACCAGGTCTGTCTAGCTAGTACCCTGTCTCCCACAGCGGGAAGCACGAGATGCCTCAGAGGAAGGTGCCAGACCCCTGCAGTAGCACTGATGGGATAATCCGATAACCCGCCCCTGGGAAAGTCGCTTTCTGACCCACTGGACTTAGGCTCTTCCATCCATGAATCTATTTAGTTTGAAGGAGACGGTGGGGGGGGGGGAGGAGGTTATATCACATTGCTTTGTTTTTTCAGACTTTGGGCCTGATTTGTCACTCCTACGTCACCATTTGCCTCTGTGCAATGTGAGAGTAAAAGGCTCCCCCCAGTGGGAGTTGAGACGTCTGATTTCATAGCATTTTACATCCACACTAGACTGCTGCAAATGACAGCACAGGGTGCAAGGCAATGGCGAATCATGGCCCTAGAATTCAATGGATTTTGAACTTCTGTGTACGGAATCAATGGTTCCAACTAGCACCAGTATCAGCGCTGCAGATTTCCACCTCTTCCAGGGTATTCCATGGAACAGAGTCCACCCCACATTCCTTACTGGCCTGTGTTGCTCTTTAAGCACCCGCTGTACACTCCCAAATTCCTCCAGGCCTCCAAGACCAAAGAGGGGGCATGTGACAGGCTGAGAAGTTCATGTACCAGAATATCATCCATGCCAGCATCCAGAGGCCTGGATTTAACCAACTACTTCCTGCACTGAGAATTGCACAGAGGAATTCCCCCTGCTGGGGCCAAGGGAAGGTTACTGTGCAGACTGAACCCTTGACAGAGAATTCCCTGGCAAAGACAGAGCAGAGAACACCTGCCTATGTGAGCGTGTACTGGGACAGAGTGCTGCAGCACATCTCCTCAACGGCACTGGCTACCATGAGCACATCACATCTGTCCTCCACGCCCTATACTCGCTTCCCATAGAACATGCAGTCAAGTTCAAGGTCATTATCTTCAAAGCTCGCCATGGCATGAACTCCCCCAGGCACCAAGGACCATCCCAGCTCTCCCCACCTTCCACGCCAAGTGCAAGGCATGTCTTTGAGCTGCCATCTCTAGCACATACCTAGCAACCTGTGTGTGTAGATATAAACGAAAGAAATCCAGAACTGGAACACTGCCTGCACACACTTCTCTCCCTGGTGAGAGCTGAAGAGGAACAGTCCTGTCTCTTAATGCACGTCTGGAAGGCATTCAGATCCTATGGTGATGAGCACAGAACAAGTACCTGTATAGAACAGAACGGACCAATCTGCTCTGTTCCCTGCCTCTCCCAGCATCCCTGCTCATTGATTTTCGGGAGCCACAGCTGCTTCTTTGAGGCTGGGCTCAGAATCCACAGGGAGCATTTAAAAAATCAAAGAGAACACCAGCTTGAAGGCTCATCCTCTCGCTGGCACCTGCGAACGCCCTGCTAGTCTACGCTGTGTAAACACCAGACTCATTATTCCTGGACATCTGCTAACTGAGGCAGTTCTATTTTAGCATGGTTCAGGTGAGGAGGGGGGTGATCTGTAGGTTCTGAGGGGCTCCCCCCCCCCCGCATTAGCATTCAGAACTCACAGAGCATTGTGTCCAGGGTCAGTCAGTTCAACAGCAAGCACTTTTGCTCTTTACTTATTCATCTCTGGGTAGGAACAGAGAGGATCTAGCAAATGTCTGCAAATGTTTAACTAGGAATGGCTTTAAAAGGACTCACTTTTTATTGCTCAGAACAAAAATATATACATGCAGGAGCAGATTGTCAGTGGCAGTGAGCTCTCCCAACCCCCAGTAACATTGGAGGGGGAGGCCAAGGCCCAGCACTTCTGGAAAATCAGCTGCCATGATACAGACAGGGCTGGATTTTCAAAAGACCTCCAGCTTCCGGTGTTCACAGGCCGCTGAGCACTTTCTTGACCACCCGGCACTCATTTGAATGCCTAAAAAGGAGCTGTGAGCGCTGAGCTCTTCTGAAAATCTGTCCCAGAAACGATCCGCGACAGGTCTGAATGGGAAATAAACTATGGGGCAGGCTGAGGTTTGCAGCCATAGGCTGAGCTGCAGTGGGAAACTCCAGGCGGAATTCTGACTGGCTCAGCCAGAATTCCCTCCTACGGGCCCCCAGGGAACACAGCTCAGAGCAGCAGCTGGAGCAACGTGCAATGAGCTCCTTGGGCGACGAGAGCTGCAGGTGCAGGCAGTAGCCATGTGGACTGTTGTGCACCTGAATTATGAGCGGCCTTTGGGCAGGGAGAGGAGGTGGGAAGTGCGTTCTCAGGAAGGAGAAGTGGCCACTTGGAGCAGGGCATGAGCTGCTGCCCAAGAGGGGAAGGACAGACTTGTGGAGAAGGCAATGGCCTGGGACTCAGGAGACCTGCACTCAGTCCTTGACTGTGCCACAGACTTTCTGTGACCTTGGACAAGTCACTTGAACTCCCTGTGCCTTGGTTTCCCATCTGTAATATGGGAATAATGATACTTTCTTCCTCCACTTCGTCTGTCTGGTCTGTTTCTTACCATGTGCATAGTACAGTGAGCCATTGATATCTCACATGGGGCCTGCCTGTTCTGTTGTAAAACAAATCGTAATCAAACACGCCACCTTCCGGCGAGTTCATTTCCAGATACTCCTGCATGCTACGCCATCCCATGGAGACAGAGGGCCAGATCCCTGGCTGGTGCCCATGAGCAGAGTTCCATTGACTTCTGGGTAGTTATGCTGATTTATGCCAGCTGGGGTTCTGGCCCAGAGAATCCCGGCTGGAGGGAGAGACTGGATTAGAACATGCTCCTGCCGACTCTCCAGCACCATCTCTTGTCCGTTCGGCAGAGTGGAACAGTTTCAGAGCACAGAATGACACTCAGCTGACGTGTGAGAGGGGGGTTAAAAAAGGCAAGCCTCTCCAGGAATAATAGTGTCCTCCCTCCCCCATCTTACTCCCTGGAGCAGCACTGGTGACAGCAGGCAGGCTCCACCATGTCTCCGCACCAAGCCCAGCTACTCAGGTGTGAAGGGGAAGACTGGGGCTTTCTGAAGCTGCCTGGTCTGGGTCACCGGAGGCAGCAAACAGGGCGGCTAACAGGGGAGTTTGAGTGGGAGTTTGCAGGGGGAGGTAAGGGGGGAGGCAGGAGGGCACGGTGTGGTGTGTGCTCTGAGTCCACAGGTGCTGTGGGCAGGGAGTGCTGCAGGCATGAGCCAAGCAGCAGGAGCAGACAGAATGCAGATGGCTGCATGTGGAAGCTGTGGTATGTATATGGTCCTAGCAGGGGAGCTGGAACACAGGTATGTGTGTATGAAGTGTCGCCTGATAGTGTTACTGGAGGAAAAGATTAAGGGGCTAGAGATGCAGGTAGATACCCTGGTGGAGTTTAGGCGGGGGTTTGAGCAGCTGATGGAGGATAGGCAAGGAGGGGCTGAAGGAGAATGCCCTGCAGCGCAGGTAGAGGCAGAGGACGGTGAGAGGGGAATGGAAGGGGGAGAACATGGGAGGTGGAAGCATGTGACTGTGAGAAGCAGGCCAAGGAAAAGAAGGGCCAGTGAGGGGGGAATAGAACTCAGGAATAGGTTCGAGTGTTTGGATAGCGAGATGGAGGGGCAGCAGGTGGCGGCTGAAGGTGGGAGAGTGAGGAAGAAGAGAAGAGCAGCTAGTCCGAGAGAGAGAGGGGAGGAGTTGATGGAGACAGCACCAATTCTGGGCCCCGGGAGGAATCAGGAAGGCATAAGGGGGAGCATAAGGGAAGATAGGAACAGGCACAGGTCAGGACTAGAGGGATTAGAGACTAGATTACTAGATCGCACTGTTGCCAGGCGAAGGCAGGTGTATGTAATTGGAGACTCATTACTGAGGAGATTGGACAGGCCTGTGACCAGGGCAGACCCGGTGAACAGAAGAGTGTGCTGTCTTCCGGGCGCAAAGATACGCGATGTGGACCTGCGGTTGAAAAGGATCCTAAAAGGAGCAGGTAAGAACCCCTTGATAATCCTTCATGTAGGAACAAATGACACGGCTAGGTTCTCGTTAGAGAGAATCAAGGGAGATTATGCTAGGCTGGGGAAGACACTCAAGGAGATAGAGGCTCAGATTATCTTTAGTGGGATTCTGCCCGTTCCGAGGGAAGGGCAGCAAAGGGCTGATAGGATTGTGAGAATAAATAGTTGGCTAAGAGAGTGGTGCTATAAGGAGGGCTTTGGGATGTATGGCCACTGGGAGGCTTTCGGGGACAGACACCTGTTCTCGCGGGATGGGCTTCACCTGAGTAGGGAAGGAAATAGACTTCTGGGAGGGAGGCTGGCTCATCTTATCAAAAGAGCTTTAAACTAGGAAGTTTGGGGAGAAGGTTGGGAGATGCACAGTTAATCTCCACGCCAGATTCCAGTATGGAAAAGGTGAGTAAAATGAGAGGAGACATAGCCAGGGAGATGAGATTGGACATAGGAAGGACAGGGGGGACGGACGCAAGGAGGCCCGCAACTTATAGTGCTACTAATGGGAGACAGGCTAAACGACATACATTAGGGTGTTTATACACCAATGCCAGAAGCCTAGGTAATAAAATGGAGGAATTGGAGCTCTTGGTCCAAGAGCTGAAACCAGATATCATAGGAATAACAGAAACGTGGTGGAATGGCAGTCACGACTGGAACACAGGTATGGAGGGGTATGCGCTGTTTAGGAAAGACCGGAACAAAGGTAAAGGTGGGGGGGTGGCATTGTATGTCAATAGTGAAATAAGCTGTAAAGAAATAATAGTTGATGGATTAGATAACACAGAGTCCGTCTGGGCAATACTCACACTGGGTAATAGGACTACTAGAGCCTCTCCGGGGATAGTGCTTGGAGTGTGCTATAGACCGCCGGGATCGACCCAGGATATGGATAAGGAACTATTTAATGTGTTTAGAGAAGTAATTACTAATAGAAACTGTGTAATTATGGGGGACTTTAACTTCCCAGATATAGATTGGGGCACAAACGCTAGTAGTAATAATAGGGCTCAGATGTTCCTAGATGTGATTGCCGATCAATTCCTTCATCAAGTGGTAGCTGAACCGACGAGGGGGGAGGCCATTTTAGATTTGATTCTGGTAAGTAGTGAGGACCTTGTTGAGGAAGTGGTAGTGGGGGACAATTTGGGCTCCAGTGATCATGAGCTAATTCGGTTTAAAATACATGGGAGGAGTAGCAGAATTAAGTCAAAGACTAGGGTTTATAATTTTAAAAAGGCCAATTTTAACAAATTAAGGGGACTGGTAAGGGAAGTGGATTGGGCAAACGTATTAATGGATCTAAAGGCAGAAGAAGCCTGGGATTACTTCAGGTTAAAGATGCATGAGCTGGCGGAGGCCTGCATTCCAAAAAAGGGAAAAAGATTACAAAGCAGGAGATTTAGACCGAGCTGGATGAGCGACCAACTCAAAGGGGCGATTAGGAAAAAACAGAAAGCGTACAAAGAGTGGAAGAGGGGAGGGATTAGTAAAGAAACTTACCTTAGCGAAGTCAGAGAATGTAGAGATAGAGTGAGAAAGGCCAAAGGCCGTGTAGAGTTGGACCTAGCGAGGGGAATTAAAAGCAATAGTAAGAGGTTTTACAGCCACATAAATAGGAAGAAAGCAAAGAAAGAAGAAGTGGGACCGCTGAAGACTATTGCCGGAGAGGAGATTAAAGACAATCTAGGCATGGCGCAATATCTCAATGAATATTTTGCATCGGTGTTTAATGAGGCCAATGAAGGTATTAGGGATACTAGCACCACTACAGAGGGGCATTCAGGATGGGGGATTACCATATCCGAGGTAGAAACAAAACTTGAATGCCTTAATGGGGCTAAGTCGGGAGGACCGGACGATCTTCATCCGAGAATATTGAAGGAATTGGCGCGGGAAATAGCAGGCCCATTAGCGATAATATTTAATGAATCTGTAAACTCGGGGGTGGTCCCGTTAGACTGGAGAATAGCTAATGTGGTTCCTATTTTCAAGAAAGGGAAAAAAAGTGATCCGGGTAACTACAGGCCTGTTAGTTTAACATCTGTAGTGTGCAAGGTGTTAGAGAAAATTCTGAAAGAGAAACTAGTTGAGGACCTGGAGGTTAGTGGCAATTGCGATAAATTACAACATGGTTTTACGAAGGGCAGATCGTGCCAAACGAATCTGATCTCCTTCTTTGAGAAAGTAACGGATTTATTAGATAAGGGAAATGCGGTGGACCTAATATACCTGGATTTCAGTAAAGCGTTTGATACTGTACCCCATGAGGAATTGTTGGTTAAACTGAAAAACATGGGGATCGATATGAATATCCAGAGGTGGATAAGGAATTGGTTAATGGGGAGAATGCAGCGGGTCGTATTAAAGGGTGAACTGTCAGGTTGGAGGGAGGTTACTAGTGGAGTGCCTCAAGGTTCGGTTTTGGGACCTATTTTATTTAATCTATTTATAACTGACCTCGGAACCGATTGCAGGAGTGGGCTGATAAAGTTTGCGGATGATACGAAGGTGGGAGGCGTTGTAAATTCGGAGGAGGATAGGGATATCCTGCAGGGAGACTTGAATGAGCTTGTGAATTGGAGTATCAGAAATAGGATGAAATTTAATAGTAAAAAGTGTAAGGTGATGCATTTGGGGATGACTAATAAAAATTTTAGTTACAAGATGGGGACGCATTGGTTAGAAGTAACAGAAGAGGAGAAGGACCTAGGGGTCCTCGTAGACCACAGGATGACTATGAGTCGACAATGCGACGTGGCGGTGAAAAAAGCCAATGCTGTCTTGGGATGCATTAGGCGAGGTATATCTAGTAGGGATAAGGAGGTCCTGCTTCCGTTGTACAAGGCGCTGGTGAGACCTCACTTGGAGTACTGTGTGCAGTTCTGGTCTCCCATGTTTAAAAAAGATGAACTCAAACTGGAACGGGTGCAGAGAAGGGCCACTAGGATGATCAGAGGAATGGAAAACCTGTCGTATGAAAAGAGACTAGAGGAGCTTGGGTTGTTTAGTCTGACAAAGCGAAGGCTGAGGGGGGATATGATTGCTATCTTTAAATATATTAGAGGGATTAATACGAGGGAGGGAGAAGAATTATTCCAGCTTAGTACTAATGTGGATACGAGAACGAATGGATATAAACTGGCCGTGGGGAAGTTCAGGCTTGAAATTAGACGAAGGTTTCTGACCGTCAGAGGGGTGAAATATTGGAACGGCCTTCCGAGGGAAACGGTGGGGGCAATGGACCTGTCTGGTTTTAAGATTAAGTTAGATAAATTTATGGAGGGAATGGTTTAATGGTAAAACATAGTAGTCAAGGAAAACCAAGCAATGGTAGGTAAATTGTATAATGGCTGACAGGGGTCAGGCTGGAGACTCTTGCCTATATGCTCGGGGTCTTACTGATCGCCATATTTGGGGTCGGGAAGGAATTTTCCTCCAGGGCAGATTGGCTGAGCCTCTGGAGGTTTTTCGCCTTCCTCCGCAGCATGGGGCAGGGATCTCTAGCAGGAGGGTTTCTGCCGATTGAAGTCACCTAAAACAGGATTGGGGACTTCAACAGCAGAGTCCAGGGAAGGGGTAGGGACGGTTTTATGGCCTGCAGCATGCAGGGGGTCAGACCAGATGATCATAATGGTCCCTTCTGACCTTAAAGTCTATGAGTCTATGAGTCTATGGCATTTCACAGGTGGCGGTAGGTATTCGCATCTGCAGAGGAAGAGGTTCGTGTATTTAATATTTGTTCTTTTCCTTTGTGGTGCAAAAGGTGAGTGTGCAGAGGACATGGGGCTGTGTGGTCAGTTGGGGGCACTCTTGCACCATACAAAGGGAAGTGGGCTGTGCTGAGCCATTGCAGATGCAAAGTGAAGAGGATCCCCATGTTCCCATGGCAGCCCCATTGCAATCAACAAAACAATCACTCTGTGCAAGGCCTATGGAACACTGAAACCCCCCAAAAGTCCTCCAAGGAGGGCTAGAGTGGTGCCTGGACTGTGCGCTGGCCTCTGCACAGGGGTGAATGTTACCCAAAGGGCATGATTCACCCCTGCAGCCATTGCCAGCAGTTCAGAGTGGGGTAAAATGCTGCCATTCTCCTTAGGTGGCAGTTACACCCACTTTCCATTGGTTTAGATGATTCAACAAGCTGCAGGGCAACTGTGAATCAGCCCAAAATGAGCAGGGTTTGCAGGATCGAGCCCTTAGCCTGTAAGCTCTTTGGCGCAGGGACCTGCCTTCTTGCTTGTCGATAAAGCACCTGGCATACTGTGGGTGCAATGTAAATAACAATGCTTTGGCAGTCTCCCGTTTATTTGCAATAATGAGTTTACCAGGACCACTGTACAACAGGGTACCGGATAACCTCTGGGTACAACTGCCCTCCTACCCTATGCTTATAGGCAACCGTTGGCACAGAAAGCAACCAAGCTGAGAAAGGTTTGCCAGGGGATCTTGCCCTTCCATCACTTGTGAGAGCACAAGTCCAAACACTAACAAGGCTACGCTGTAGACCATTAATTTTAGTGCTGCACTATAATGGGTTCGTGTTCTACCTGGCTATGGTGTGGGAGACTCTGCAGGTTCAGAGTATTTCTTTTATACTTTTTATTTCCTTTTTAAAAAGTATTTTTAAGAAAAAACACATACCCCTTAGATAAACACTGCTGCCCAGCCAATGTCAGACTGGCCCATATTCCTGCATGTTGTGTATCACGGCCAAATCACACAAACATGTGCTGCCTAGCGGAGGAGACACTTCTCAGGTCATCTCTGTGTATGCAAGAATGAGATGCAGGCCCTGAGGTATAGTCAGCCCCCTAGCCCTGTTCCCTTTGAGGCCTGGTCTGCACTTGAAAGTTTCTCTGGTAGAGTTTTTTGATTAGGGGTGCTTTTTACCAAAATAGTTTACCACAAAAAGCTGCAACAGTGAATACAGTGATAGCGATCAAAAGGTGGCTTGTACCAGTATAAAGAACAAGGAGTACTTGTGACACCTTAGAGACTAACAAATTTATTTGGGCATAAGCTTTTGTTTAAACCTACGAAAGCTTATGCCCAAATAAATTTGTTAGTCTGTAAGGTGCCACAAGCACACCTTGGTCTTTTTGCTGATACAGACTAACACGGCTACCACTCTGAAACCTGTACCAGTATAGTTATTCCACTACTTGTACAGAATTACCTCTACAAGTATAAATATACCAACACAACTGTGTGCACAGGAGAGGATTGTACTGCTTTAGCTATACTGGTCTAGATAAAGCTGCACAACTTTGTAGTGTAGACAAAGCCAAAGAAAGAAAGAACCTTTCTTTCCAGATTTATTCTGTAGGTCAGGTTGCCTATTATACTTTTTTGGTAAATGCTTTAGGACAGCGTCTACTGATATTTATGTACATTCCCTTTAAAACAGTCTCAGTCAGGACATAAATGCAAAGCCATTTCCAGGGGTGACAGACAGTAGCTGACACCTTTCCCCTGTCCTAAGTCAGCCTATCATTTGGGCATCTTCATCTCCATACTTCCTAACAGCATTTGTACCCCACAGCTGCCTTCCACAAAGCCAGCAGGGAGAGTTGTAATAGGGTGCAAGGCCAGCTGTGTCCCATAGATTTAACAAATTACCTCGTTTGCATTAATGCAAACATGTGGCCAACCTTTCATCAGCCTGCTAAAGTGCCAGCAGCCCAGCAGGGGGCATGCAGATGGAAACGCTGCTTGATGAGAATGGACCGCACTGGAATTGGAGTGGCAGGGTGGTCTTGCAGATTGTGTGCTGCCAAATGACTCGCCACAAAGATGGGTGACTTTGCTCCAAGGGACAAACGCTGCTCATCTTAGCTACCTGGGTGGCTCCAAGAAAGCTTTAATCCATGGAAATACCCAGTCACCAAGTAAAACTAGCCTGACATGTGGCTACTCACAGCATCTAGCTGGGGCTTAGGTGTGCACATCTGTACACAGTAATGGACAAAACTCTTAACAATAATGCAGTTCCACCCAAAACACACATACAAGTACGCTCACACACACACATGTACTCATGCTCACACACATGCTAAGACACCTATGTACACATAGTAACATGCCTGCATGCTAACACATACTAACACACATGCATACACACATGCCTACATGCTAACATACATGCATGCACACATATATCAAACGCAAAAAGCCAACTTTAAAATGAGACAAGTCCAATCGAGCAGCTGCCAACTGCACCCAAGAGAGAAACCACAATTCAAAGGTTAAATTTGTTTAACATAGCTCTCGCTTGCGCTGTTTGTTTAACTTTTTATTGATTGCATATCAAACTAAAGCTGAATTCACACACCCTGGGTTTCTGATAGTTATGATTATTACAAAACATCTATCCAGCACTGTAGATGTATTCAGTGCTTTACAAACACAGCCCCTCCCCTGAGAGCTCATATTATTATCAAACCAGAGGACAGCGAGACAACATTCCCATGTCAGGTGCCTTACAAATAAATATACATAAAAGAAGGGGGCCTAGTGGCCTAGTGGTTGGAGCACTGGATTGGGAGTCAGGAGAGCTTGAGTCTATTCCTGGCTCTGCTACCAGTCTGCTGGGTGACGGTCATCAAGTCTCTTCACTTCTCTGTGCCTCAGCTTCCCCATCTGTAAAATGGGGATAATGATACTGACCTGCTCTGTAAAGCACTTGGAGATCTACAACTGAAAAGCACTGCCTAAGAGCTAGGCATTCCTCTTTATATTGAATTTAGCATTTGATAGGATTCCCCACCCATGTATGGCACAATTAATTATTTTACACAGCTCCTCCTCCCCAGCAGGTAAAGCACATCCCCATAGCACCAGTTCCCATCCTTCAGCTGCAAAGACCATGGAGGCGCTGGCTGTAGCATCGAATCAGTTTTTAATAGTAAACACTCAAGAGGGATGTTCGCTACCATCCAGGCCATGAGACACACATTTATCAACACAGCAAAGGAACAATGAGGGCAGAAAAAATAGTAATTGTTTTTGTGGGAAATTAACCTTTTTTCTCTTTTTTGTAAATATTTTTTCAAATTTTTCCATTAAATGTTTTCATTTTTTCCCCTGTCCATTCTCCCCACCACCACCCCCTTTTCTGATACCATAAAGGAAGGGCCAGAGAACACAGGCACCGAGAACCTCAAATAAATTTGTTAGTCTCTAAGGTGCCACAAGTACTCCTGTTCTTTTTGTGGATACAGACTAACACGGCTGCTACTCTGAAACCTCCCCAGGTTAAATCCATGTAGGTATTTATAGACTGTAATAAAGCCACCCCTTAACCTTCTCTTTGTTAAAACTAAATTGATAGAGCTCCTTGAGTCTATCACTAGAAGGCAGGTTTTCAATCCTTTAATCATTCTCGTGGCTCTTCTCTGAACCCTCTCCAATGTATCAACATCTGTCTTGAACTGTGGGAACCAGAACTGGACACAGTATCTCAGCAGCCGTCACACCAGTGCCAAATACAGAGGTAAAATAACCTCTCTGCTGTTTCTTGATGCAAGCCCATCTCTAGAATCAAAGATGTTTAGAGTGACTTCGAAGCTGAGCAATCATACACCATGGTGGTGAGTGCAGTATAAAATGCCTAGGCAGAGAGAGAGAGAGAGTAGATCTCTTGTATGCTATCCGGGTGCTGTCTTCTGTTCGTTGGGGCATTTGCTTGGCTCCGTATGATCCTGATATTGAACCAGAGATCCCGGAAAGGGCCATTTGTGATGCTTTGTTTCAGCCTCTCTCTCTCCCGTCACCTCTACAGGTGAGCATTCAGCACGAATGCAGGTTCACACGTTTGTGACCCTCATTACTAGCCAGGAGCTCAGAGGAGAAGCAGGCTGTGAAATCTGTCACTGCACAAGTTTCATGAGTGGTGCTGAAGGCCACCCAGGAGGGCCACCCTTGCACTGGCTGCCTTCTCAGGAGGCAAGTGGAGCATGAAGAGCCTCGCTGCATGGAGAAGCTGGGTAGCAAGAGTCTGAGCTTGGCAGGGGGGCACAACTGCCTCCCGTTCCTTATGGCTAGCTGGGAAGCGTGTCCCAAAACACGGTTCATTTGTTGCATGGGAGCACAGTATGGGACAGGCGGAGAACCCATCCCCAGAAATACTTCATGAACCCCCTGCCACCAACCCAGCCTATGACAGGGACGCTGAGGGTTGCTCCCTGAGCGTATCATTTGAAGGTACTTCCTTCCTTCCCCCACTTTGTCTGTCTTGTCAGTCTGAGTTACAAAACTCCTTGAGGTGGAGACTGGTGGGGACTGTGTGTACAGTATAGGAGAGGGTTGTTATACGTCCTTCTTGCACGTGGTGAGAGTTAGTGTGAGCAATGGGGTGAGTGAATAGGGAGGGGTGATCCATGGGGTGAGGTGGGTGCATGGAGGGGGTTGGTGGAAGGAGTGGGATGGGGGGGGAGAGGAGGGGTCAGTGCATGGGAGGGGAGTTGGGGGGCAGTGGGACTGGAATGGGGAGGGGTCAGGCCTTGGGGAGGGGGCTGGGGGTGGCAGTGCGAGCAGTCGGGGTATGGGGAGGGACTGTGGGAGCAGGAGGAGGGGGTGGGGCATGGGATGGGAGTTGGGGGGGATGGAAGGGAGCTGGGAGGAGTGGGATGGGGAAGGGAGGGGTCAGGCCCTGGGGGAGCAGGAGGAGGGGGCGGGGTCAGCAGTCGGCCACGCCTGCGCCCCGGTGCCGCGCGCGGGGCGGAAGGGGCGTGGCCCGCCGGCTGGTTCCGGGTCGGGGGGCCGGCGGGCGCGCGGGCAGCCCCAGTCGCCATGTCCGAGAGCTGCCGCCAGGGCCACACGCCGAGCCGGGCCATCCCCGCCAAGCGCCTCAGCCTGCCCGACGGGGCCCCGCTGCCGCCCGGCGACTACAGCACCACGCCGGGGGGCACGGTGTTCGGGACCACGCCGGGCGGTGAGCGGGCCGGGCCGGGGGGGGCTGCCGGGGTGTCTCTAGTCGCTGTCCCGGCGGGGCGGCGCCCCGAGGTGCCCTGACACTGCTGCGTCCCCCGGGAAACCCGCGAGCGGCGGGTCCCTGTTCTCGTGCCCACACGCCCCGTGTTCCCCAGGAGCTGCTGCTCCGCGCGAGGGCGGGAAGGGCATTTCTCCTCATTGCAACTGCACCGCCCCCATGGGCAGCCTCTGGGTCATTTGCAGTTAGGGTGACCAGACAGCGAGTGTGAAAAATCGGGACTGTCCCCATAAAATCAGGATATCTGGTCACCCTATTTGCAATGGCTGGGGAATAATCTGGCGAACTCCGAAGTCTGCGCTAACGTTGCCGTTTCAGAGTTCATATTTATCTAAAAAAGACTGGGAGTTCAAAAGACTCACACTGTGCAGTAGCCTTCAGCTGTATTGTTATTTCAGCCTGTAACTACAGTATGTACAACTGCCTCCAAGCACCGCCTGGAACACTGTACAATTGTTTTGCTGATTTGGCTTTTAAAGGACCTGTCAATTTCAAATCTAGTCAATTTTAGCAGTAGTATGTCTACACACTTGACTCTATCTTGATAAATGTGTCTCAGTTTAGGCTAGCCTGAGAGTGTGACTGCACTGGGAAATACCATATGTTGCAAATGAGTTGCAAGTAGTTCCAGCTACTGCAACTGAGAGTCCCTGCCAGTCTGTAGTTTTGCAATCACTTTTCTGTCATTTAAAAAAGGCTTTCTCCCCTGCTGCTGTATGAAAGATCCACATAAACAGCAGAACAGTGAAATTGGCTATATTGCAAGTGCTGTCAAATGCACAACGTAAATAAATAGATGGGAGGATTTTTTTCATTAATTTTACATGCTAGTGACCTTAGAAGTTGCATGTAATGGTAGTGGTTTTAACAAAAATCAGACAGAAGCCTGAAGCTTAAATTGGTATCTCTCTTTTTTTTTTTTAACCCAACAATTGGGCTAGCCTAAGAACATTTGGTCAATGAAACTGAAGGTCTTAGTGTCTTTTGTACTAGGCATCTGTTTTGTTCTCTGAGAGCACAAGCAATAGAAATTCTTGAGCCTTAGGTGCCTCTTGCAACAATTGTGCGTATAGGAGCAACTGATTATTTCTCAATATATGTTTGTATGCTGTGATAAGTTACAGTTGTCACTCACACATGTTTCATTCCATTGATGGAGGATCATGAATGAGATGTAAAGAGTGTAGTAGAGGCAAAAAAAACCCGAACAAATTCTTAAATGAAAACACTGTTTTGACTAGAAGAAGTAGTTAAATACTCAGAAAAGGCTGAAAGATAATCAGTCCAGAATTAATAGGATGGATGTTTAAAAAAAATAGCTAAGGGATGGGGAAATTTTTCAAAATATCTAGTCACTAGTATCATCCTTTATTTTCAAGAATTCTATTTAATTTCTCAGTGATCTGGATAATCCAGATAATTAATATTTTAATGTGTGCCTGTTTTATGGATTGAAAAATGTAGGGTGAGTTAAAAAGCTCCATGTAATAATGCACTTTGGTTCTGCTTGTTATCTGATTAACATGCATTTTATTGCTGCTGGGTAGTTACCATATGTTTATGTTCTCATGCCTGCTCCCCTGTAATTATTAACAATGGAGTTTTAATCTCACTTTTCCAAGACTAGTGTCAATAGTCTAAAGTAAAATTCCTTCAAACCTCACTTTAAATGTACTGATCTGTAGACCAGCTTGAATGAAGAAATTACTAATAGTTCTTAATATAGTATAGTCTCACTGATCTTCCATGTGCTGATCCATATACCCAATAATTATGAAAAGACCATTGCACTTCACTGTTCAGTAGCAGAGACAGTTCTCAATTGCAGTCTTGTGTTACATAAATACTTGTTCCTTTGGAAGGTTTAATTGAAAACCTTTAATAAAATGTTACCATTCCTTTACAGGTGTACTGTGAAGTATTGTAAACAATACATCAAGTTGCACTATTCAGAATAAAGGAGCATATTTAATTTGCCATGGAACACCCATGACTAATTTTACAGAGCCAAATGTTCTTCACTTTAATCTCCCAAGTAGTTCCATTGATTTCAGTGGAACTGTGTACATGTGAGGCAAACAGGATTTAGTGCCAAAATCAGAAATCCCCAGTAATTGTTCTGGCCATTGGTGCAAATTATCACAATTCAGCTCTGTTGGTATCAGAGGCCTGGTCTACACCTAAAACTTAGGTTGACCTAGCAGTGACAACTGAGGGACATAGTTAGGCCAACCTATGCACTGGTGTAGACACTGCTAGGTTGAAGGAAGAATTCTTCCATCAACCTAGCTACCCCTTTTGAGGGGGTGTATTTACTACAGTGACAGAAAAACCCCTTCTGTCTCTTTAGCAAGTGTCTGCACTCCAGCAACATAGCTGTGCTATAGTTCTGTACTGCTTGTAGGACAGACATACTGTAGTCTGGTGCTGAGGAAGTTTGGAAGGGCATATATGTTCCCTGTGGCTTCTGGAGAGTATTACTCTAAGATTTAAAATTGGTTTGACTATTTATGGTCTGCCTGATTCTGATAAGTTCCAAGCAAACTCAGTACATGTTTTCTTTCTTTACCTTGGGTGAAAATGAATGAATTGGAAAAATCCCGATATGAACCTCAGGGAGTCGTGTTGAGTCATCATGGAATGATACTGGAATGTGATTTCTCAGAAAACCATATGAGAGCTCGACCATTTTGTGTTCCTGAAATAGTCACTTTTCTCATGTCAATACTATTACAGAATGAGTGGGCTTTTAGTTTTTGAATGATTTATTTAAGGCCACTGATTAGGAAACACTTCACAGCTCCCAACTTCTGCAGGCTCTGTGGCAATAGGCTAAACTCCGTTCTGCAGAAAGAAAGGGCAATAATTTGCCTTTTCAGTCATTGGACATGTGCAAGTTAGCTCTCCTTTACTACTTGACCTCCAGTTCTGGCTTTAGGATGTCTCCACTGCATAGAGTCTAAGAAAGATGAGCTCTTCCTTGACTAAAGTGTCCTGAGGTGACCCTGGGAGAGCTGCAACCCTGAGATGCACCGCCGGTGTCCCTCACGTACACTGTTGGAAGTGGAGTTCCCTTTAACTTGCTGTTTTCGGTGGCATCAGGAAAACGCCCTCCAGTCATCCAGAGGACTTAGTGAGTCCCCAGAATGTACTTAGTGAATGGAAATGTTCCTTCTGGGAGAACATCTGAGCACTTCTTTGGGCCCTCAGGAAAGCCAGGATCCTCCATTGGCAGGAACATGTGGGCAGAGATGTTCACATTGGGCTGGAGTAATTCCTGGGTCTGTAAAATTCAGCTGCTGAAGTAGGCTTAAAACCCTTGAACTGTGGTTCACTGTGGGTCCAAGCTTAGCCTTGGTGCCACCAAAATGAGCTCAGGATTCAGATGCACCATCTCAGAATTGTTACCTGATCCTTCTGTGCTCCAAGAACCCCAACAGAACGGGATCACAGAGCAGGGGAAAGGATCCACTACCCTGTGGCAGCACAGGAGATGAAAAGTTTTCATTTGCAGCAGTCAGGAACAAAAAAATAAATAAAATTAAATCAGAGCTCAGCACCAAGAAGTGAACATGGGAGGGGTGTGGGGGAGAACCAGTCATGACCTTTAAACTTATGGAGCCTGTTC
Organism: Trachemys scripta elegans; assembly: GCF_013100865.1. Taxonomy (NCBI): domain Eukaryota; kingdom Metazoa; phylum Chordata; order Testudines; family Emydidae; genus Trachemys; species Trachemys scripta. The sequence goes on from NC_048299.1 coordinate 155,311,208, forward strand.
TTTATAATATTCCACTCAGGGCTTATCCTGGATCCTTGTCTGACCCTCCAAGGCACATGGATATTGTCCTTCTCTAATAAATTCCACATGAGTTAATTGCTTGGGAGCCTTCACCAACTCAGCTTTAGGCACTCAGTTCCTTGATGTAAACACACATCATGTAGAATGTTATTGTCCGAGGTTGAAAGGAGCAATGGACAGTGGGTGGTTTTGAGTGTAACACTGTGAACGCTGGCAGAGGGATTTGCCAGTGAGAAGAACGTTTCTACAGTTTTTTATGGGGAGTCTGTAGTGCTCTGGGTTGGGAAGGCTTCTCTGTGCTGTGTATGCTTCCAGCTCAATATACCCCCACCTAGGGTGACCAGATGTCCCATTTTTAAAGGGACAGTCCTTTTTTTTGGGACTTTTTCTTATATAGGTGCCTATTTCCCCCCACCCTCTGTCCCGTTTTGTCACAGTTGCTATCTGGTCACCCTATCCACACCATACCATACAGTTTTTTGGCTGGGGGGGATGCTGGTTACCTTATCCATCTTGACCAGAAGGCAGTTGAGAGAATGAAGTATGCTTGGCCATGCAGTTAGAATGAGGAATAGCCCCTAAAATAAACCAAAGGCAGCAGCTGAAATCATGCATGGCTTTTTAATGAGTTCAGCAGCTGGGGCGCTGCAGCAGGTTGTCACTGTAAGGGCCTGAGCCTGCATTCCTTGTTCCCCCGACATTCCCCCAGGAGTCAGTGGGAGCCTGGGGCGCACAGGGAATGTGAGGTTGGGCCCAGGACCATACAGTTAACTGGTTAGAGCTATTAAACTTTTGAAGATGACAACTGCTGAGCCAGAAACTTGTTAGCACTTTCTAGGATTTAGTAACTTGTGCATCACTTCCAAGAGTTATAGCAGTGTCCTTAAGAAGGAAACTGGTGGGTCAGGAGCCAAATTCTGGAAAAAAACTCTCTTAATTAGGAGTCTGTAGTGCACTAGTCTAAGTTTGCTAGGGTTTCAAGGAGCTTTCTTTGTTCCTCTTGTCTCCCACAATCTTTGATCAAAGTATCACAGCTATTACTGGTACACTTCATACTTCTAATAAACTTAGTTTTGATGGGAACATTAACAACAAGGACCAGATGCCCCTCCTCCAACTACAGGGATATGCTCAGATACTACCTCTTGGATGCTAGTACAAAACCCTCATAGAGAGGAAGACCAACCAGAAGCTTATAGAAGAGAGCAACTTCTGCTATTCAGAACCCCCTGTGCATGGCTGGGGCTCTATTGGAAATGAGGGGCAAACCCATGAATCAGCTGTCCTGGAACAGGGAGTAAAGCTTGCTTTGCAGAAGCTGATGCAGGTTGTTTCACCAAATGGTTCTTATAATAGTGTGAATTGAAACTGAGATTTTTTTAACTGATCAGATTTGCATGTTTCTCCTGGTGGAAGGGGCCTTTATGAACCTTGAGCATCCATCCATCCCCTTGTGTTGACAACTGTTGTAACAAGTCAGAGCAGGGTATACAGGTTATTTAGTTTCATAAGTAATAGCTCAAGGCATGTGCCTCTGCGCGAATGAATGTAAACCAGGAATGTGCAGTTCTTGCAAGCCTGTTATGAAATGTACTCCTAATACCTAGTATGCTAACTGCAGTTCTAGGAACCCTGTCCTTATTTTGTAAGTCTTCCAGCTACCAAAGGCTATAACTGCAGGCTAGGGTTGTTTCTTTACCCAAATCCTGATTAACTGCACTTGTACTGAAGCATAGATCTGAACTGGAGACATTGCTAGTTTAATTCTACTTTGATCTGTAGAAACTAGTCACAATTATTTTCAATTTTGAAAAGGTTCCAATGTCTTGGAAAATCATTAGCATAATTTCCTCGACATTTAATATCTAGTTACATGACTTTACAGCCATGCTATGGAATATACGAGTGTGCCTAGCATTCCAGGAGAGATGTTATCTCTGATTTCTTCTTGTCCACATGCATACTGTCAGCTGAGAACATGGGGGGCGAGAGGGAGGGAGGGGATTCCTTTGTCCTGTTTGGTTGGATGGGGCTAATGTATTAAATGTCCAATCCTGAAATGAGATGTTGCAGCCCTCTCCTTGGCATGCTCTTTTGAATTCTTTCTATATTATGGATGTTGTATCTCTGGAGGGATCTTTTGACTCTGGTTTGATATTTTTCCAACATCAGATGCCTTGGTAGGGGAATGGGCTGCTCAGCCTACTCAGTGTTCCTTTTAAATCCCTGCCCTCACTTAACTCTGCCCTCACCGCAAGGTTTGCTTTCTGCCCTTTAATAAAGATGTAATTTTATTCTTCTCTAATAAACCAGCAACAATAGGCTGGGGTCCCATTCACCACTAAAATAAACAGCAAGTAAACTGGAAGTCATTCTTTGATTTTAGTTATGTGATCCTAATAAATGTAAACTAAGTTTTCTGAGCTGGACAGCCAGCCCAGACCACATAAAGGCAATACCTCCATGCAGAAAACTCTGCTGTAATAACACTAAAAATCTGACTTTAAAAAGAGAGCCAATTTCCACTACAAATTTCCTGATCTATCTGCTTAAACGTGTGGTCTTTCAGAATTGTAGGTAATCTCAGAAAAGCGTGTGAAATTTATATACTGCCACCATAAGGAAGATGGGATGAGACTATCAGAAGCAGTTTAAATCTTAATTTGACTGATTTTTTCCTAGTTTTGCAGGAGCCTAAATATTATTTTCATGTAGACTTTGTAACTAGGTGTTCACTGGGCTGCAGTGTGTCCTAGTAGGTTGAGCACTGCATTCTGTTCCCAGCTCTGCTACTGGCCTCTTTGTGGCTCAATTTTATGTAAGTTAGGGTTATTGATATTTGCTTTCCTTGTAAAGCACTTTGAGATATGCTAAAAGCTGACAGTATTTCACATTTTTTTCCTCTAGGTACAAGAATTATTTATGACCGGAAGTTTTTGATGGAATGCCGCAATTCCCCAGTTGCCAAAACCTCACCTTGTGACCTTCCAGACATTCCAGGTGTTACCAGTCCAAACGTGGAGGAGTTGAAGATTGAAAACAACCATGTCCACAATTACGAGGAGAAGGTGGGCGTAGGTGAGTGGCACCCTCTGGCAAAGCCTGAAAATAACTTGCATGCTTCATCTTTTTTCCTTGGAAAATACACAAGAGCACACCCGGGCTGGAGCCAGAATATTGTTATAACAGCTAGGGAGGAATTGATGCTGTGTGTGGATTGTGGATTCAGGCTTAATCAAGGTATCTCTGGGGTTAGACTTTTGCTACTGTGCTTCTTCCTTACACCAGAATGGTATGGGGATCAAAGGGGAATTGAGGTTGTGGCCCGTACAGTCCTTGATCTCTCTGCAGAGATGTCTAGTCTCAAGGACCAATTACTGTAAATTGCACTGTCAGTTTTGTGATGTGGGCATGTGTCCACTGAAAACTAAGTAGGTTGACCTGCCTCTGGAGATTTCCATTACTTGCAGCTGAAGAAGTGAGGTTCTTACCCACGAAAGCTTATGCTCCCAATACTTCTGTTAGTCTTAAAGGTGCCACAGGACCCTCTGTTGCTTTTGAAGTAGGTTGAGTTTCCTAACTTAGCTCACACGGACCACTGAGCAAGATTTGGCTGGTAACTTTTGGTCACTGTCTCACTCCCTGGCTTCAGCTATCAAAATTGATCAGCCTACAAGTCAAAATAAGATTTGTTCCTCTTTTGGCTCAGTTTGGTACCTGAAAAGTTTCTTCTGCATCCCTGGCAATAAGGAGTGTAACAGAGCTGACCATTTATGTAGCTTGCAGTGTTGTAGCTGTGTTGGTCCCAGGATGTTAGATTCAGGGTGGGTGAGGTGATATCTTTTATGGGTCAGCTGAGTAGTCGGGTCCTGGCTTACACTGGCGTCCTATCAACAGCAGCAGCTACAATAGCAATCATGCATGCAACAGTAAATGCATCATGCTGTGCTGACTAAAAATTACATTTGCCTCTTGTTGCAAACAGAACCCCACATTCGTGGTCAAACATGTCATAGGGAAAAGGTAAAAAATACTTCTGTTGCTGTGGATTTTTTTGAGTAGTGTTCCAAATGATGGGCAGATTTCTCTTCTCAGATCCCCCCCGATGCATCATGTCTCTGAGGCTCTGCGCGCTCAGCATTGGCAGAGTGCCTGCTGGCAGAGTAGATGTTCTTTGTATAGAAGGAGAGCAGAACATCACCAAAGAGGAATGGTTTTCCCCCTAACACCAGAGCAAGCTGCCATCTCTCACAACAGTTCTCCAGGAAAACTCAATTCCTGTACATAGCAGGCTGAGAGTTTCCCCAATCTCCACTACCACATCCAAACTTCTATGCTCTTATGAGGCTGCTGGTCTCTGAGCGTCACATCCATGTAGTGTTTGATATTTAACATAGGACTTCATCAAGTACTCACCTGCATTTTTGTCGTTTCTTTTCAACAGGTGAGGAAGCTCAATTTGACATGGACATCTAAAGTATGTGCCCTGAGAGTGTTTATCCGGTGAAGAATGGGACCTCAGCGTGAGGGCTCCCACCGGCCAGGCTTTTAGAATAGCCGTGCTTTTCTGAGTGATTTGCTCTTTCCTACGAAGGGCAGTCCATTCGCTTTGACTGAGAGCAGAACACATCCTGTTACGTGAGGACTGGAAGTAACTGATTCATATGGGTGTAAATCCATGAGTATGGCCCCTGCTGGCGATGGGCAACAGTGAGAGGAGGAAAGCTCTCTATGATTTTTTGTTTCATGTTTCTATGCCTTTGTTAATTGGTGTATATCAGTACTGTAAAGGTGACTGAAATGTAATATCAGGGGAGAAATAAAATCATTTGGGGTCTCCAGGTTTGGGGATTAATGCCGTAATGTGGGTATTTGGTCTTTGCTGATTAGAGCAAGCAAACTGCTGCCTATTACTGTGCCGGAAAGGTATATTAGGGCAATCCCACAAACTAGATTGAGGCCAGTGTCTTTCATACAAGGGCCTGGGCATAAGTGCTCCAAAAAGAGACACTGGGCAGCACCCACCGATGTGCCTTAGAGTGCAGGTGGTGGAGTCCCCCCTTGGTATGCTGGAGGATGGGCCTGGCTGGGGCCACCAGAATCAGAGATCGGGACTACGATCAGAAGGGCTTGACCAGTGCATGGGGCTGCCCACCGTGGGTGTCCCCTGTCTTGTGCTTCGGGAGGTGAGGGCAACCTGGTCTCCTGCTTCTCTTGCTTTCCTTGAGCCAGTCCTGTGGGAGGGTGCTCCCACCCCTCCCCTTCCATAATGTGTCATTGGGCCTCTGCCCCCAGAGCCTCCCCGGCCACCCCCAACACACCACCTCAGCCTACTGAATGATGTCCAGCCGGTCTGGTTCCAAACTGCATCCACAGCACATCTCTACACACTCGTGCCCCATAGCATCCACTTCCTTGCCCTTGTGTCCCACATTGTGTGGCAGGACCTGTTGCTGCATGGGAGGGTGAGGAATTCCAGCGGGCCAGACTATATTTTGGGCCCACCAGGGATATTGGTGGCTCCTCCATGGAACCATGAGCACAGGTGTGTATGTGGCGTGGTTCACCATTTCCCCTGACACTTGTCCCTTCTGCAGTGAGAGGGAGACCCTAGCATACATCCATGTAGTGCATCAGGTTACAGCCCCTCCCGAACCTTTTCCTGAGGTTCTGGCTGCACTTTTCCCCACACCTGCTGATTTATGGACACCCCATCCAGTGCCCCACCCTGTCGCAGGACAACCTTGTCAGTCTCCTCCTGGCACATGCCAAGGCAGCTATCTATCATTCCGGGAGGGGCGGGTGCTCATTTCCAGTCCTGTCTCCGGGCAGTGTCCACTGACTCCTTAGATGCCTCTGAGGAGCGGTAGGCATTGCTGAGGGGTCTCTGCACAGTATCCTCTGGAGCCCTCATTTTTAACCTGGGACCTCACTCCTGTTCCTGTTTTCTCCTTCCTTGTCTCATGTAAGCAATTGTGCCCTGGGCTTAGTGGTTCGTCCCTGTTAATGGGGAGGGAAGGCCCTTAGGTTTGGGGGGGCCTAGACCCGCCTGCTCCAGTCCAGCAAATAGCACACACATAATCCCCATTACAAAACATCTAGAATGCTCCAAAGTCCAGCTAGGCTTTTAAGACTGAGGGCTCACTTTAATGCTTCCCAGGACTACTAGAAATCCACAACAGCCCAATGTCTAGTCACTTGCAAGAGATTGAAACATGTCTTCCAAGCATGCTTCCAGAACGTGTTCTCAAGCCCTGTGTCTATAGAGGCTCTGTAGCCAGCTCCTCGGGTGGTTCATCCTTTCACAAGCACCCCAAAAAACCCCTCACCCATACAATCACCTCCCCTCCTCCCTCAAAAGAGGGTTTAATAGCTTTCTTCTATTGCAGGGCCAGCCTCAGCAAGCCCACAGGTGGAAGCTCTCTCTAGCCAATCTAGTCTTAAAAGGAGACACCTACAGCCACGTCTGCCTAAGAGGAGCAGTTCAGCTGCACTCAGCTCCCAGACTGGAGCCTGTAGCAAATCTCCTACCTGCAGTAGAAAGGACCCCCCCCCCCATACCTGTCTCCAGCTATACCTAGCATCTCCTTCCAGGTAGGTAAGTCTGAGCCCTCCAGTTCAAGTGTATTGATTAGGGACCCCCTGCCATCCCTGTTCCCCCAAACCCACTAAACACTTTCATCATATAAATGAGGACCACTTAGCCTAGTTCCCTCTCAAGTGTCTCTTCTCTCTGACCTATGTTAAAATTCTTGCTTAGAGCTTGTCTTTCACCAGATCACTTTGGTACAGGGCACCAGGCCCAATCCAGCATTTCTGTACTGGCAAAGCTCCTGATTGAAATCAATACTTTTGCTGGAGTCAAGACAACTGGATCAGAGCAATGCTTGGTAGCAGGTTGCAGACAGCACTCTAGTGTCTTGCTAGCTAGATACTGTCTTTAAATTCAGAGTTTCCTTTATAATTTTCTGCTCTTATTGGGCAGGGATTATTTACAGCTTGATGATAAATACCAGCTTTGACCAGATGTTTAGTTTTCAATGCTATTGAAGGTACAATAGGCTGCTGGTGTTGTCTGACTGGGTGCTCCAGGGAGGGAGTGAACACAGTGTAAAGCATTGGGATGTGGATTGGAAGTGGGGCTTTCCACAAGACTTATCTGGGGAGAAGGCAGATCATGTGTCTTCATCTGCTTTTTACTGTTGAAAAGTCTGCTAATGAATTACAAAGGACACATCACATTAAATTACTCTATTACTCTGAGAATTACAAAGGAAACAAAGACAAAAGAAATGACACCGATCAAACTGCATCGAAGATAAGGTTTTAAATGAAACACTTGCAATCTGACAGGAACGGGTATTCAGAGTTGTTGCTTTCAGCACTCATTCCATCCCTATCTTGACACTAGTGCTTAGCGTGTGTGTAGGGTTTTACTGTGATCTGTATCTAAGGAGCTTTTCCTATCGTTAGCAGAATGTGTACAATAGAGCAATAGAACTTACTGCCTCTCTTTGTTAATTGGCAAATCCATATGCACATCACTTGGTTGAGTTTTCTTTCTTCGTTAAAGCGCTGGTAGCTATGCACAAGAGGTGATCGTATTCACATTTTCCAAAAGGAGTGCGATCTTCTGGTCACTGATATAACCAGCAGAGGACGGGGGGTAACAGTTTAGGTGCTTTGTGTCTGTGCTGAGATAGCTTTTCTAGAGCAGTATACAGACTGGGCATTAAAGATATCAGCACAAATATCTGAGCCATCAGAGCAGAATTTAACATTTCAACTAGCCAATGGAAATGACGGATGTTGTAGAGAGAAACCAGAGGGATAAGCAGCACATGACATGGACTATTTGCTCTAAATAAACACCCATAAAAGTATCTTTCAGGCCTGCTCCATGCAATTTCTCAACCAATGTAACTATTTTGGTAAGGGTGGGGTGATTTTTTTTTTTTAATTGAAATAGTTATACTGGTATAACCTGAAGGGGACACAGTTCTATCAGTAAAACGGTGTCTTAGAGCAGTATAGAGTTTTTCCTTTCCCAAAACTATACTGGTCTAAAACTGCATCCACACAAGGGGAGGCTGTATTCTTTTAACTGCACTAGTATAGCTAAAGCAATACAACTTCTGTGTGTAGACAAGCCTGTATTGTGCATTCATTATCTTGGGAGGCCAGTCAAGTTTGGCTCTGCAGAGAACTGGATAACCTGAGTTTCCATAGACCAGGACACTCAGGTCACATTTTAAAAACAGGGTTTTTTCAAAACAGCTGAGGAACCACTGGCAGACAAATGACAAGGAGAGTCATTTACAGACCAACTGTTACATGTGTGAAACTTCAGGGTTTTGCATAGACTGCAGGATAAGCAGATTTTTCTCTATTAGGGAGCATGCTGTGATGTTTATCCAGCATCAGGTTACAATAAGGTGTATAGTTATTAAGGATTTCACGCAACCTAAGTGTATGTAACCTGAATGATCAAAAGCAGCTCTGTTGTATGACTTCTGTAACCAGTTTTCCTACATGATGTTCCTTCCCCTTTCCAAAGGCTGACAATAGATCTGTTACAGGAAATGAGTTGCACAATTTATAGGACAGCCTGCAATAAGCTGCTACAAAAATAAAAAGGCATGTCCAACTGATTTGGCTCTGGAAAGATAGTCTCATTTTTTGTGGGAGTTTATCTCTGCCCATGGGATTCTTTAATAAAGCTCAACTAGGAAGGGACATTTGACACTAGGTGTTTGTTTTGGTGCAAAAGTGGCTGGACATTTATTCCCATTAAAATCTTTATGCGCTCCCAGTTGGACTTTTCAGATGAGCACTGCCTCTTGCTAGAAATAATCACGGTAAATTAACTTTCACTGATTCTATTTCCCACATCATCTAAAATAGCCACATTGAACATATAGCAAATACTTCCAAATATCATTAATCCTTTCTGCAGTTACGCATAGGCAGATATGTCATTTATGAGTGTAGGTCAAAGATTTTCAAAAGTGGCTAGTGACTTTGGGTGCCTAATTTTAGACATCTTAACAGCCCCTACATTTTAGAAAGCACTGAGCTCGCCTGCGATCCAAACTTTTTAAGGTTCTCACGTTGGGCATCCAGAATTACTGTTCACTTTTGAAAATCTTGGTCATAAGAGTTCACATATCAAATGAGGGAAGTATTATGGCCTGTTATACAGGAGCTCAGAGTAAATGATCACCATGGTCCCTCCAGGCTTTATAATCTATGAATCAGACACTTGGCCCCAGAGCCACAAAGGTATTTAGGCTCTCAACTTCCACTGAAATAAACAAATGAAAGTTAGACCCTTAAATACCTTTGTGGATCTGGGCCTTGGCCCTTGGTTCATCAAAGCCAGTGTAGCCTCCACGGGTGATTCATACTTGATGGTTCAAAGAAAGGCAAAGTATCACCATGAAGCACCTAGTCAAGTGTGAAATGCTCTAGGTGGGAAGCAGAATTCCTTCCTGACTCCTAGAGTGATCAACCCTGAAGCCTGAGATTTGATTACCTATATATTTTCCCTATCCTAAATTGCTTAGGAATTGTGTTTTGCAAGCTCTAAAGAGCTTGGTCATATCCAAAACATGCACAGAAAACTACAACCGATCAAATAAATCACTGAATAATTTTTTGGTAGATTCCACAATATCTTTCAAATAAGCTAGCTGATGTTTATTATTATCCCCCATCCAGTTATAAAGCTGAGCTGATAATTTGACAAATACAATAGTACCCTGATTTTATGAACATTTATCTTATGAATGACTTCTTATATGGACCAAAGAAGAGATGCGGTTCTCTCAAACCAAGAAAAATCAGGCACACGGTACTGTATACATCTGTCACCATTCATTATGTACCCTGTCACTGAATGACTGTAGTTTTGCAATGTTCAATTTTATTAACCCCCTAATTAGTTCATAAAATGGGGGTCCTACTGTATATTCATGAATAGTTTATTGGAACTACATGCTAATTTAAAAATACATTTTGATTTGTTGTGTATTCACCTGGCTGTTCCCCTGACCGTGATTCTCTGTTGCATTCATTTATCCTTACACCAGTCCTCCGGGTTTGTAAGCAGCAGGATTCTCAATTTACAGATGGAGCGACTTTGGCACAGATCTTGCCCCGAAAGATTACACAGGGAGCTTCTAAAAGTCTGGAAGAGCTATGGAGAGTGGGCCCCAGCAGTGCTGCCTTACCGCCCTCTGCTCTGACCATTCTGTAGCACTCCTTCCCAGGGCAAGGAACAGGAGTGGGAGCTTGCCTCCCATTCCTTTGTTCTAACTACTAGGTAACACTGCATCCCTGAGCCCGGAGGAACCTTAATTTCCCCCTCTTTTGCATAAGATGTGCAAAGAGCAGCTAAGCCCTTCCAATACAGATCTCTGTGTTTTCTGGGGTTCATTACTTGTCTGTAAACCATGTGCTAAAAGATGGGCTTGGCTGGCAGCCTAGTGCAAGTGTTGCCCCTATCATTAGTACCCACAGACCTGCCACATGTTTGATGGCAGGTGATTAATGGAATTGTTGATTGGTGTTGAAATAGCACAGCTGGGATTTTTTAACATAATGGTCTGAGTGTCAGCATTCGCATTAGATTTCCTGTCTCTTGTCACTTTGTCTCATCTTTATGTGGAAGCCCAGTCCCCAGGTATTTAAAAATACCTATCATTCCTTGCTGATTGTTTTCCTGCTCACTTCTTTCTAAGACTGGAAATCAAACCCCTTTTCTTACCCAGACTGTGTTTTCCTCTCAGTTGCATGTGTGCATTGATTCTTTGGACAAACAGTTTCATAACCTGAGCACACACTGATTTGTTGTTACGGAACCCCTCATAAATGCGGAGCTGTGTATGTTGGTTTGTTATTGTAGGGTCACTCTTTAGTACTGGGCTGCATACACTGATTTGCTCCTTGGTGCTGGGCTCTGCCTGCTAGTTTGTTGTTACAGGAGGGCATGTGAGTGCTGGGCCCGTGTGTTGCTTTGTTATTGAAAGGTGACTCGTTCGTCCAGTTTGTTTTGTACCATTGCTCAGGAGTGTTGGGTGGCTGCTGCCATTTTAATTTTTTTGGTGAAAAAATTGCAACCTATTGCTTGGGAAAGCACAGACCACAGCGGAACAAACTTCCTAACAGCCAAGAGCCTGCAGGGACCATCTCTGGGGCTGGGAAGATAACCCCTGGCCCTTTGCTAAGACTGCTAACACAGGGCCAAATAGTAAATGACTGAAACCTCGCTAAGGATGAAATGGAGACTCCTTTAAACAACAGTGTGACACAACGTTTTTTCCTGTTGGGTGGAAATACACGATGGCTCAACAATGCATATCAGTTTCTTAACTGGTACTGATAAAACTAACTCTACAGTGTCCAAGGGAGACCAGTTCAGCTTTGTCCCAAAGCAAGCAAACCTAGAATTTACCCAGCAAATCTAACTGCTTTCCTCGGGATAGCCTCACACTCGCTGAGAGGGGTCACCCGCTCCCCAAGAGGTATGTTCCGCAATGGGACAATGAGGGCTGCGTGTACCAGCTCCTGGGGAACCAGAAATGGCGCTGCTAAGCTGTGGATTGTGGGGGGGAGTAGCAGAAAATGCACCAGTGTGTCTCCAAACGTTCCAGACATTCGCTTCTCTCCTGTGGGGTTAACTGGTAGGAATGCCTTTGACAGCAGCTGTTTGCGTCTTCCTCACATGGTTAGTAGCCTTCTCCTTAGCACATCTTTAATCCCAGGGAGAGTGACCACCAGGCAGGCATTGGAATGCAAAGCTGTCTGAAAACGATCAGTGCAAATCTGTCACTAACTGCTAAATGCACTCTGCAGCTTTGAAAGTCTAGCTGCTGCATTTATGTTGGGGTGACATGTCAAGCACAGGGCAAACCTCCTCTCAATTCACTTCCCATTGCTCAACAAGCAGAGGTGATAAACCCGGCTAGCAGAGCCTGCCTCTTGGGTTTTGTCTGCACACCAACCCGCTGCAGACCCCTGGGCAGGCACTTTTATTTCTAAGTAATCGTGGCTTAATCTGGTTCAGCTTCACCCTGTTCCTGACTGACGCTAACCTGAAATAAGCCTGATTTAAACCAAAATCAGACTCTCCACACAGGGGTTTGCAGCTGTGATTTAACTAAATGGGTTTAAAATTGTGCCTTTAGTTAACCCAGTGCCTTGGAAGCCAGACAAGAAAGAGAGGTTTGGTGTTACATGCAGGTGTGCGATGATGCCTGGCTGGCTCAGGGGCTGGGGTGAGCGAGAGCCTTTATCCTCTGGTCGCTGGTTGGGTTGCAAACCAGTGACTGGCTGTCATTACCACTTGTGGGCTTTCTAGTGGCCTGGGTCCATTTCCTACCACACAGGCATCCACATCACCACAGTCAGCACTAAGCATCACTCTCCATGGCCATCTCTGAGCTGCTGGAGAGTGGGCAAGCCCGGGGACGCCATCTCATCGCTAGAGGCCTGGCCCCTCAAGGATTCAGGCTTTGTTCCCATTATGTGCAACACAGGAACTGTCTAAGCTAGAAGAATCCTTCAGCACAGGGGACTCGGGGCCCTTAGGAAGTCAGGGATCAGTGGAACCCCATCAGAAACAACCCCCCTCACCCTGCCCTCATCTACCCCTTCAGGGTGTGATGGTCTCATCTGCTTGTTCTGTGTTTGTACAGCACCTAGCACAGTGCAGCCCTGCTCCCTCACTGGGGTCCCTGGGGGCTGCTGCAATACAAATAATACCCGTAGTAGGGGAACGCTGTCCACAGAGTGGAGCGAGCGCCCCAGGACCCGAGGGAGCGGGAGGCCCATTGCACAAGGCCAGACTTGTTCTCTGTTACACCAGTATGAAACTCCACTGAACTCACTGTTCCTTTTCCTTCCCCCTGTGAAACTGAGACCAGAATGTGCCTCCTCGTATACTATCCCCCCGAGCCTGCAGCCCTACTTCTGTAGGGAGACACGTACACCTGGGCCAAGTCTCTTCAATCAATGGTGTTCTTTCTGCACAGGTTCCAGCGGGTCCCGTCCCCCCAGTATACACCCCCGCACCCTGATCCAATTAAAGGATCAGAGCCCTGTTAATAATTATTTTTACACATTGTATTTTATTTCTGGCACTAGTGCTTTCAGTGCCAGCCAGTGCTGGGAAGTGCAGAGACTGCAGGACCTTATGGCAAAACCCTGTCGAATTGAATAGGGAGGGGACACTTTAAAGACCAACAGGATTTCCCTCTCTCTTCAGGTTTCAGAGTAGCAGCCGTGTTAGTCTATATCAGCAAAAAACAATGAGGAGCCCTTGTGGCACCTTAGAGCCTAACAAATGTATTTGGGCATAAGCTTTCATGGGCTTTTCGTGATGAAGTGGGTTTTAGCCCATGAAAGCTTATGCCCAAATAAATTTGTTAGTCTCTAAGGTGCCACAAGGACTCCTTGTTTTTTTTCCTCTCTCTTCAGTTCCTTCTGTTGGGTTTTGTATCCAATCCATAGCGGATGAATCCTCTGCTCAGTTCTTCAGGGTAGTTGCTCAAACCTCTAGCACTGTTCCCATTCTCTATTAAGTTCTATAGGGATTTTCCATAGGAGAATTAAACTGAGAAGTAAAGGGGTGGGAGAAGCAGACTAGGAAGGCTTTGTCATTGTCTCCTTCAATGTAGACACTCGTGACACTGACGGGCAGGGTTCTCCTGTTGCTGTAGTTAGTCCACCCTCCAGAGAGACAGTAGCTAGGTCGATGGAAGAAGTCGTCCCTCAACCTAGCGTTTTCTATGTTGCTCAGGAGTATGGATTTTTCAAACCACTGAGTGACATAGCTGGGTCGATGAGTTAACCTTTCCCGGAGCAGGAAAATCTCCAGTTAACTTCAGGGTAAGTCTGAGGGGTGGTCTACACTGGAAACTTACATTGGCATAGCTGTCTTTCTCCTGGGTGTGAAAAATCCACACCCCTGTGAGACGTCATCAGCCGATCTGACCCCCAGTGTAGACAGCGCTAGTCGATGAAATCATTCTTGCGTTGACCTAGCTACCACCTCTTGGGGAGGTGGATGACTTGTAATGACGGGACAACCCCTCCTGGCTCTGTCGTGAGGGTCTGTGCTGAAGCGCTACAGAAGCGCAGCTGTGCCCTTGGAGTGTGTAAACGTAGTCTGAATTTGGCATGAAGGTTCAGGGAGGATTTTACTTTATCTCACTATCTTAGATATTTGTGAGATGCTCAGATGCTGTCCCTTAATATCTCTCTCCTCACAACCCCCGTGAGGGAGGGCAGGGCTGCTAGCCCCATTTCAGATGGGGAACTGAGGATAAAAATTTACAGAAGTTACTAGATGAGTAAAGAGACCAAGCCCCATTTCTAAAGCTAACTTAGGCACACAGGCGCCTACATTCCAAGGACTTCTGCTGAGACTGAGGCTCATAAGTGACTGGGCTGCGGACCCTGAACAGATATTTAGGCGCCTTACTTCCATTCGTGTCTAGAATCTAAATGGGACTAGGCTCTTTACTCACTTGGGGTAACATTTTGTAAAGCCTAAGTGACATCCTCAGGTCCCCCCTGCAGTCTGTGGTAGAGCAGGGAACTGACCTGAGTCCCAGTTTGTGCCCTGCCCATTGGGCCATCCTTCCTCTGAACCAGTGCCTTATCCACACTGTTCAAAGGGGCCGTCTCCAGCTGAGCCAGTGAGTGAAAGGATCAGGTAGGGGAGGTAGAACCAGTGCTCCCCTCTGGCCCAGGTGCTGCTCTTTGGCCCGCCAGGCCGGGCAGTAATCAACAGTTTGCTTTAGCATTACTCTTGTGCCTTTGATAAGCAATTTCCCCATAAACAGCCTTTCAGACTGTTTACTCTCACTCGCTCCTTTTCATATGGAACCAGAGCAAACTCCCCTTATCTTCCCCTCCTTGAACTCAGGCGTGGCCTTCCTGAGGGCAAACAGGCAGGTGGTAAGTCCCACAGGTTTCCATGGCTGACAGAGAGCTTTGCAGGCCCTGAACTGCAGAATGATCAGGCTAATGCTATCTGCAAACTTACACTGTCAAGTCAAGTACAGCCGACTGGAGCAATGACTTAAGGCTAGGTCTATACTACCCGCCTGAATCGGCGGGTAGAAATCGACCTCTCGGGGATCGATTTATCGCTTCCCGTCGGGAAGCGATAAATCGATCCCCGAATCGGCGCTCTTACTCCACCAGCGGAGGTGGTAGTAAGCGCCGCCGACAGAAAGCCGCAGAAGTCGATTTTGCCGCCGTCCTCACAACGGGGTAAGTCGGCTGCGATACGTCGAATTCAGCTATGCTATTCACGTAGCTGAATTTGCGTATCTTAAATCGACTCCCCCCTGTAGTGTAGATGTACCCTTAGACTCTCTCTCAGGAATCTGGTCTCATGCACTGATGCAGGAAGCTAAAAAGATTCTGAGGTTCAGTGTTTATAGATTCCCAGGCCAGAAGGGACCATTGTGATTATCTAATCTGACCTCCTGCGTAACACAGGCCCTAGGACTCTCCCATAATAATTCCTGGTCCACTAGAGCAGGGGGGGGCAAACTATGGCCCAGGGGCTGCATCCGGCCCTCCAGACGTTTTAATCCGGCCCTCGAGCTCCCGCCGGGGAGCAGGGTCCAGGGTTGCCCTGTTCCGTGTGGCTCCTGGAAGCAGCAGCATGTCCCCACTCCAGCTCCTACCTGTGGGGGCAGCCAGGGGGCTCCGCACGCTGCCCCTGTCCCAAGCGCCACCCTTGCAGCTCCCATTGGCCGGGAATCATGGCCAATGGGAGCTACAGGGGCAGCGCCTGCAGACGGGGCAGTGCGCAGAGCTGCCTGGCCATGACTTCACGTAGGAGCCAGAGCAGGGACATGCCGCTGCTTCTGGGAGTCGCTTGAGGTAAGCACCGCCTGGAGCCTGCACCCCTGATCCCCTTCAGCGCTCCAACCTCCTGCCCCAGCCCTGATTCCTCTCCCACCCTCCAAACCCCTCAATCCCAGCCCAGAGCACCCTCCTGCACCCCCAACACCTCATCCCCACCCCAGATCCCGCACCCACAGCCAGACCCTTCATCCTCTCCCGCACCTCAAACCACAATTTCATGAGCATTCATGGCCTGCCATACAATTTCCATACCCAGATGTGGCCCTCGGGCCAAAAGGTTTGCCCACCCCTGCACTAGAGCATAGCTTAAAAAAATCCAGTCTTGATTTAAAAATTGTCAGTAATGGAGAATCCACCACAGACCTTGATAAATTGTTCCACTGGTTAATTACACTCACTGTTAAAAATGTGCACCTTGTGTTCAGTCTGAATTTGTCTAGCTTCAACTTCCAGCCATTGGCTCTTGTTATATCTTTGTCTGCCACATAGAAGAGTCCATTATCAAATGTTTGTTCCCCAGGTAGCTACTCTCAAGCTGTGATCAAGTCACCCCGAACCTTCTCTTTGTTAGACTCAAAGAGTTCAATCGATTTAGCTTATCGCTAGAAGGCAGGTTTTCCAATCCTTTAATCATTCTCATGGCTCTTCTCTCAACCCTCTCCAATTGATCAGCTTGACTAGCAACCAAAGCATTGGCTACTTCTCTACTTTGCAAATATGGTGGGAGTGTGTTTTCCCATGAGATTTGTTTCCTGATTCCAGCCAGGTTGGAGGTGATGCAAGAGCTGCAGCTCCGTTGATTATGTGGGGTTTGCTCTTCCACGTCCCCTTGCTTTGGTGCTGGAGCCTCCTGTTCTAACCTGCCACCCAGCTGATGGGAAGGTTGAGATGATTCCTCTCTCCCTGGAGACCAGTAATTCATCCCTGCCCAGGCCAACTTGTAAAGATGTTTCTGAAGGGCAAATTCCCTGCCTGTAGAAGAAACCAAACTGCTCCAAATGGCAGGATGCTCACCCCATTCCTAAAAGGACTTCACCCCAATCACCTCGGCAGCGAGTTAGACGCTACACTGCAGTGTCTGCCCACTCAGTCAATGGCAACCCCCCTGCTGACTTCGATAGGGCCAGGGTTTCACCCAACGCGTTGATCACGACTCTACACAGACACACACACTATGTCACGGAGGGAAATTAGAACTGTTCACCAGACCTGGCTTAGGTGCAAAGCTCCGTGTCCCTCAGCTAGTGGGCAGGGCCGGCTCCAGCGTTTTTGCCGCCCCAAGCGGCCAAAAAAAAAAAAAAGGTGTGATCGGAGCTGCTGCCGCTTCGTTCTTTGGCGGCAATTCAGCAGCAGGTCCTTCCCTCAGGGAAGGACTGAGGGACCCGCCGCCGAATTGCTGGACGTGCTGCCCCTCTCCATTGGCCGTCCCAAGCACCTGCTTGCTGCGCTGGTGCCTGGAGCCGGCCCTGCTTGTGGGACTTCGTAGCAGAACCTTTCATGAGCACTAACTGTGCATGCCCCAGGCCAGCAGCTGCAGAGCCTGCATTCTGGTCAGGATGGAGAACTGCAGGCTAGGAGCTGAGGTTGTGGATACCGCAGCTTGGATCAAACTTCAACTTGGGTGTGATTCAGCCTGACCCAGAGCTGCACCCACACCCAGTTGGGGATAGAGCCAAGCAGGGGCTCTCTCCCCTTCAGGAATCAAACAGTGGAACCTGTGCTATGCACCATTCCCCCTGCTCAAACCCTAGTTGAAAGCAGCCAAGTGGTTTCCAGCACAGTTTTGTTCCTCTTTTAGTTAAAGACCCACTGGCCCATTCGGCTGGTCCCTGGATGGGCGCTCAAGGCAGATTTCACTGTACTGTGAAGAGACTTTAAAGGAGTCATGCCCCCTCCACCCAACTTCAGCACATTTTGGTTGATCTATTTATTTATTCATTTCAGGCCCCAATTCTACCCTCAGATGCTTAGAGTAGCACCATGAGGTCCCGTGGTGCCAGGTGCAGAAGGTACACATCATGAGAAACAGACAGTAAGTTCATCAGGTCAGGGACTAAATAGAGAAGACCGGGAGGGAGGGGAACCTGAGGCACAGAGCAGGGAAGTGACTTGCCCAAGGTTGCACAGCAGGTCACTGGCAGAACAAGGAACCGAACACAAGCCTCCTGGCTTCTAGCCCAGAGCCCTACCCACTCGCCCACCCTGCCTCTTATGGGTGACGGGCCTGTGCTTTGCGTTGACTTCAGCGAGAGTCCTGGTCAGGCACACAGAGGCAGGACTTGCCCTTCACAAGGGGCACTGACCTCAGAACACAGAGACGTGGCTACTGCATGAAAGGCAGGGAACACAATAACTGGCACTGCCGATGGAAATGGCCCGGGCACGTAGGGTCCAGAGGCCAGAACGTGCCTGGTCTCACTGCACTGCTGTTCTTCCCAACAAAAGCCTGGTCCCTGCGTTTCTCCTTAACACAGCAAATGTATATTGGGCTGATGCTCACAGTGGCTGCAAAGCTTTTTGCTAACAAAGATTAGGTCCCCATTCATAGTGCAAGCCCCAGAGCTCTATGCCCTTAAGTAGGCACCATGCATAGCAAGATCAATGAGATTTTATCCTGAGTCTCCTGGCGTTTGATGTTCTTCTTAAAGCCCTGGCTCCCGGAGTTGTAGGAGAGTCTCGGCTTTCAAAGTACCCATGCGAAACCTTAGAAATGCAACCCTTCAAGGCTCAACATTGAGAAGGCAAAAAGAGCCCCCAGGTTCCTGGTTTGTTTTTTAAACCAGCCTTGTAATTTTGGGGGCGTCTGACTCACGCTTGGCATTAGCACAGTGCAAAGCTTTCCCCCTTTTCGGAGGAGTTTAATGGCTCCTGCAAATGACCCTCAAGTGGCTTGTTAATTACTGGCGGGTCTCAGCAGGACATGCCATCTGAATATGTAAGCAGCGCTGGTCATCAATGCCAGGAGGAGGGCCTCTGCTGTGAGAACCAGACGCGCTTTGTTTATCCCTGGGCTTGGATGTGGATTGGAGTTAATCAGGCCAAAGCCCATGCTGGGGGATGTGGGATCCTCATGCTGCTGGGGCTCTGCAGCGGGGAGGGGACTCGGGAAGGGCTTCTCGACCTCTGCCCCAACACCAGACATGCTTGGCCTCTCCTGGGAGCCATCCCAGAATCCTTCGGGCTTGCTCTTTGGGGCGCCATGAGCACTGGCTCTGTGGTGTGGAGGGAGAGGGGTGCTCTGAGCATGACCAGCAGCAACGGGACAGGAACCTGCGTGCGCTCATCACCATTCCCATGGGGGTGGCATGATTTGCACCCCTAGAGAGGGCGTCCAGCTCTCGGAGGGAATGCATGACAGGGCTGGGCCAGGCCAGCAATCAGGGCAGGGAGGAAGGGTCCCCCAGGCCTTGTGCAGATGGTGAGGGAAGCACGAGTCACATGGGTAGCAAACTTCCCCAAAGTCAGACAGCCCTTCAGTAATGGGCGGGACACCTTGAGCAAGGAGAAACACAGGGCTGGAGAGCAGGGATTGCTGGGAATGAGCCAGGTTAGGCTGTGGGCTAGTCTCCCCTGGGGCATGGGGAAGGTCCCGTTGCTCCGGATACTTTCAGCTAGACTGGACAACGCACTAGCAAGTGGGGAATGCCTTGCCCTGTCCTGGGGATGGGCTAGGTGGGACCTGTCCAGTCAGGAAATGCAGTCGGACTTCGCCAGCTGAGCCTGTTGGAAATGTGACCTTCTCCTAGTCGTGATGTGGCTTCTGTTATCTCTTACTTCCCTGATCCTTAAAACGGGGGGAGACCCTGGCCCTGGAGCAATGTCACAGGGGCAGGGGGTTGCTGGAGACTTATTGACAAGGGACAGATGGACTCGAGGAATGCTGTACAGTAAAGCTGGCTGCCACCAAGGGCCCCCCCACCACCACCACCACCTCCAGAATCAGGTCAGGACCAGCCTGTGCATGGAGGGAGAAACCTCTCCCTTCCACTCTCTGCAATCCAAATGCTGTACTCTTCTCTACCAAACCACTCACAGGAGTGTCATTCTCCATACCTTACCCAGAGAGAAACTGAGGCCTGGTGCGAGGCAGTGACTCGCCCGAGGACCTGCAACATGCAGTTCAGCCCCTTGTATGTATGCATAATTACATGATTGCATGCTATGCTTTCCCTCGGCCCCTGGCCCCGTTCAGGGCACAGGACGGACCTGCTCGGGGATGTGTCCTGGTTGTGTAGTGAATAGTGGTGCCCTAGGAGTCTGGCTGCAGCTCCAGCACTCCTTGGGAGTGGGGTGGGGCTTTCTCTTGTTACACAAACCTCCACATCCCCACTACCCGAAAGGTCCCAGAGGTGAGACTGAAGGATATGGCTAAATTGTGTAACTGGGGGGAGTCTCTTCTTTGTTTTTAAGATGGGGGAGAAAAGCAAGAGAGACCCATTTAGCTCTTCCCATCCCAGGAGGGAGGTGTTTCACAAGCTTTGTCCTCCAATGAGAGGCAATCTATGAATTCTCCTGACTCATTCTCACACCACCATGTGCATGTCCCCCTTCATTGGGCTGCATGGTAGTCTTTCACAAAGCCTGTCTAACTATGTCATGCCTCGGCTATCAGAGTGTCCTGCTCAAATGCACTCATGTGCACACATGCACATATTATTTGTTTAATTAAAGGGGCCCAAATGCAACCTCACCATCTTCTGGGACCTGAGAAGTAGGAAGGAAATCAGTGAAAGCCTCCCAACATCAGCACCATTCACTCCCTCTGGAGTCTCAAGCAAACCAATCACACCCCCAAGCAGGGCTGTTTGGAGCTTGTGGGGAAGTTGATATTTTCCCCCATGAAAATTGTATGATGAAAACAAAACATTTTTCATTTTTGTCAAAAATCGCCTTTGAATTTTTGGGGGTTTTCATAAAAAAATTGAAACGCTTTTTTTCTGCAGTGTTTAACAATGGAAATGTTGGGTTCTGTGGGTTGTTTTGGTTTGTTTTTTTCCCACAACATGACAACCAAAATAATTTTTTCTACAAAAATGTCCATTTGGTTGCAAAAGCTGTTTTCTGTCCCCTCCAAAAATGTGTTGATGGAAAAATTTTGCCCAGCTCTATGGTATTGCAGGCTGCTGATAGATCGAATGATTTCAGCATGGACACATTGGCCCTACCCTCAGCTGGTTTGCCTTCCTTGATCCTTTTCTTTCCCTGGGCTAAGCTGGTTCCCCATCATAGGTTAGAGCAGTCTGAGGATTGTTCTAGTTTCCAGTGGCTGCCGGGGGCCTGAAGGCCAGCAGCTGGGGAGCTAACAGAGTGGGCAGAACCCTGGTTTGGCTGTTCCCAAGGCAGGATTTCAGAGCAGCTGTCTCTGGGTGGACAATACCTGGCCACACTCACTGCTTGGCTTTGGAGTTCATTAGTTTGGGTATGTTTGAGAGCATGAATGGCTTTGCAGAGCCAACTTGCCTCTGGGGTGAGCGCTCAGCCCTGCCACACAAGAGACAAATCGTTGGGGTTCAATCCACCCTCTCCAGGATCCCACTGGGGGGGGAATGAGAGCTCCTCGTATTCTGCTGTGGGGAGTCAGCCCCTGGCACTTTGTGGCTTGCACAGTTGCCAACTTTCACAGGGTAAATAAGCACCCTGACTTTCACAATAAGCCAAAAATCAAGCTAATCCCATTTCAAAACAAGGCCGAAACAAGCCAGTCCCTAAGAACCCCAACACTCGATGTGACTAGATCCCCCCGGTGTGCAGTCTGGGACTGTGGCGGGCCTGCTGTGCACCCCTGACTCTCTCCTGCCCTTGCCCCTGCTTCCCCCCTCCCCCTTTGCCCCTGCTTCCCAAGAGCCGATCAAAAAGAAGCAACAAGCTACAGGCCAAACAAGCTACAAGCCAGAAACTAGCCAACAGGCAACTCACAAGCAGGGCCGGCTCTAGCATTTTTGCCGCCCCAAGCAGCACAAAAAAAAAAAAAAAAAAAAAAAGCCGCAGTCGCAGCGGCAGCTCTACTGCCGCTTCATTCTATGGCGGCAATTCGGCGGCAGGTCCTTTGCTCCCAGAGGGAGTGACGGCCCCGCCGCCGAAAGGGCCGGACGTGCCGCCCCCCTCTTCATTGGCCGCCCCAGGCACCTGCTTGCTAGGCTGGTGCCTGGAGCCGGCCCTGCTCACAAGCTAATTAAGCCAAAAACAAGCCCAATTTTTGCGTTTTTTTTCCATGGGTTTGGCCTGTCTGGTGGCTTGATCCTGCATGGTGCTGAGGGCCTCCCGCTGCTGCTCAGGAATGTTCAGTGCCTTGGCAGGAGCAAACGTTTGCTGCTTTGCCACCATGGACTGGATCAGTGCCCCGAGCTCAGTGGTGCCGAGTGGTAAGCGATTCCCTCTGCCACAGGAGCTCCCCTCCCCACGAGGCCTTGAAGCACAGAGGCAGTACAGGGAGAGTGTGTGTGTGGAGATGGGGGAGGTATGGAGATTAAAGCCAAAGAAGCAATTGCAACGGTGAAAACAAAGCACGATACTGGAATATGCCAGGAACCATTTTATTTAAATATGTCAGTTTGTTTATTGGTCAATAATACAACAAAAGACCTTTTATTGTGGATCTAGTCATTTAATCATAGTGTAGTTATCATGGCTTTAACACCGTGAGTTAGATTTTAGAGAGAAAGGGATACTGAAGAAGCTGGAAGCATGAGCTGAGCTGAGATTTTTCAGTCTAGAGGAGTCAGGTCCGTGCCAATCCAGACCTCTGCACCTCCATGATATTCACAACAAGTTTGCTTGCCAATAGCAACCCTCTTGCTGTCTCTGGTTACTAGTGAGCCCCCCAGGGGTTGAGAGGAAGGATGGTCTTGTGGTTAAGTTGTTGGCTAGGGCTCAGGAGGCCTGCGTTTAAATCCTGAGACTGTTCCAGAATCCCCGTGTGACCTTGGACAAGCCAGTGAATTGCTCTGTGCCTCAGTTTCCCATCTGTACAGTTAGGATAACAATAGTTCCTTTCTGCCACCCTTGTCTGTTTAGATTGTAAACTCTTCAGGGCAGGGAGTGTCTGTGTATGTACAGCACCTGGCACGATGGGGTTCCAATCTGTGTACCCAGTTACCCAGTGTAATACTAATTATAAAAAGAATGCCGTGTGTTCATTGTGTCTAAATTCTCGAGACTGCTTTGAAAAACTCAACCATTAGTGTGATTAAATATTAAGACAATCGCCTGTGCCTCTCCTCTCAGCCAAACTGTAACAGGCCAGAACATTTATCACACTTGGAAGAAAAACAAATAGCATTTGCAATGTTTAACAATAGTGAACAGTAACAAAGGAGACAGAGCTAGTGGCATTCTCAATGGCTCTGTCCATTCCAAGGTCAAATTCTGCTCTCTGCCGCCTGGGTGCCTCCGCTGGGAGGTGTGGTTCTGTCACTGAGAGCAGAATTTGGCTCCTAATGTTTTTGCAAGAGATGCTTCACATAGGGTTACCATTTTCCGGATTTACCCGGACATGTCCTCCTTTTTGTGCTAAAAATAGCGTCGGGGGGAATTTGTAAAGCACTCACAATGTCCGGGATTTCCCCCCTCCCCCGGCAGAGCAGAGCGAGCGGCTGGGAGGGCTGCAGGAAAGTCCCGGGCTGGACTCCAGAGCAGCTTCCTCCTCCCTCCCTGAATTCTCAGCCGGCAGCTCCTCCTCCTGCAGCCCGGTCCGGCAGCACTGTGCAGGGCCAGGGACCGGGTTTTGTTGTGCTGGGGAGCTCAGCCATGTGTCCGGCTGGCACAGAGCCCAACACCCTGTTCTGAGCAGCAGGGTAAGGGGGCCAGGGAGGTTCTGGAGGGGGCAGTCAAGAAACGGGGGGGGGGGGGGGGGAGGCGAC
>NC_048299.1:155335361-155429019 GCF_013100865.1 Trachemys scripta elegans
GGGGCTAGGGCGGGGCTCCTCCCGTCCTCTTTTTTGCTTGTTGAAATATGGTAACCCTACTTCACATCGAAAATCCTGCAGACTAGAGCCGTTTCCCAGTGCAGTGTCTAGCAATACAGACACCAAAAGGAAACAGTGCTTTCACAACCCCTGAGGACAAGGGCAGAGCAGATAATGGTTTGGTTTTTACAAATAATACAGCATGTAGAAAAGGGAAAGCCCATACAAAGGAAAGTAACTAGCAGGCTGCATTTTTTTTATTTATTTAATTTTTTTTTGCTGGAAAACTGTTTTGTGCAAAAAAAAAAAATCCCCAGATCTAGTCAGCAGTTCTGCCTCCCCTCTAGGTGCTCTGATCTCCCCCTCTTTGTAAATTACATGGTTCTCTTGGTGACCATGCACAGAACAAACTGGGTGTGCACTACTATGAAAGTAACGATAAAAATCTCTTGGCCTATATGCACGAAATATAGAGCTATGTATTTACAACATTCACAGAACATTAAGAAGAGCTATTTACACCTGAGTGAGTACGTTTTGCTGGCCAGCATTGGCCCAGTTCAGACAAAGCTGCGGCAGGGGTTGCCAGGGGAAGGAAACATCCACGAAATTCCCCTTGCAGAGCTTGTCTTCCCAGATTCACTGATCAGGGTGGGGTTCAATGTCAAGGGGGGTGTTGTGCATTTCCCACATCCCTGCCTTTATCCTCTTCTGTCTTCTTCTCAGCCTTCTTTAGTGAGGGCTGCATGGAAAGGCCAGGTCAGAATCCCAAGAGGACAGCACCACGCGGGCAGCTTGATCCCCGCCATGCATTAATCGGTGGGTGGATGATGACCTGAACCTTTGTCCTTATAAGCACTTAAGACTTCAGATCCTTGGGGATTGGTTCCTGGCTGCACAGGGCTTATTCCCTGCCACCCCCAGAGAGGGACGAGCCTTGAGTATCATGTTGGTAGCCTGGCCATGCTCATCACTGAGCTGCAGGATCTCTGTCACCCAGAGGAGAAGAGCTTGCTTCAGTTGCAGCCACATTCCTCGATGATCATGTCTTCATGGTGGCGGAGGACAACTTCCCCTTTCTCATAGTACAGCATGGAGAGGGGGCTCATCTTGACTGGAGCACAGGCTGGACAGGGCACCCGGTTGGGCTGGTACAGCTTTAGCAAACTCTGTTGGGAAAGGAGAAGGCGTTAGTCACCTGGCTTGTACCAATGCAGCCTGTGGCCAAGGTTTGCCAACAAGTCTAGTGACTGTGGGTGCCCCACTTGAGACCCCTTACGGAGGCCTGATTCTCAGAAAGTGCTGAGCATTCCTCCCCCCCCGGGAATCCGGCCCTGGCAAATCCTCTCTAGCCATGCACCCAAAATCACTAGTCCCTTTGGAAAACGGCCAGTCCTGGTAGCACACGCAAGCTCCAGCCATGAACCAGGACCCCCTTTGTGCAAGGCGCTGTACAAACAGAACAAAAGCTGCCCCCTGTCCCCAAATAGTCCTTACCCTGCTGAAATCGGTGAGGTCACTCCTAGAGCACGGTACCCACTCAACAGCAGTATGGGTGGCCCTTAAATAGCCTGGATGCACCGATGTTCCCAGGATAGGACCTGCTGCAGGTAAAGGAGCCAACCCTTGCACAGAACCCCATTGGCTGCAGGGCCTGACTGATATTCCTGTGGCACGAAGGAGCTGCTTTCAGGGTGATGCTTAGGCCAGCGGATAGCGACTGCTTGAGAACCTCCCTGTCACCCCAGTCTTAATTCACCCCAATGTGTTCGGGTGGCAGAAGCCCTGTGCCCTGAGACATTTTAAAACCAGACTAAACCATACACTAAAAAGCATAGGGGCCAATCCTGCAGTGGCTTTAGGATGGGAACGGGGACATGGACTGTGGACTTAATGGGTCCTTCCCGTTTCGAATGTCTCTGGTTCTAGGATGCTGTGGTTGGCTTAGCAGTTCGCATGAAACAGAACTTGGGAAACTGCCCACTATTCTTTGTGTTTCACTGTAATCTCCATGAGCAGCAGACCACACCCTGCACAGAGCCAGGGGACAGCTCATCCCGTAGTGGTGGGGGGCAGTTCAGGGAACCTCTGCAGGAAACCTTTGCTCTAGCAGAGAGGAAGAGGCCTCATTTACCTGAATATACGCATGGTTAGTTGGTTTGAAGGTCTCATCCACGGGCGCTGGGCACTCTCCCTCACACCGGTAGGCGTTGTACTTCTTGGGGTAGACAATCCAGCTTCCCCAGCCGGTCTGCTCAAAGTTCACGATCATATCTACCCTCCTGCACAGAGACCTGCCTTCCTCCCCCAGGCCTGGGGTGGAGAGGTCGGCCATTTTAATCCTTTGCCTCTCCTGCTTGTTCCGACGGTGCCGGCGGTTCCCCAGCTCTTTGGCAGTGTTGTCAATCATGACATGCTTGGAGGTCTCCACAGTTCTGATGAGGGTGGATGCCCGGGAGGGCTCTGCTGAAGGTTTATCTTTGGAGAAAACAACCAGCAGGACCTTGTCCGTCACACCATGGGACACGGCTGGCTCCGTCTGGCTGGAGCCACTGGAATTCTGCACACCCATCGATCCAGTGGCATTGCTGTCTGACCCGGTCCTCTCCTCCCTCTCCTGCCCCTGGGAGTCCTGAGCATCTGCATGCTTCCCGTTGCCGGAGGCCACCCCTTGGTGGAGCCAGGACTGAAGCAAGCTGGTGATGTTGAACACTCTCCAGGAGGAGTGGCTGATAGCAGGACTGCTGGTGAAGGTGCCCAGGAAAAGTCTGTCCACGCGGGTCTGGTTGCCCTGGTGCTTGCGCTCGTGGCTGTGGTAGATGTCCACCGTCACATTGTGGGACTGGGGGAAGGACGGCAGGCGGACCCGCAGCTCAGCCAGCCTCACCTCATGGCTGCCGGAGATGGAGGTCATGTCGAAAGAGAGAGTCCAGTGATCCCCAGCCTGGAGAGAACCTGCAAGAGATCAACACAGTGCCAGAGGTGAGGGACCTGCCCAGCACAAAGCATTCGCCCCACAGCCCTTTCTGGGGACTGTAAAGAATCCAGGGGTTGCCCACGAAGCACTGGTACTGCAGTGAGGGGCGGGCAGAGCTGCAATGCCCCCAGGAGAGCACAGGGGGGCACAATGCCTCCTGGAGCTTCTGGGGGTGCAGCTGCTCTGTGCCTGCTCACACAGTCTCCCCCCCCCCCCCCCATGCCCACGAAGTCTAGTCCTGCTGGTTGGTGCAGGGGGGAGCAGAGCAATGGGCTAGGCCTGGGGGAGCAGGCCTCTCGCTGTCACAATGGTCATGTCTCCCAGGTGTGGGATGCTTTGCCCCATTCCAATGGATCTCCCCCAGTCTGGACCCAGATTTACCCCCCTACTCCCCACACATGGAGTTGTATCTTGTTTATTGGTTAATTCGCTATGGCTGGGTTCTGCCTGGCCTCCCAGCATGGCACAGCAGGTGGGGCAGAGGGGGCAAGGAGCCTTCTCCACCTTCTTTACATGGGCCAGGGAGAACTGCCGCTCTAAGCTGGGTGAGGGAGCACAGGCCCCAGCTCTATTCTTCACCCCGAGGTACCTGCCACCTTGCCTGGCCTTCACACAGGGGAGCTAGGAATAGACCCACAGCATCTGCACCCCACATGGCGCCAAGAGATATCTGCCTCCCAGTTAGGGTGACCAGATGTCCTGATTTTATAGGGAAAGTCCCGATATTTGGGACTTTTTCTTATATAGGCACCTATTACCCCCCATCCAAGTCCCGATTTTTCACATTTGCTGTCTGGTCACCCTACTCCCAGTGCTGGCCCTGGGGCACTTCAGTGCCACCCTGTTCTGGCCTCGCTGGGGGCTGGGCCTTGGTGGTCCTGGCCAGCCCTTTTTTATAGTATGTATTTAGATGTACCGCTCTCTAAAGGCACAAAGCCATCCCTCCCTGGGCCGAATGAGCTATGCAGTGATGCAGCAGCTTCCCCAGAGCCAGGAAATATGGCAGGAATGAACCCCAAACTGCACCCTGCCTTACCCCACCAATACCAGCCCCGCAGCAGCAGCTGAGGGTTTAATGCACCCCACTAGTGCAGTCTAGTACTAAATGATGGTCATACCCCCAAGCAAGAGGGGCAGTTCTAATCCTACGCCCTCTGCTCTACAGGAGGTCAAACTGCGACTCCTCCCCATATCCACCAGCTGCTTCTCCCAGCATCCCTTCCACCTTACCCCAACTGAGCTGCAGCCAGCTTGCCCTCACCCAGGCCCCAGTCTCTACCGAGCACTGATTAACACAGTCCTGCAGTTAATGAGGGCTAGGGGGGTTCAAGGAACCTCTAAGGGAATGAGTGGTCAAAATCTCATTAAAATTCAATGGGATTGTGGCTTCTAATTCACTTAGACGCCTTTGAAAATCCCAGCCTAAGTAGTTTCCTTCTGTTGGGTTGTTTGAAAATGTAAAGCACCATAGCATCCACCAATCAGCCAGGCGAGGCTTTGATATCCCATTCATTCCCATAGGATCAGAGTGCTGCATAAATACCTACTTCTCACCTACTGCTTTTCATCAATCGTTCTCAAAACCCTTTGCAAAGGGGATGGGGAAACTGAGGCACGGAACAGTAAAGTGACTTGCCCAAGGTCACTCAGCAGAGCAGTGGCAGAGCTGGAAATAGAGCTGAGTCCTTGCCCAGGGGTCTAGCTTCTACCCCACACTGCCTCCCAATAGAATTGTTCATTAATGCTGTTCATGCTGTTGCTATTGGGTAAAATTTGCAAATTTTACCCAAGTGACTTAGGGTAGATGCTTTTGAAAAAGCTCCCTGTTGTCAGTTACTTACAGCATTAATAATATAAAGTCATGCGACTTAGAGTGGAGAAAACAGGAATTATGCTGATGGGAAGACGCCCCACCCTTATTCCAAAGCACTAGAATAAGGTTTGCCAGGGCGTCTGTTTCCTTTCTTCTAGTAACTTTGCTAGGTGGTTGGTTATTTATAACTTTCCTGGATCTGGCCACGCTTGCTTCTGCAGCTATTTTAAATGCTTTGCTTGTCATCAGTCTTTGTTCAGAATCTGAGGCCACTGCCGCTGCAGTCGGCAGGCCGAGGGCTCCCATGAATGGAGTGAGAAATGCAATGCCCACCGGTGCGCTAAGGCTTTCAAAACTGCCTTGTGAATTAGACAGTCTGTTCCCTTCGCCTTCCCCAGGGGCTGTTTTCCTTGCTGTGTCCATGTTCCCCTTTGCATCCAATAAGCAGTTAGTTAAAATCACTGCACTCTGCCACTAAATACTGCAATAGCACCCAGATTCTACAGCCTGAGATGACACTGGCATGTTGAAGGGCACTAGCCAATCTCCCTGATCCCACTCTGGCCTTTGGCCGGCCGAGGAAGGGACCTACTCCACTGTACAAAGATTTGCCTTTCCAAATAACCTGCCAGCCAAAGTTTGGATACCAAGGGCAACACCTTAGCTTTTCAACCACTGGCAGGGGAAGCCAGGGCAAGCATCCTCCCACTGCTGAGTTCAGGATCCAGGCTCAGGACTGATCCCTTCAGAGCAAGACACACACACCCCCCTCCTCCCTCCACGATTCTCTCCCTCTCTGCCACCCGTTAACAAAACAGCAACTGGCTATTGCCCAAGCTTGTTCCTGCCAGATGTCAAAACAGTACAGATGTGGATTGGGTCCCCATGGGGTCCCTGCTTCACAGACGTCTGGGGTCCCAATCCACAAAAGCAATGGATAGAAGCACTGGAATAGCCAAGGCCCTACAGGGAAGAGTCTGATAAGCAGCAATCAGTCAATGAGGTACTGACAAACCTGAGGGCTCAACCCCCATCACCATATTGCTGCTGCTGAGCCAGGTCCTAGGGCAAGCTAGAAACACAGGGAAGGAAGAAAGGAAAAAAAGAAAGAAAAGGAATAAATGAACATCACCTACTTCTAGCCACGAGGCTTAAGACTGAGTCAGATTCCTGCAGTGCTGATGTCTCCAGGGTGGGCTGTCCCAGGTGATTCCCAATGACCAGAGATCTGTACAGCTGCATCATGTACAATGGGTACCGGAGAGCAGGGTGTGGGTGCCGGAAGCCACGGACTGTAGACAAATTCTTTAGCCCTGGGCTAGGTCCTGCTGTATGTAACTGCTGCTCATCCTTCTGCTGTGAGACCCCGGTCAGCTCTGACGTGCCCAACTGCATGAGGATGAGAGCCCAACACACCAGCTCCAAGCCACACATGTTCCTGGGTGGCATAGCTGCTGCTGCTCTCTGAACTAAGCTTCTTACACTTCCCTCTGGCTCCTTTCAACACTCGGAGCTGTCTGGCTCTCTGAGTGTCTTTCCTCTTCACTGCTGCACTATATACCTGAGGCTCCCTGAGCAGGCTCTAGCCTGCAACCCTTTGATGTCAACACTCCCTCCATCCTGAGTCCAGAGCTGTCAAACCTTCTACAGTCTCCACATGGTCCCTATTCTTATGCAACCCCTCCCTCTAATGAGGAAGTGATGGGAAGACACACAGAGCAGGTGATTAATTACCTCTCAAAACTCTTCCCCATTATGCATTGGCCCAAACTGGAATGTGGCCTGAGTGATCATTTCCCAAGGGCCTGAGAATGGTCAGATCCTGAAATTCCCCTTCATCCTGGTGCATTTGCTGGTGGCTTCTGCTTTTACACTTTGCCCAGAGAGAGGGGAATCTGGATTTGGGTGGCAATCTCTCTGCTTGTTAGAAGCTCATCATTTTGGTCTGGGTGATTGCTGTGTGATACTTGTGAAAAGGGGGCTGTGGAGGTAAAGGGTGAATTGTTTTATTTGGGACACTTTGCAATGTAATAAGTGCAAAATAACTTTATTTAGAGCATGGAAACAGGCTGGCTGCTTTTAACAGCAGCAAACTGGAAGTGAAGTGTCATGAGAGACAATATAAAGCTAAATCTTTTATGATAAGGGAAGCACCCGAGATTGCAGAAGAGCAAAGAGGAGAAAGAAGACCAGGGAATTTCACTCCCTGTTTTTGCTTGTTGCTTTAGTTTTGTAAAGAACCTACCAGCTCCTTTTTACTGAGTCCCATTAGAAAATAGAATTCTCTCTGTATGCCCATTCTGGAGTGAAGTTGGACAATAACTGAATTTCTCTAACCAATAAGAGGCAGCAAAATGCTTTTTTGAAAACATCCCAGTTTCAAAGCAGAATTTCGTCTCTCTTCTTCAACCGGGCAGAGAAATTCACATCAGTAACATGCCCTGAGGTCAAAGTTTGGTCCTGTGTTCCGTCTTGTTTACATTGTGCCATACTATTTTATAAATCAGTAGAGTCCTCTTGAGTAACACTTTTTACAGCAGCACTGTCACATTACCAAGCATTTCCCCGGTATCCATCACGGTGCTGGGAGAGCGCTGTGCTTCTGGAAGTGCTCCTGTCACATGAGGCATCCTATGTGGCCACTTCGTTTTTATGGCATGTTTCATAAAGAGTAGGGGCGCTGATTGAGTCCTGGCCAAATTCCAATTAGGATAATTCTATTCTGCCTCCCTAAATTCCACCCCAAGCATTTTCAGTCAGATAGAATACTCTCCTGCTAACAATAGGATTATTTACTGAGTAAGATGCTGCTCCGCGTGAGAAGGGGGATCAGAACCTCGCTTGGGGAGAGTAAGGGTGTTTGTGGGAAAAGTCAGGAATTGAACAGAGATCTCCCAAGTCCCAGTCTACTGCCTTATATATAAAACTAAATCAGGCTCCTAAATCTTTATATCCTATCTATCTACTGTGCAAGTTTTATTTATCGTACAATGCCATCTGAAGCAGGTATATTAGAGGACAATAATGAGTGTAATTTAGTCCCTAGCCTTGATGGAATAATACATGTGTAAGATCTATAGGGATCTGTCTGGCTCCATGTGATTCAATGGATCTTTCCGCTAACTCAGAGTTCCAAAGGTAAGCTCTGGGGTACAGAGATCTGTTGTGGATTTGCCACTCCCTGAAGAATTTTGGGCCCATAAACCAGTAATCCTGTATCCATTTAAGGACCCAGTGGTTTCCTGTGTGGAAGCTTATGGAGGAAATTTGAGTGCCGGATCTGGTCTTGTCATTTTTTTCCCCCCATCTGTGATGGGCATAAACTGGATAATAATCTATGGAATAAAAGAAGAACAGGAGTGCATCCGAAGAAGTGGACTGTAGTCCACGAAAGCTTATGCTCTAATAAATTTGTTAGTCTCTAAGGTGCCACAAGTACTCCTGTTCTTCTTTTTGCGGATACAGACTAACACGGCTGTAACTCTGAAACCTATGGAATAAAAACATTTGTTTGCTTAATCCAGACGTACTTTGACACAAATTGCTGCTGTAGGTGAGGAATATTCTTTGCCTTGCAGCTCTCCAGTTGGAGGGGCCATGAGGGAATGTTTCAATTCCTGCTCCACTGCAGACTCCCTGTGTGACCATGGGAAGTCGCTGAGTCTGTCTGTGCCCCAGCTCTATCCATACGATGGGGACAAGACCACTTCCTTCCTGTCAGAGGTGTGGTGAGGATAAATGCACTAGACTGTGAGGCACTCGGTGAGGCGGGCCATACCTAACATCAATAAATGGAGACGGCCCATCCGTAATAGGAGAAGAAGCGTATGTCCTGGGTCAGGTCTTTCATCACCAAGCCTGCCGCCTGAAACCAACGTCTGCCACTGCTCTAACCAAATCTGTGTCCTTGGAAACCCACCTCTCCCCAAAGAAACAGACCAGTGCCCTGGCTTCCTGCTCTTCATTTAATAACCCTCGAGGACTCTCCAGCCAGCTACCATAATGAGATCTGCAGCAGCTAGCCCAGCCACCAAACGCCAACCCCTCCCGACAGAGGGGAGGAAGCTGTGACTCTAGGAAGAAGGGCACCAGCCTCTCTGGTGCTCAGAGGTGTTCTCCACGGCACACTCTGTTCTCCCAGCCAGTCATTGGCAGTAGCCCTGCCAATACGCCTCCACCCTACATGAAAGAATCCATCCTTGTTCTGATGCTTCAGATCTCACTTGAATGGCCAATCAACTTCAAAGCAAATCCTTTCATCTTGATTTGAAGGGAAGTTCCAGCATTGATTCACAATCCACTCGAGTTTGTTTACTTTGTTTCCTTTCATAGTGCCTCGTGCCTTGGCAATGTGACGCCACGTGTCTGGAACCTGCATCTGACCTTGCGTCTGCCACGGGCAGCAGAGGAGCCACAGTCGTCACTACTAGAGGCAACGGATGCCCCACCCATCAGATTGCAAGGTAAGGCAAGACCGCTAAAAGCTCATTGGAGGCTAACCCAAACAATGGTCCAGATTCATCCCTGGCACAATCCCATTTACAGAGGTCAATTTGATCCATTATGCTAAGTTCTGAAGGCTGCTGAATGCAGCTTCAGTGGACCACCAAGGAGAGTGGGTTACAAAGGTGGAGGGTCTCCTAATGAGACATCCCTTCTAGTGGCCCTGGAGAGTTCAGCCCCTGGTACTGGGACCAAGAGCCTCCCAGCTCACCTTAGCTGTTGCAATGGGATATAAAGCGAGAGGCATCTCTGGGTTAGTGGGTCCCAGACAGCTTAGCGCAGATTGTTACCAACAGCTTCATGGCACCCTCAAATGAACAGGAAGCCAGTACCAAGATCTGAACATGGGTGCAATAGGACCATAGTGGCCTACCCTGCTTAGATCATCTGGGCATATCTAATTTAACCAATTCCCTGCCATTGCAGGGGTTACCCCGGTCCCTCTAATCTCTGCCTGTGTCATACAACAGTTTAGTCTCCTGAGGGCTGTAATATTTTGGTCTAATTCAGGGTGTTGTGGTTGGTGCGTTGTGGCTGGGTGGGGTTTAGTGGCCTGTGGTATACAGGAGACCAAATGATATGGTCCGGTTAGGCCAGAAGAGACCGAACTTTATGGCTCTGTCAGAAGGCAGATGGCTGCATTGCATTGCATGGCAAAGGCATGGAAGTCCATTGTGAGGCCACCATCTCTTGGCCAGCCATGGATGGGGAAAGGTCCTTGGGCCCATGAGCTGTGATGGATCCAACTGGAGTCCACCTTGCTGAAAGGCAGGCAAACATTCCCAGTATTCCCTTTTGCTGCCATTACCACTGCCACTTACTTTTGCTTTTGCAGCAGCTGGCTTGCTGGTACCCAGGTCCTTCTATCAGCCACGCACTTTGGATGCTACAGTCTCATTCAGCTTTGATGATGATACTCCTTTTTAGTGTATCTGTGCAGCCCAGGCTGTTTCACCATCCCTCCCAGTGTCTTCACACACTGCACTCCTTGAATAGAAGGGGAGAGGAAACCTATCCCTTCATGAGAGAGCAATTGCCTTGTGCTGCCCTCTGGGGTTTCTCACAGAGGAAGAGGTTGGAATCCCTTTCAGAGTGTACACTCTTTGGGCCAGCCATTGTGTCTGCATACAGGAAGGAATATATGTTTGAGACAGGATTGGCGATAGTTAAACTGACTCAAATGGAATCGAAGTAAATCTAAATGCAAAATGAAGTAAATCCATTTTTTTAAAATGTGCCTTAGGTGTTGTAGAGAAGAATTAGTAATAATTGAAAGTGAAGTGCTAGCTTGATGATCAGATAATGCAGAATAGGCTGGAAAAGCTCTGAGAAAGTGTTGGAAATCAGTGAGTGCCTGGAAAGCAAGTTCTGTCACTTACGTTATGTTTTGCTTTTAGTTTGTTAATGCAGCGCACATCTGCCCAACCAACTGTGAGATCAGCCAGGCAGAAGGTTTGAAAGAAATGGTAGAACTTATCCAACACAGATCAGTAGCTCTAGTGAAACAGAGCCTTTTTTTTTTAAATGTATCTTGCTTATCCCTGAGTGCATATACGTATACCGAAACATTCAGCCCTGACATAAGCAGGTACAACTTTGTGGGTTTCAAGGCTGTTTAAGGAGTAGCTTCAAATATAGCCATGTGTGAACATTTTTAAAAGCACCTAAGTCCTATTTTAAAAAGTGACATGGGCACTTAGGCCCCAGTGGAAATCAATAGGAGTTAGGAGCTTAAAAACCCTTGTGGCTCTGGGCCTTAGGAGCTTACTTTAAATTCAATGGGGGTTAGGCTCCTAAGTCACTACACATGCTTTTGAAAATGTTACTCTGGGTCTAAAATTGCAAAGGTAAGATATTTCTGGGGTCCACTGACCCTAAGGCGTTGTAGAAAGATGTCTGTCTGCTACAGACATTTTAAGCTTGGATGTTTTGTGGCAGTATTGTTTGCATGTTTCCCTTTACTTAAGCAGAGTTGTTATTATTCATGGATTCATTTTCCCTAACGCAAATGCAGGGCTGTTATCTCTGGGAACCTATTGTATTACATTGCTTTCTAGCATTCATCTTTCTCCTTCCAGGCACGTCCTCATGAGCTGGACTCTGAAACCTCTGACATGGGTTCGTACTGCCACCCAGCGGCCAGAGACATAAATCTTCTCTTTCCCTTACTGTCTTTTCCCAGAGAAAGGTCTCTTAGGACTGGAGTACTTGTGGCACAAGTACTCCTGTTCTTTTTGCAGATACAGACTAATACGGCTGCTACTCTGAAACCTCTTAGGACTATTTTCCATTTCTCCCCAGCATGCAGTTAACATACAAGAGTCCAGCTCTCTCCACTGCTGTTAACTTTTCCCCAGCATGCATTATCTGGGATGAAGTGGAGCTATATTTTCCCCTTCTTGTGAAACACACTGTCCATATTCTCACCGCAGTTATTCCCATCTACCAAGATGAACCAGGTAACTATAGGTCAGTTAACCTGACATTGATCTTGGGCAAAATCATGGAAAGGCTGATACAAGACTCCGTCAGCAAAGAATTAAAAGGTGGTAGCATAATTAATACCAACCAGCACAGCTGTATGGAAAATAGGTCTGGTCAGCTAAACTCAATATCATTTTTATGCGATTACAAGTTTAACTGATAAAGGTCATTGGGTTGACATGGAAAAATGTCTATAAAGCGATTGATTTAGACCCAGGGCCGGCTCTGGCTTTTTTGCCGCCCCAGGCAAAAAAGCCGCCCGCCGCCGCCGCCCCAGCACGGCAGGGGAGGGCGGAGAGCCCGGCCGCAGGCCGCTCTCCCCAACCAGCCAGAGTGCCGGGGGGAGGGCGGCGAGCCTGCCGCGGCTCCACTGGCGGCCGGAGCCCCGGGAGGAGGGCGGAGAGCCCGGCCGCGGCTCCGCTCTCCCCGGCGGCCAGAGTGCCAGAGGGAGGGCGGAGAGCCCGCCGCGGCTCCGCTCTCCCCTGTGGCCAGAGTGCCGGGGGGAGGGCGGAGTGGCGGCCAGAGCGCCGGGTGGAGGGCGGAGAGCCCAGCCGGGGTTCCGCTCTCCCCGGCGGCCGGAGCACCGTGCCGCCCCCCTCCAGGTGCCGCCCCAAGCACAAGCTTGGTGGGCTGGTGCCTGGAGCTGGCCCTGTTTAGACCTGCCCAGTCTGAGCACAATATACGATCCGTATAGATCAGATTACATAGATTAAAATCCAGCTAACTGGTTGATCTTATAAGGCAATTGTGAATGAGAAATCATCATCCAAAGGAGGTGCTTGCAGGGCAGCCCCCCAGGGATCTGTTCTTGGCGCAATGCTATTCAATATCTTTATCGATGATCTGGAAGGAAATGTAAAATCAGTGCTGGTAAAGTTTTCAGATGACACACACATTGGTAGAGTGGCAACTAATGATGAGGCTAGGTCAGCTATACAAACTGACTTGGATTACTTGGTACACTGGGCTCATTTGCACAGCAGGTGTGTTAATACAGGCAAATGCAAAGTCACATCTCAAGGAACAAAAAATGTAGGTCTCAATTAAAGAATGGGGTTGGGAAGTACCCTGGAAAGCAGTGACTCTGAAAAGGATTTGGGGGGTCATGGTACATGATCTCCCAGCATCATGCTGTTGTTAACTGTGTTAATGTAACATAAGATGGGGAATATCAAATAGGAGTAGGGAAGGAGTATTAGCTTTGTATACCGCATTGGCGAGACCATTACGGGAATGGTTGGATTCTTTATCACTTAAAAGTCTTTAAGTCAAGACTGGATGTCTTTCTAAAAAATATGCTGTAGTTCAACCACAAGTTATGGGCTTGATACTGAAATCACTGAAATTCTATGGCCTTTTGTTGTGCAGACTTAAAATATATTCATCTATGTATAAAGCTCAGAATAACATAAGAACAGCCATACTGGGCCAGACCAAAGGTCCATCTAGCCCAGTGTCCTGTATTCCAACAATGCCCAATGCCAGGTGCCCCAGAGGGAATGAACAGAACAGAGAATCATCAAGTGATCCATCCCCTGTCGCCCATTCCTAGCTTCTGGCAAACAGAGGCTAGGGACACCATCCCTGCCCATCCTGGCTAATAGCCATTGATGGACCCATGCTCCATGAACTTATTGAGTTCTTTTTTGAACCCTGTTATAGTCTTGCATGTTGTCAAGTATCAGGGGGTAGCCGTGTTAGTCTGTATCTACAAAAACAACAAAGAGTCTGGTGGCACCTTAAAGACTTAGTCTTTAAGGTGCCACCAGACTCTTTGTTGTTTCTGTTATAGTCTTGGCTTTCACAACATCCTCTGGCAAACAATTCCACAGACTGACTGTGTGTTGTGTGAAGAAATATTTCCTTTTGTTTGTTTTAAACCTGCTGCCTATTAAAATAGTAGTTTAAACTAGAAGTTAGTATTAAAATAGAAGTAGTTTGGTCTATGTTAATGATATATGGATCATAGCACTGAATTCAGAGGTGCTGTAAGTCGCACATTAGTAAGTTCGTGTGAATATGAATTTAATGTGAGGGTAAATTGTTGTAACTTACCCAGCAAAGGGGCAAAAGGGTAAGGTTGTAGCAGGAAAAGCAACAAACAGGAGAGTATAGGGAGCTGTAAGATAAAGTAAAGGGGGAGATTGATATCTCTTAAACTCTCCTGTTAGTCTTGCTAGCAGGAGTTTGTTATAAATCAGTTACTTCAAACAGGATGAAAATGCGACTGATTCTTGACACATAATTTTTATTGGTATCTGATCCAGCACCAATTGAAATGGCTTTGGGTGGAGATGGAAGCATACCAGAATACCAAATGCACATACTCCCCCTCCCCACACAACTCTGCACATGCTCAGGATATCAAGGATCCGCTCTGTCTCGTGCTCAGGATCAAAGAGTCCAGTTATGGTCCCACAGCCACTTAGGAAAATGAAAAGAACATTTTTGTTTCTTCCTTCTGAAGTGTTCAAAATATTGATGGCCATTAAAAGTGCTTAAAGCCAAGAGAATTTTGACTTCGAACAGACTGATCTTGAAAGCCTGCTTTCACTCTGAGGAAAACAGACTCATTAAACTCAACTGGGGCAAAATGCTACACTCTGATGCAGGCAATGTACCTCAATTCCCAGCACATGTGTAGAACTCAGTCAGATCATAGGAATGGTCCTTTCAGTCTGGCATCTTGTCTCCAACACCACCAGTACCAGATACTTCAAAGGAAGGTGCAAGAAACCTCATTTTGGACAATGCTGGAATAACCCTCCCGGATGGAGAGTTTCTGGTGTGAGCAGAGGTGTGGGTGAGAAGAATTGTGCATACTCCTGCAGTGCCGGAGCCAGAAGGACTTGGAGAGACTCAAGCCCACAAGATTGCCACATCTGAAACCCGCGACTTCAACTTCCCAGCCTCTTATGGGACAGAACTGATTCCCTGCGGGTGAGGCAGAAGGATTTCCCCGCCTGAGTTCCACTCCTCTGGTGTAAGGCTCTGGCTTGGCTATGTGGGATGTCCCCTCCCCAGGCTTGAGAGACGCCACTCCAGCCCGAGCCATAACATCTACACAAGCTCTGCTAGCACAGACCCAGGCCTGGAGGCCTCCCCAGGTGCAGTATTGACATACCCTGCGTGACCGAGGGAGACGACTGGATTAGCAGTGAGCACTCCTCAGTGTGGTGATGCAGGAGATGGATGGGAAGGAGGTGGGGGAGCTGAGAGAAGATCAGGAAACTGGACAGGGGCCTGAGGAAGGAAGGGCAGGAGGGGGATGGAGTTGATCAGTGTCTGGAGGCGCAAGAGATGGAAGGATGCCATTAGTGGCAAATTAAGGGAGAGACTTTCAGCACCGACAGGCTGGACAGCAGCTGCCCAGGATGAGAACTCCACCGCAAGAAGGCAGCTCCAGGACATTGTTACAATCCCTCTTATTTCCTCCCTGGCCAAGGAGGGCATTTCCTTTGTCTTCTGTTATTAGTTACTATTTATGTAGACTGCAGTGACTTCCCAAATTCATGATCATTTAGGTCTCCAACATAACCCTGGCCATAGTATTTCACCTGGTGATTCCTACTGAGCCCAGCATTTTGTAGGAACTAGCGCACTCTGTTGAGAGAGACATCCACCCTACCGTTCAGAGGGAAGGGTCCACCAGCATCCCAGCAAGGACTGCTCGCCACAACTCTGTCCTCATTTTATGGCTTCTTACAGCTCTCATCATTGAAATACATAGGTGTCACTGGACAACAAGTACAGTTAGAGAAGGAGGCCAAGATTTGCAATAATGGGTGCCCAAAGTAAAGCTCCGGAGTCCATATCTAGGCACCCACAGAAATAACCTGATTATAAAGGTCAGCTCCCACTAATTGAGTTTGGTACCTAAGTCTGGATTTAGGAGTCTAACTGGAGTAAACCATTTTTAAAAATCTTTCCCTAAATTTGGTTAAGATTTCTCTAGATGATCCTTCCTCCCCCTTTTAATAAATGAGCATATTTGCCTCAACCTTTATCCAGATTGTGCCATTCCTATTTGTCAGTTACTATATGTGACAATCTTATCTTAGCTATCAGTGTTCAGATACCAAGTTGATAAGTATCTTAGTGATACCGTTAAATTGAGAAAGAGACCAAGCAAAGTAATAGAAGAGCTGATCTGAGACTCTAAATAACAGAAAGTATATGTGATGATAATGTGGCATTTGCTTCTGTACAAGCCTATTTCTTCCTGCTTTTTGTCTGTCTGAGCCCCAAACCACTATATAATCGAGGGGAGCAGATGGGTCCTAATACCAGGGAGACCTTGATTTCTTTGGTAAATTGGACGTAAATTGGACATAAATTGGGGGGAGGAATAGCTCAGTGGTTTGAGCACTGGCCTGCTAAACCCGGGGTTGTGAGTTCAATCCTTGAGGGGGCCACTTAGGGATCTGGGGCAAAATCAGTACTTGGTCCTGCTAGTGAAGGCAGCGGGCTGGACACGATGACCTTTCAAGGTCCCTTCCAGTTCTAGGAGATAGGATAGGATGGGATAGGACATTTGTCATTGTTTGTATTACAGTAGCACTCCAAGGCCCCCGTGATGACGGGGAATGTCATTGTACTGAGGAAGATACAAATATAAAAGAAAAGAACAGTCCAGGCCCCAAGTACTTTACAACCGGAAAAGGGACAAGAGGCATCGGGACAACATGGAATAGACAAGGCTGACAGAAACAGGAATGCAAGGCTGCGTAGTCAATTAGCTCAGCATAACATTTGGAGGCTTAAATGTTTAAATAAGACAAATTCTGAAGAGACCATGGTGATTGGTGCAGCGTAAGAACATGAATAGGACAGAATATTAATGAATCACTAATTGGCCACACACCTAGCCAGTGTACCTGGGCATAGCAATGGGTCATTAGAAGGCATTGGAAGTAGGACAGGGTCTGTGCATACTGAGTTGGGGAGGGCATTTGTCCAACTCTTGCCCATTTGGTACAAAGGTGGATGTGCAGTTAATGACAAAGTTGATGCTGTTATTTCTTCTCTTTATGTTCCATGTTTTAAACATCGGGTGTAGCCATGTTAGTCTGTATCTACAAAAACAACAAGGAGTCTGTTGCATCTGAAGAAGTGAGGTTTTTACCCACGAAAGCTTATGCCCAAATAAATCTGTTAGTCTTTAAAGTGCCACCAGACTCCTTGTTGTTCATGTTTTAAACCAATCACATAGCACTTCAAAGGGCCTCATTGAATGGAAGGAACTTCTCCTTTGCTGTCTCAGGCTCATTCAATCACAGGGCTCTTCCCTCTCTGTTGGAAAATATTGCAAACTTTTGAGAAAAGATTCATATTCCTTTTGGAGATTCCTGAGAGGCTGTGAAGGCTGGTGATCTGGACACAAGACCAGGAGCCAAGAACAGCAGACTTCTTCTCTTGGGCCTGTCAGTGAATCATTATGTGACCCTGGGCAAGTCACTTTGCCTCTCTGTGCCTCAGTTTCTCCACCTGTAAGATAGGGATAGTATTTCACAGGGATGCTGTGATGGTCAAGGCCTTTGTCCCTCTCAAGTTAATGGGAGTATTGACATTGACTTCAGTGAGAGCCCCATTGTCTGTGAGTTAATGTTTGTGCAGTGCTTTGAAAATGAAAGTTACTTTAGAAGTAGTAATTACACTGCCAGGGACTGGCTAGTGCATCTGTGAACCACTTCCCTCTATTAGATTATTAGCTGAGATAAATCTTACTTGTATTAAAATCGTTTTGATAAGCCAGTAGTTCTCAACCAGAAGTCTGGGGCCCCCTGGGAGACCACGAGCAGGTTTCGGGGGAGGGGGGGTCCGCCAAGCAGGGCTAGCATTAGACTTGTTGAGGCCCAGGGCAGAAAGTTGAAGCCCCACCACATGGGGCTGAAGCCTGGGACCCTGAATCCCGCCACCTGGGGCTGAAGCCGAAGCCTGGGCAAGTTAGCTTTGTGGGGCCCCGTGTGTGTGTGTCTCTGGGCAATTGTCCTGCTTGTTACCCCCTAACACCAACCCTGGCTTTTATATGTAGAAAACCAGTTGTTGTGGCACAACTGGGCTGTGGAGTTTTATAGCATGTTCGGGGGGAGAGGGGGGCTCATAAAGAAAAAGGTTGAGAACCCCGATATAGGCCTCAAATCCAGGATCAAAGCTCCATTGTGGTAGGTATGGACAGACAGGCATATCCCTTCTTCGGAGTTTAAAAGCTTTAGTTTGAGGAAAGGTGCAACTGGGGCGGTTGGAGGGGAAGCAAACTAAGGGAGGACAAAGTAATAGTGATATTGATGAATTTTAATGGAGACAAAACAAACAGATGATTTAGTTGGTGTTGGTCCTGCTTTGAGCAGGGGGTTGGACTAGATGACCTCCTGAGGTCCCTTCCAACCCTGCTATTCTATGAGTTGCAGCAATCTCAGTTCACCCGCTGGCCTTTTGGCAGAACTGCTTCTCTTGGGGGTAGATAGATTCCTGGGAGCCTGGTGAGGTCACAGCCTAGCAGTATGACATCAGCATCGTGCTGGCATGATACCGCGGCGCAGTATGTGGAGTCACTGCATGGCCGGGGGGCACACAGCACGGCACGCTGATGTCATGGCACAGCACATCACAGTGAGGTCACTGCACCGCAGTGGGGTGATGGCACGGGGAGGTCACAGCAAGCCCTGGTGATGTCACTGCGCTGCGGGACCTTGCCCCGCCGTGGTGGGGCCCAGCGCTGGCATCGCCCCTTTATGGAAGGGAAGGGAAATCTCGCGGGAGCCCAGGCGAGAGTTTGGCGCGACTGCGCGGGAGGAAGATGGCGGCGGCGGCGGCAACAACGGCAGCGGCGCCGACGCCGGAGGACGGGGAGGTGGTGGGGGAGGCCGCGGCCGGGGACCCCCCGGGACCCCCTGAGCAGGGCGCCGGGGACTCCGAGACCGGGTGAGGCCGGTAGTGGATGGGGGCCCCCGGTTACCCCGGGCGCTGCCCCGTGGAGCGAGATCCCCCGGTTACCTCGGGGGGGGGGAGGAGGCGGGGCGCTGCCCCCCTGGAGCGGGGCCCCCTGGTTACCCCGGGGGCTTCTCACCCTCTCTCTCCTGTCCATGCAGGGGGGACACCAACCTGGTCGATGTCACCGCTGGCTTGGAGACCGAGTCCTCTAATGGGAAGGATCCCCTAGTACGTGAGTGCTGCTGTGCTGGGTCTCTGTAGGGCGGGGGGCAGATCCGTGGGGTGCCGGCACCAAGTCCCCCGCCGTTTGGGGGAATCCCTGCGGGGCAGGGACCGTTGTTTCATGTGTTTGTGCAGCAGCTGGCACAAGGAGAGTCTGATCCCTGATGGACGCCTTTAGGCATTGCCACCTTACAAAGCAGGTATAGCAGTGTGTTTCCTGTGGCACGGTGCTCGTGTGTATGCCCTGCAGCCTTGATCTGGCTCACTGTGCCAGAAAGCCTCTGTGTGTAACCTGTCAGACCATGTCACCTGTGTGCTGATACCTATGCGCTACATTAGACTTTTCCCTGAGCTGTTTTCATTAACCCCAGTGGGGTTGCCCCACGAATGAACTGAATCAATTGTATGTAAAGTACAAAATATTTCCGTGGGCTGGACATAGGCCTGGCAGGTTGGGGAGTCATTAACACCTAGCAAAGGAGTAAAATTATACAACTGGTGTAAGGTCTGGCCTACCAAAGGAAAATTTGTATGTGTTTTTCTGTGTGGTTGCTCAGAATAAGAATAGAGAACTTAGTACGTGCCTGTGCCTTGTCTGTACATAGGGGCCTACCAAATTCATAGTCCATTTTGGTCAATTTCACAGTCATAGAATTTAAAAATCATAAATTTCATTATTTCAGCTATTTAAATCTGAAATTTCATGGTGGTGTAATTGTAGGGGTCCTGACCCAAAAAGGAGTTCCAGCGGGTGGGGATGTCACAAGGTTATTGTGGGGGGTTTGTGGTCAGTACTGCTAACCTTGCTTCTGTGCTGCTGGTGGTGGCAGTGCTGCCTTTGGAGCTGGGTAGCCAGAGAGCAGTGGCTGCTGACTGGGAGCCAAGCTCTGAAGGCACCAGCCAGCAGCAGCGCAGAAGTAAGGATGGCATGGTATGGTATTGCCACTTTACCTCTGCTCTGCTGCCTGCAGAGCTGGGCCCTCAGTCAGCAGCCGCCACTCTGCGGCCACCCAGCTCTGAAAGCAGCAGCGCAGAAGTAAGGGTGGCAATACTGCAACCCCCTAAAATAACCTTGTGACCCCCCTGCAACTCCCTTTTGGGTCAGGATCCCCAATTTGAGAAACACTGGTCTTCCCTGTGAAATCTGTATAGTATAGGGTAAAAGCACACAAAAGACCAGATTTCACGGTCCGTGGCGCGTTTTTCATGGCCGTGAATTTGGTAGGGCCCTATCTATATTGTCCAATGTTGGCAGAGCCAGTGCAAAAAAATATTTAAAATGCCTGCAAACGTTTGTAGTGTAAATTTCCTCAGTGTGTGGCGCATTCTTATTTGGTAGCATCTTACAGTCTCTACCCAGAT
Source organism: Trachemys scripta elegans (assembly GCF_013100865.1). Taxonomy (NCBI): domain Eukaryota; kingdom Metazoa; phylum Chordata; order Testudines; family Emydidae; genus Trachemys; species Trachemys scripta. The sequence goes on from NC_048299.1 coordinate 155,355,656, forward strand.
GTAAATGGATACACAAAGTGTCTGGTGGCAGAGAATCTTGCCCAATATATTTTCTCCGGTGGTCAAACCTAAAACTTGTTTTTTTAAATGTTCTTTTGATACTTAACAACAACAACAAAAGCTTAGTACACTTGGCCTGATTCACTTATTACTTTGGGAGGAAACTGTCATAAAGATGCTTGCAGAAAACTTTTTATATCTTTACTAGTATAATGGGCCTTTGTTCACTGATGATTAGCACAGGAGAAGGGGAAATATAATTAAAAATAGAAAATATTTTCCTTGAGGCATCAGTAAAATGTTACTAGTTAGCTATCAGCGGCCTGGCAAAGCATGAAATGCCAGAGGCCTTGAAAGACTAAAGTTACATATTGGCTCGGGTACAGCTGGATTCAGACTAGCGATGGAATGAAAATGCTGGAACTGTGAACAATGTAAAGAAATTCAGACTGAAATTTCAAAACGCTACTTTTTAAAAGCCATTGCTGTATATGAAAAATTAAACATGTACTCCTTGACTCCAGAGAGAGAAATTTTTCTCATTTGGGCTTTTATTCACCTCTAAATCTCCCCTCCTTTAACTTACCATGCTATATTGCTCATCTATGCAAAAGCCAATTCTTGATTCAGCAGCTAAAATTGTCACCTGTTTCCATGGAGAAGCTTGTGTGGCTGTCTCTGTTGTCTGAAGCCATCCAATAGTTAAACCCATTCACAGCAGAGTTGTCCCTCAGCTATTGGCATTTTGAAGAAATGAGGAGAAATCTTTTGATCCTTTTAATTTTAGCAATCTCTACAGGGGACTGTAATGAACAAAATGTGACTTGATTGACATGGGATTGTTCTTGGCGCTCTGTTTAATCAAGTCCAGACCTGTTAATGCTGCTATGATTGCAGGAAGGTGCTGGGGACAGTTCTGAAGTCTTGGACACTCAGACGGGTTCAGTGGATGAAGAGAATGGGCGACAGCTTGGAGAGATAGAGCTGCAGTGCGGGATTTGTACAAAGTGGTTCACAGCGGACACCTTTGGCATTGATACTACGTATGTAATAACTCTTTTTAGTACTCTGCAGATAATCTGTTCTTTTCTTCATATCTCGGTACTTATGGCCCCCCAGCACCATAGTATTTTTGTATCTTCCAGAATTTACTCTAAATTCTATTAAACTTCTCTGTAAAATAGTGGTTTGTTTTTTAAGAACAAACTCCAACCCAGGAACGGTATACTTGCTTGTGAAATGCTTCTGATTCCAGCTGAGGGAGGTCTCCCAAAAGCACTGTTAACTTAGAGCTAGGGTTGCTCAGGGCAAATTTTTGTATCAGTGCACTCACTAAAAATCAAGGAAATTCCCAGTTAAGACAAATATAACAACCATATGCACTCACAGATTCCAAAAAGTTAAAAAGCTCAGTGAAGCAGAGCTAAGGAAAATACATACAGTAGAACATCAGAGTTATGAACTGACCAGTCAACCACACGCCTCATTTGGAACCAGAAATATGCAATCAGGCAGCAGAGACCAAAAAGAAAAAGCAAATACTGTACAGAACCGTGTTAAATTATCCTTTTTTTAGTAGTTTGTGGGTTTTTTTTTTTAAATAATATCGCGAGGAAACTGTTTCTGTACTTTTAAATTTAAGATAGTTAAAAGCAGCATTTTTCTTCTGCAGTAAAGTTTAAAAGTTGTATTTAGTCAATGTTCAGTTGTAAACTTTTGAAAGAACAACCATAATGTTTTGTTAAGAGTTATGAACATTTCAGATTTATGAACAATCACTATTCTCAAGGTGTTCATAACTCTGGGGTTCTGCTGTATGTCATTACATGAGATTCTGAACGTTTTCCTTACATCACAAAGGTGATGGAGTGAAGAATTTTCTTTATTAAAAGATTCAGAACCTAAACTCAGTCAAATTCAATACATTTTGAAACAATGCTGCCAGGTAGAGGAAGTGCTAAATCTAAGTTTTGTTTTGTTTAAACAAAAATGGAAATTTTTAGAATGTAAATTCCCTGGGGAAAAGACCTTGTCTTCCTATTTTGTTTGTGTAGAGTCTAGCACACTGAGAGCTATGTAAACAATAATAGTTTTACATAACACAAAGTGTTTATATTTTTCTTTCAGTTCAATGAAAAATCTTTGTTTGCATTTAGACATTTTCCTGAAGTATTTGCAGCCTTGGGCTACTGCATGAGACATATGTGAAACTGACTTAAAAAGGGGTTGGGGGAGGGAGGAGAGAGTTGGCTAGTTTATATTTGCTGACTGAAGAGCAAAAAAGTAAAGGGACACTGAAATTGGAAAGTAAGTTCAATTTGATATTTGAGGTGTCTAAGGAATCTTCTTTTTAAAGGTAACTTTAATGTGTGTGAAATAAAAATTAGTTTTAAAATGGACTTGGTTAGTATTTTATGGGGAAGTTTTCTATAGCTATAGATGTACCTTGACTAATCCATGCTTCATTGTTAAAGGCCCCAGAGTTGCTTTCAGCTTACCTTGGTGGCCGAATTTCAGGACTGCTTCTTAAAACAGAAAAATGACATTTAGTTCACATTCACGTTTTCCAGAATTTAATAGTTTTCATTGTTGTTGACACTGAGTTACCAAATCTGATGAAAGCATCGGTGAATGTGCGTGGGGGAATTTTTTAATGAAGAAAGAGAGTAATCATTTTCTTTTTCTGGTGTAATGGAAAAGCTGTGGATAGAGTCAAATGATTTTGCTGTTTCACAGATCATGTCTGCCTTTCATGACCAACTACAGTTTCCATTGCAATGTCTGTCATCACAGCGGGAACACATACTTTCTAAGAAAACAAGCAAGTAAGTAAAAACAAACACTTACTGTAAAAGCTTGATTTTCTTTCCCCCTTTGAATCTTTGTTGGGGATGGAATGGTCCTGTGTGACCTTTGTCCTATAGCTGGTTAAAGTCTGTCTGTCTGGGTCTGGTGAAGATTTGCGGTGCTGATTGCAACACAACCTGCTGGAGGATGCCACTGTGCAAATGAATTTCTTAGGTTTGGTAGAATTCTTGCCTTCAGCCAAGGTTCCTTTTTTTATGAGCACATAACTCACTCTAGCATCCCCATTTCCAAAATTCAGGATATTGTAGATGTGAAGCCAACTAATGGAAGTTCATCTAAGCTTAGATCTGCTGTGTTCTTAGTATTTACCAACCTTATTGTTATATATAAATACACTTGACCTTCATCATCAAGGATGTAACTGTAGTTTTGGTATATTTTTGTTTTGTTTTTAAGATCTGAAGGAAATGTGCCTTAGTGCTCTGGCCAACTTGACGTGGCAGTCAAGGACACAAGATGAGCACCCAAAAACTATGTTCTCAAAAGACAAGGTACAGATATGATTAGACAGTTACATCTGAACGTGAGTTATGACTTGACAGAAAAGGAATTGCCTAGATCCACAAGTTCAGACAAAAATTGACAATATGAGCTGTCAGTTTCACCAGCGCTGATAGGTCAATTATAATGTGTATGATCTGGAGTTGAAAGAGATGTTGGCTTAATAAAGTAATTTTAACTCTTATCATATAACTGTTTTAAGGCCTCATTTTATTAACTCTTTTTTTTTTTTTTAAATAGGATATTATACCATTTATTGACAAGTACTGGGAGTGTATGACAACTAGACAGAGACCTGGAAAAATGACTTGGCCAAATAACATTGTAAAAACAATGGTAAGTAACAAAAAATTTAAATTTGCAGAGGATCTTTGTTAATGATCGAGCTGCTTTCTGATAGTCTTGTTTGATAATCATTAGAATTGAACTAGAAAAGTAGTTCAGACATTAATACTGTCTCTGTGACTTCTTACTTTGTGGTGTGTATCTACTGTAAATTTTACACAGTTATTCTTGGGCATGACTTGGTCTTCTGAAGGTGTTTCTAACTCCCATATTTCAGTGTAAAGAAAGGGATGTGTTCTTGGTGAAAGAGCATCCAGACCCAGGTAGTAAAGATCCAGAGGACGATTATCCAAAGTTTGGGCTACTAGATCAGGTACGTGATTGAGGCAGGGGGAAAGTTCTCCCTTCTGCACCATGGTTCTCATGACTCGATGTAACTAATATTAAGAGCATTTGGACTTCATATTGCATTGCCGAAGATTGTGGTACATGAATGTGCATTGAATGAAAGGTGTGTTTATAAACATAACTGTGCATATTTAAGTACACACGTTTGGAATGTATGCATGTTGCCTGCTGTTTGACAATGTATTTACAATAAGAAACTGGAGACCCACCAGTAATTTAATTCCAGGGACCTAGTTAACTTTTCTGATACAGGTTCCAATTGTTTGTCCTCTTTAGCACATTCTGTGCAGTTGTGCTGTGCTGCTGTTCCAACTCTGCTGGAGAAACATTCAAGTTGAAAGAATATGGGAATGTTGGGAGTTCCACCCACCAGCTGCCTGGCCAAACTCAGTTGCATGATTTGGCAATAATTCCGGAAAGGATGCGTGATAGTCTACTATTGTTGAGTGCTAATGCTTTATTTTCTAGTATGTGCAAGGGCTTTTAAAAGGTATCTCTGTTTTTATGGCCCTTGTTGCACTCTCTGATGGCATCAAAACTACCCATTCTTAATGCTGTTCTGGTAACGTTATGGTGTAACTGAAACAGAGTCCTGCCTTTAGCAGTGGAGACTATCCTGTTGTTCTCCTCATCCTTTTTGTTGTGACTCACTCAAAATGCATGCAGGAATCTTGCCTCCATTTTTAAAAGGCATGACCCTCTACCAGCATGTGTCTAGGATATAGGAAGGCTTAAAATCTCTACTAACTTATGCCTAGATGTTTATATGACATACATGGTGCACAATCCCAGAGATTGGTAACTTCTGATGCTATGTGACTGTTTCTTAGCACAAATAAAAATGGCAGGAGCTTGACCCTGTGTAGTTTGGGTCCTTTTTTTAGAACTAGAAAAAACATAATCATCCCAGGGTATTAGATGTAAGACTTCTGCTCTGAACTTGTTGTTTTATGTCGTGCTGCTAAAGTTTCAGTAGCACTTCAATTCTTGGAAATCCTCAAGAGCAAAAACTTCTTGCTCAGACTTTGAACCAGACACACGCTCTCAGAACAAGTGGTAAGTACTAACCTGCCCATAAATCTGTAATATTGTTAAACTGAGTTTTTCTTTTTCAGGACCTTGCTAATATTGGTCCAGCATACGATAACCAGAAGCAGAGCAGTGCAGTATCTACTAGTGGAAGCTTAAATGGCAAGTTCTTTAATTTTACTAAAAGAAAATGTGCTAAATAGTTCACATTTTCTCAAAGTCCTACAGCTGAACACATCCTCTATTATATTAACTTTAACATTTACAGCTTAATAAAAATGAAACACCTATTAGCCTGTATGTAAACAGTCTCGTAACTGCTATTTCCAGAATTTATTGAGCCAATTTAAATCTGTCTTGTTTTTCTGTAGTGATATAAATTAGTCTTTACCCTATCACAGATGATCACACTTTTAGACAGCCGGTCATACCATAGTAGTACACATGTGCTTGCAAGACAGCTGTTTTAAAAACTGATATCTTCACTGAAAACAAAGTTTGCCTTCCTCTTTCCCTGTCCAACCCCAAAATGTTGATTTTTAATTGTGACAGAACATTATCCTGCGAACTTCCAATTTTCCTCATTCTGAGATTTCAAGAGCACTTGGGAAGCTTTATTCAGTTATACATTTCCATGTAATGCTCACTTGCAGCTTAGTGTTCTCCCTCTTAGAGGAATGACTATGCTGATGGAGTAATCTCTTCAGCTCTGTCCATGCTATGAGCTAGAGGAGTGATCGCCCGCTTGCCAACATGTACTCGTGGCTGCAGCAGCATGGCTCAGCTGTCCACCGGGTTCAGGTGGGTTTGTATTCCACTGCTGCGTCCCATGTTGCCACGGCTACACAACTATTTATACCCACGCTAGCTCTCCTCCAGCTAGCGTGAGAATGTCTGCAAGCTGGGAGTCACTCCCCTTGCTCAAAGTGCAAACATAGCGTTCATGTGTGAGGCAAACGTTTTACTGGTACCTAATATAAACTATCCACAAAAAATGGCTGGTTGTGCATGGTGTTAAACCATTTTTCAGTAACCCTACAACCCTGTGTTATCTAGTGCCTAACCTGAAGTGGTTCTCTTAAAAAATCGTGCACCTGTCCATCATTGCAGATCTCTAAAGTGTATATTGTCTCCATTTCATGCACTGGTTATGTTTTCCTTTAGTCATTAAAATTTGACAAATACATGGTGCCACTTCTGTCCTTACAGGTGGAGCCTCTTTGGGAGGTGAATATTTACCTTTCAGCTTCTAAAACTTAAGTATTGTTGTGGTTTGGAAAAGCTTTTTGCTCAATTGTCTTAGAAGCTAAAGTGAATTAAAAATCTAAAGCGTGTCCTAAAAATGATTGCAGTAATATTTAATATGAAACAGTAATTCCAGTTTTTAATGTTTAGCAGTTAGAAGCTGTTAAATTGTCATATTCTGCCTCACATGACTGATACAAAGTGTCCCTTTCACTTTAATTTGTTCTCTCGTGTAGGATTCAATTTCAGTTATATTGTGAACTTCAGTTTAGTATCAAATAACTGGCTTCTGAAGAATTGGTGTATTAAACACAAGCACAAAATTTACACTGTGCTATTGATCAGGTAAAATTCAGACATGCTGGGGTAGCTTTAGTTTTGCGATTTATAAATCTACTATGACAAACTACGGTGTTAGTAATCTGCAGTATAGATACAAACAAGTGCAGTTTAGATCAGTTCATGTTTGTGCAGAATATGATATCCCTCCAAGGTCTCTATCCCTTACACTGCAACAGGTATGCTAATAATTTAAAAGCTTGCTACTTTTTTAGTTACAGTACACTACGCAGTTGTTAAAGGTGTTTCACTGCAGTACAGCAAAATTGTGTATTCTTTCATTTTTAGGTCGGTAATGTAAATAAGCTATATTTTTCCTCAGGGGGATGTGATGTATTTTATCACTTTAGATAATAATATATTCAATACAGGTTCAAAGTAATTTGGTTTATCAAATACATTAAAGGAATTAGACACTAATTTGGCATAATTCTGGTATTAGATGTTCAATGTTTTGTCTTACCCTGCAGTTTGATGAAGCTAGTGTTGAAGACATTAATATTATCATGAAATGCCTTGCTCTTAATATTTACATTGCAAAAAATAACAATTTTGGAAACACTGCAAAGGAACACCTTTTATTGCTTTTTATTTTCCCCATTTTGGTGTATTTCATTTTATATATTGAACTTAATGTTAAGTGCTTACTGCTGAAGCAGATATTATGTGTCAAAGTGTATCGCAAGCATATTGTAAATCATTGAGACAACTGACAGTCTGCTTAAAATGGGAAAAAGTTGACTTTGGGAGCGGGGTTACTTCTGCAAAAACAAATTAAATCCTTTGTTGTCCTTGTGTGTTTGGAACTTCCATGAAAGTGTGTCAACATTTTCTCTCAAACTAAATATACAAATGATACCATTTGAAAAGAAAACTATGAGCAAGTAAAGATTTATAATTCATGTAATAAAATTGTTGAGTTTCCTCCTGTTAAGTGAGTTTTGATAAGCTGACTTTATTATCCACACATTTCTCTTAAAACTGATTAGAGACTGCAGATAAATTTTATCTTTCGCTAGATTAGTTTTCTCTGAATGGTATCAATGTCAAACTTCTATATAAAAGTTTGTTTTTTGTTTAATTAAGCCATTTGATAGTGACACACATGGAGTTTCTGCTCTCACAGATTCCCTGTATCACCAACAGTTGCATATAAAGCACTAGCTGATGTGGATTTGTGGTAATTTCTCTCCAAAGGGGGCATTCCAGCAGGAGGTAGTGGGAAAGGAAGAGGAGCAAAACGCAAACAGCAAGATGGAGGGACCACAGGAACAGCCAAGAAAACCAGAAGGTAAATGAAAGACACAGGCTAAATGAAGTAACTTAACAGTGGCAGATGGACAAAGTACAGGAAAATATAGGGAACACTCTTGTATCGGCCAGGGTTATGAGGATGGTCTTTCTTAACGACAGAATAAGTGCCTCCCATCTTTGACGCAGTTCTGCACGTGCTATTTGGAAATTAAGAGGGTGCAACCTTGTTATAAACTTTAATCTCCCACAATTCAAACTAACATCTTGATATAATCTGTCCTCACACTAAACTGTAGACCATTATATAATACAAACTTCCTGTATGTGACTATACCTGTTTTAGAAACTGTCACTTTGAGCACCATTTAAGCTCGTCAGAGGTGGGATGCTGTAGTCATCTGCATGTCTTTGTAAAAGGCAGTGAAGGAGGAAGTATTGAAGGGTGGCTTTGCTTAAGGAAATGGTTAGAATGTTGTTCGTGTCTCTAGCAGTTTATGGGTGTGTGGTTCCTGGCAATTATGCTGAAGTAAATGCTAACATTTTCCCTTGTGCTTCTTCCAGTGACCCTTTGTTTTCTGCTCAGCGCCTGCCACCTCATGGTTACCCTCTGGAGCACCCTTTTAATAAAGATGGATATCGTTACATTCTGGCTGAGCCTGACCCCCATGCGCCTGACCCAGAGAAACTGGAGCTAGACTGTTGGGCAGGAAAACCTATTCCTGGAGATCTCTACAGAGCATGCCTATATGAACGAGTCCTCCTAGCATTGCATGACCGAGGTAAGCTGGATAGCCAGCTCCCCATATGAGGGATCTTCTCTGTAACCTCACTGTCTCAATTAGTAAAGCTTCAAAACATAATTGTGCTGGGAAACAGACATAGATATTAAATTGAGCATCGCAACCTTTGATCAGTTCACTCACCCGCTTGTTAATCACAAATTGCATCTGTCTTTCTAACTACTTTAGCACCTCAGCTAAAGATCTCTGATGACAGACTGACCGTTATCGGAGAGAAAGGATACTCCATGGTACGAGCCTCGCATGGGGTGCGGAAGGGAGACTGGTACTTTGAGATATCTGTGGATGAGATGCCTCCAGACACAGCTGCCAGACTTGGCTGGTCGCAGCCACTAGGTAAAGTAATTGCTGAAGACCCCTTAAGAAAGCAAAGATGCTTGCTCCGGTTTTCATTCCCTGCATTTTGGGTAGCTCAGATCACTCAACAATAAGCCCCAGTACTAACTCTGGAGAGGAAATCGATGTTGATTGGTTATGGAAGTGCTAGAACCCTTAAGTGTATTTTTCTGAGAATGATTGGAGCAGGACTGCTGCAAACCCTTTGGAATATTGTGTAGTGAGTCATAGTGCCCGAGTGCCTAGTTTTCTGCTTGAGTACAGATTAGTCCTGCAGACTGTTGGCTTCACTGTTGCTTGCTTGGCCTCGCTAATCACTTTAGGGTTTATAAACTCTTTCTAGTCCAGTTCAACAGTCCGTGCCATAGTTTTAAGAGCCAACAGCAGGTGTGTCATGAATATTTATGAAGTAAATATTTTCAGTATTAAGTGGAAAACTTTGCACTGAAACACACAGAAATGTGTAGCCTGGAAGGAAAAATCCCCGTTTCATGTACAATTAGATGTTAGTGCCTGGTAAACCTAGCTGCTTTTAGAAACAGTACATTCATGCAAGGTCCTGAAGAAAAGGGTCTCATGCTTCCTGGTCTGACATCTGGTTTTCGACAGGGAACCTGCAGGCTCCCCTAGGCTATGACAAGTTCAGTTACTCCTGGCGCAGCAAGAAAGGAACAAAGTTTCATCAGTCCATAGGCAAACACTATTCAGCTGGCTATGGACAAGGAGATGTACTGGGTTTTTATATCAGTCTTCCTGAAGATACAGAGACAGCAAAGTCACTGCCTGATACCTATAAAGATAAGGTAAGCTGGATTCCTCTAGGCTGTGCCTAGCTGGTCTCAATTTGTTTAACCGTACCAGACCTTGGCTATGATAAACAGGGCTCCACACTTGAAGGTGTAGTAGCCCAGGCTCTGTGATGAACTGGAGTCCCTCTAACTGAATGGGAGGCAAATAATGATTTGTTAACTCTTACCACTGACTAAGGAAGTAGCATGGTGTGATTGATGGTCTAGAGGGCTAGTCTTAAAAGCCCCAAATGCCTTATGTAAACAACAGTCCTTACCTGAATTCCAGACACTACAAGCGAGGGTCAGATGAGCAAGAGACAGGGAGAGGAAGAGCGGGACTACCTCCCGGTTATTCAGTAAGGCACATCCATGTCTTGGTTCCGTGAATGTGCCAATCAATAGAAATGCTGCAGATGGGACTAGTTCAGAATTCTGATTCCATACTTAATGGAGCCTCATTTGTCATTGGTGACCAGACATTGATATATCTTGGTCTCCAGTCATTAGGGGCTTGTGTACTAACCAGTCCTATCGCATCTGGTTACCATTAACTATATTACAAAAAGTAATGGTGTGAATGTCTTGCAGCCTGGCTCTGTTGCTTACCTTTTTTAGGCTTTGATCAAGTTCAAAAGCTACTTGTATTTTGAAGAGAAGGATTTTGTGGATAAAGCAGAGAAGAGCCTAAAGCAAACTCCTGGAAGCCAAGTAAGTTGGATGTCAGGAGTGGGGTGGAAACTTGAGACCAGACACTTTAGAAATCCATAGAAAACGCTAGAGCACCACAAATCTATTGAACAGGTTCACTCTACATTCCTTTATAGATTTTCACTTAAGATTCTTGGTGTTCATTTATTTGAATCTTATCACACCCTTTTACAAGGATGTCAAATTGGATGGTCTCTGTTAGGCTTATACAGACTTGACTAAGCAAGTAATGCAGCTTGGGTTACATCTTCTTTGACCTGTAATAAAACACTGCAGCTAGTTACATTTTGTGGAATGCAAGACTTTAAAGACTGACTTATTTTTCAGTTACAAATGCACGAGGCATCTTGCAAAATGAAGTAGAGAGAGAGGCTTTATGCTCTGTTAGCAACTAAGTCAACAAATTGGGGGATGGGGAATGAGAGGAGGGCGGCTACAAATAATGTAGGGCTAGTCAGTAAAGCATGAACGCGCCTTGATTCAGTTACTGTTTCTGTTTTGCAGATAATCTTCTATAAAAATGGTGTCAGCCAAGGAGTTGCCTTTAAAGAGATTTTTGAAGGCGTTTATTTCCCTGCCATTTCTTTGTACAAGGGCTGCACGGTAGGTACATACTGAGGCAAACGTACAGCTGGTGGTGCTTGGGGGACAGGACGTGTGTTATTTGTGTTGGGATAGTGCAGAGGTGGAGCAGAACCCCATTGCACTAGTCCATGTGCAACCACAACACAAAGGGTCCCTGCCAGCGTACCATCTAAATGTGCATTGGGGGAGGAGTCTAACAGAACTAAGCTTATTCCAGTGATGTGGGCCTAGTGCTTTCCGAGTACTCTTGCAATAGCTCATCTGCCTACTGTGGGCTGCAAGTAGATGTATAAAGAGACTCCACTTGAAGCTACTCTTAACTTTTTAGTTCTGTTGTATCACTAGTCTCCATAAAGCTGAGGCAAAGCTCTTACCTGTGGTGGATGAGATCATAGCTTTCCATGTCACCTAAAACCACCCAGCCTGTTAAATGCTGAATGAGCAATTTCCCGTGCTTTGTGTCGTGCATGTCCATCTGATGCGAAATAGATCTACTTCCCTGTCACAGGTTTCAGTAAACTTTGGACCGTACTTCAAATACCCTCCAAGAGACATCACTTACCGCCCCGTAAGTACTAATTCATAACTACATTCGCTTTTTCTTGTATCTCCATTCTATCAACAAAAGAAAGTTCAAGATTGAGTGGACCACTCAGTTGTCACCTGATTCTCTTTTGGAGGGTGGCAAGGAGAACCTAATCTGACTGTATAAAGAGGCATTAATAGTAACTTTCTGCTAACTTCGTTAGGACAGCTACCTTGCCAAGGTGTGTGTTTGAGCAACATTTTATTGAGGGGAAAAATAGACTGGGTTTTAAAAGTCCAAAAGCACCATCTTGGCAGGATCTGTCAAGTACCTCAAGCTAACTATTTCCCTGTAGTTTACATGTGCAACTTTAGACTATTTTTTTATCCCATGATGTGCTTGAAGTGCAGTTCCTAAAGCAAGGCACTCTTTACCTCCAATATATTTACCAGAAATAAAATTAGGGGGAAAAATCTCAAATCACGTGGCAGTCTTAAAATCTTTCCCATTACCCTGTATTGCAGACTCTTGCTTCTGACTCTATTGAGAGCAAGTTAAAAAAATTCAAAGAGGGATTGGACATTTGTTTGGCTAACATGAATTACTTACTGTTTGAACTGGAGTATATCTTTCAAAAAACATGCTTAGAGGTCACATTATCCCACATCTGCCTCCAGTCCCTTATATTGAAACATCTAGACTAAACTGGCCTAGGAATTGCCAGACTGGATCAGACCTATGTCTTCAAATATTAAGGTTGCATCTAAAAATATTGGGGAGGATAGAAAGAAGCATTTTGCCTTTTAAGCATCGCCTTAGACTGCGTCAACTCCAGTGTTCCATCTGTGAACGTATGACCCCAGTCACAAATGGAAGTTATTGCATCAGGTATTCCTTGAACTTTCCTTTGTCCACCAGCTCTCTACTTTGAAAAGGGCGTACGCTTGCCAACCATATTGTGTGGTAGGGGGATTTAAGTGTTTTTTCTAATAAATCATCTTAAGAGTTCCTTAGACCAATTCCTTAACAGGTATTAAAATAGAGGGATGAGCTAGATTAGAGTGGATGAAAGCCCTGTATGTGCATTTCATTGCTTAGTGTAAGACTATGGTAGTTTAAGGATTATTGCCTTTTCCACAGGGTATATTCTAGCAGAAAACATTCCTTGAAGGCAATTTTGCCCATTGCTATATACACAAAGACTTGTGTGACAGAAGTAAGGTGACTTTATACTGAAGCTAACCCATTTCCCATCAGAGAAGTGATAGAAAACAGCACAGTGCTAAGCTGTGCTCTGCACCCCAAGTAATTAAAGCAGGACTGCTGTAACCTCTTCTCTTCCCCTTCCCAACAGATGAGCGACATGGGCTGGGGTGCTGTTGTAGAGCACACATTGGCAGATGTCTTGTATCATGTGGAGACAGAAGTTGATGGAAGACGAAGCCCACCGTGGGAGCCCTAGAGGAGATGCTGTATATACCGATATCTTAAACACTGGACAAACATGGTTTATTTCTAGAGAATTGCAACATCAGTTTCTGAACCATCACTACTTTGTAAAGGATAAACCATACTCAGCTGCTACCTAACTGGCAGGTATTTATAGAGGGTTGAGGGCTTGGGTTATTGGTGGTGTTAGGTGTACACTATATTTTAAAAACCCAACCTCCGCCACCAGGCCAGTGACTTGTTACATGTATTGTGCTACTCAGTGGTGTCTTCTGGAGTTTTCAGCTAACTGTATTTTTAACAAGTTACTGGAGTGAGTATTTGATCATATCACAACTTCATTTAATATCTAGCTTAGTCACTGCACCAGGAGTGGGCAATAGCCATACAGCCCTGCTTCATCATACATTTCAGTTGAGCAGTTGTAGCCAAATACCTTAACACAGGTTAGTATAAGCAGCTGTGTTGAAGGATTTTTAAAACTGTAAACAGCTTCCATACAAAGGGATATTGCTGTACCAAAAGTACTATGTAAAACTGAAGTTAGGGGGGAGAGATTGTGATTTTTATATTAACTGGCAACCAGTTTAAAATAAAACCTTTCCCCAAACTTGTTACAGCTTTTGTCTGTTTTATGGCTAAAGTCTTAAGAGCCTTGATCTGGCACACCACCTATGCTAGGGAGGTTTGTGATGTGCTCTTAGCTTGACCCCCCTTTCTCCAGGCATTGTAGGAGTCAGAGTGTACTTCCAGCTGAGTTTATACTGCAGGGGCTAGTCACTAGCACTGTGAACACCTGCTGTAAGTTAAGGTTTGACTTGCAGAGACCAACAGCTGTAAGCTACTTTTCAGGCCTTAAGGCCCTAAAAGGTTTATTTTGTTGTGGGTAGGTGTAGAGAGCGCAAGCCGAATTAAGATTAAATTCCAGGGGCCAGGCTTTCAAGCATACTATCTTGTACAGCCTCAACAATTTAGATAAGTTACTTATCCAGTGCCTGTAAACCACTACCTTATCCTGGAGGAATATGTCTCTAATCACAGTGGGTTGTCTTACAATATATGTTCTGCTACAAGTCTTCTTCCCACTCACAGGTTTCTTTCAGATAACACTACTAAGAATGGAGAGTAAGGATTTTTATGAAGCTGTTATATTTGCACTCTATGGTCTGGATAAAGAGAGCCAGGCAAGAATTTTAATCTTTTTCAGCTATATATTTTAACAGCATCTATACATCACATTGGATTATTTAAACTACGTCAGTACATTAGGCTACTACAGAATTACATTGCAAATATTTTAGTGTTCTGCATAGCAACAGTCTTATCTCAACAGGGCACAGGAAGTGGTTGGTTCTAGAGAAGCCAATCATTGCTTTATACTACAAGGTAAGACAAGCATTGTTTAAGATTTCCCTAGTGGATAAGGAACCCCCACCCACTAAAATAAACTTGTTTAGAGCTCCATGGTCACCGAGAATAAATATTAAATAGTCCATTATGCATGTCTATACAAGAAAATAAATACCTGCAAACTGGCTTTATAAATTAACTTCCTACAGCTGAATTCCACTGAGTGCAAAACTAATGCTGGTGTATTGGAAAAGTGTAAGCTTACAAAGATGCACTGTCCTACTCTAACTATATAAAGTGTCTTATGAGAAATCAAGTCAGCCACTATTCAGCCTATTAAAAAACAAGACAAGTTACACAGCCCCCTCTGAAAGGGGGGGAAATAAGTACATGCTGACTGCCTCAAATACTGTGATCCAGTTGTATTCAATAGAGCAGGCTACTTACATTCTTTGCTGACTGAAAAGAGCAGCAAAGTAACTAACTTACATTAGCACATTTAAATGAAACCGAAAGCTAGCTTGGTATAAATTGGCAGATCTCCCTTTGCACTAACAATAGGATCTGCCCAGGGATTGATTTTGGGATATTGCAAGATGCCAAACCTGTAACTCACTTCTGATCTTAAGGCTAAAGAGTGTGTTCCTGTACAGTAAAGTACCTATGAGGGAAATAGAAAAGTGGAAGCTGAGGGTTAAGCTGGAGCTCTCGCTGAGTGTTCTACTCTGTGCCTTGAAGTCAAGGCCCCTGTTTGATCAGAAGTAGTTTTGTTGTGAAACAATCAAAAGCTGTTGCAGAGCACACAGCCAGCCACACTGAATCCTCCTATGTGTAATCACACAGAGCAGTAGCCTTTTCAGTCAGTCACTTAAACATACCTTCTGGGGGATTTTGAAGTGGTTGCCTACACCAACAGATCTGATATGTTCAGCTAAGAAGGGAGCCCAGCGGGGTGGTGGTTGGAGGCTTAAGTGCCCATTGTTGAACTCAATGTGGCATTAAAAACCTGAACCCATTCGTTTACCCAAAAAAAGCCCCAAAGCATGTCTCAGATAACACACTACACGGGATAATCACCTCTGAGGCGAAATCTAAACCTCAGGTAGGCTTCTGGCTGTCCCTGAAGATGCAAATGCCACCGAAAGTTAATAGTTCTTTAGGGTGCAGCAGTGACTGCTTCAGCAGCTGACAGCAATTGGAGTGGCTGTGGTAGCCAAACGCTTGCGGAGGTGGTTGGCAAAGTCTACCTGGGTCTGGGAGAGTACTTGGTTGATTATCGTCTTAGGCAGCCAGCCCTGAAAAAGAAGGAGTGTGTTAAAGTGGAGGTATTTCCTGAGCCTAAGGAGTAGGAGGTTGGAGGGAGCCAACCTTGCACCTTAGGTTGCAATGAGATTGGCCAGTGGCTTTGGATTAAACATGAACCACTTATTTCTGGTTGGAATTTCCAGTGAAGATGAAATAGTTTTCACCTGATCCACAGTGGGAATTACTTCAATCAGGAGAATTTCATTTCAAGAAGTTAAACAGCTGCTCGTAATTTCTTAACCTTAGACAATGTTCAACCACCCCCTTCCTAAGGAGTCTGCCTGAGAGGACTCATTTATACTGTTTGAATGCAGTTCACCATGTGCACTTACCTTTAGGTCAATGCTGAGTAGCCAGGTTAACTTGGTCTGCGAAGGATTTTCAGCCAGTGGACGGAGAACCATACAGGTGGGACCGTTCTCAGCTCTGGAGAAGGGCAGGAAAACATTGCATTAGGAAACCAGGGACAATGATTTACCATCCAAATGTGTGTGTCTTCTGTACAGTCCGTTTTAAAGGCAGGAGGGTGGCAATACCTCACCTCTCAGGCCAAGAGGTGCTGCATACACTACTCTCAGGCTGGAGTTTGCTACAGAGCACCAGAAGATGCTTCTAGGGAGAGGCTGCAGCATGCGCCCAGCAGCCAGAAGTTTCCCATGGCACAGTCACTGCTATTCAGGTAGTGGCTTTGTTCCAGTGGGACTTGGCCAGTAGTCTTTCTGCTGATTTAAGTCTCTCTAGCCCTTGACCCCAATTTTTTTTAAATTCAGGTTAAATAAGGGACTTTGAAGAATAGATCTGCTTAACACAGGTGTAAAGTCAGTACTGCAATGAGTGCATGTGCAAAGCCTGGCTGCTAGGCTGAGAGTGGAGGAACTAGCTGCTGCTATCACCATGCTATTCACTAGTAGGGGTGCAGCCCACGCTCCTTCCTGGAGTTAAATTTAAAAATTGCCCAACTATAGTTTCCTATGGAGTGGAGAAATAAGGGTGCATTTACTAGACACCTGGTGGGAGAGGAGGGAGGGCCAGTACCAGTCAAAAGGGAGCAGGGGCTGGGGAAGTTTAGAGTCCTGCCTATTTTACACCTTTGAATCTTTCTTGGTAATGGGAATGAGATAACAGATCAATTCCCTGCCACAGTGGCACCTCCATCTTGGCTGCTGAAGACTGAAATGCTGTAGGGGCTTTGAGCTTAGTAAAGGGACATCTAGGTGAAATTTAATGGCATGTACTATGCAGAAGGTCAGACTAGATGATCTAATAGTCTCTTCTGGCTTTAAACTCCACAAAATGAAGAGCCTCCTGTTCCGTGGCATTTAAGGCCAGGAGCTCCCAGGAGATGGTCTGTAGTACATAGGAGGGCAGGCTAGAGCATCACCTAGATACTTGTACAGTAGAACCCTGTTTAGCTGGTTTAAGTGGGATAAACCAGAGAATGGGAAAATGCAGTGCTATCTAGTGCCCATAAGGGAGATTGCCAACTTCTAGCCCTTGAGTCTTGGTTGGTTGGTGAATGCCAAGAGCCAGTTAAGGGAGGACTGGAGAAACAGGATGTTATAGGCTACAGGATTTCAGTCTTTGGGGAGAAATTGAGATATGACCACTGCCCAAGGCCCAGCGATGGCAGGGAATTGCTAATGGGACAAGATAACAGCTCAAGCAAGCTTGAAATGTATAAAATAGGCAGGACTCTAAACTTTAACATACTCACCAGTTTTACAGCCCTCTTCCCAAACTAGGCTGGTAACAGGAGGCTCTGTACTTCAGTACATCAGCAGCTCCCAGAGCTGGCAGACGTACATGGGCTAGTTCCACTCAAGCTGTTACTTCCAACGTGGCCTCTTGGGTTAGCCACTCCCCTACAGTCCCACCAGACCCCCAGCTCTGGACTCAGACAGCTGCAGCCACACTGCTGTGTGCACCCAAGCTGGGAATGGCGCCTCCCACACACTGTGCAGATGTCCCCTTTCCTGGCTGTCCAACTACTGCTGCTACTTTGGCTCAAGGTTGGTAAAGCAAGATAACAGCCGGAGGGCTCCGTACCTTATAAATCCCTTCTGTTCTGGCATCGCTCCGTAGTTTGTGGCCATCCCTGCCAGGACACATGTAGAGCCCCGTCTTCTAGAACACCGCACGCTGACAAAGTCCCGTGGCCCCACCACATTGCCAGGCGTGGCCGCAGCAGTCTCATGGGTGATCACGGTGTCTTTCCCAATCTTCTGGAGAATCTGGACAGTGACAGTTACACAACGTTAAGCAAAGCCAGCATAACATGGCTGGTTACACAACCGTTCTATTTAATAGCCCAGGGGTTGTGGTGTATGTCTCTCGGTTACTGTGTCTGTGCCACACTTATCCCTAGGACTCCCTGTACTAGGAATCTTGCAATGCATTTAATAAAATTCTGTGCCTTCCTCTCCCCAGCCCCAGCCTGCTGTGTCTACCTCATTGGCGCCGTAGTCCCACGACACTGAGGGGGGCTGTGTTACAGATGAGGGGAATGGATTTCGGTATTCGACGGTAACGTACACGGTGCTCTAGGAGCAGGCTGTGCTGTGTGGGAGAACGTTTAACCTAGTGTGAGATGTGGCTATCAGGCAGGCAGCAGGCCAGCTCTGTTACCGCTTCAGTGTATACACTACACACACCCACTTGCAGTAAGATTCCCTAACCTCCACCTGGAAACACAGGCTGCTCAGATAAAGAAATGGATTTCTACCCTTTGCTGACACCTTGTGGCTATTGCCAAACAAGCTCCACATCAGCTGCAAAGCAGAGCCCAGATAACAGCCGAAGCTTGGAGCTGGCGCTCAAAGGCTGGAACGCCCTTCGGCCCAGTTGTATTTACCCCTTTGGGCACATTAGACGTTTCTCTCTTTAAAATATATAGTAGAAAAACCCTTTATTTTACTGCTTAATCATAAAGGCCCCTCTTCAGCAAAGCATGTGCTTAAGTCCTTGGCTGAATCGGGGCCAAAGCAAGCAGTCCTCCCTCTTCGGAGGACGAATGCAGTTGAGTCTCTCACCTTGATTTCCTTGATGCTTGGATTCCAGTCTCCCATCTGCTCCATTCTTTCCACCAACTCATCATACACAGAGTTCAAGGGCTGGTCCACAACCACCTCCAGCCGGAATACCTTCCCAACGTCTGGGAGCATCTTGCTCAGCACTTTGTCCCCATTCCCCTAAAGGAAGCCCCGAAGAGTTAGTATTCCCAGTAGGTTCAGTTAAGAAAGGACAAGTTAGAAACCACCACAAGTCAGAAATCCTACCGCTATGGTCTCAGTTTTCCAGCCATCCTGGTCCCCGAGGATGCTGAGCGATTTCTGGAGGGCTTCCTCTCCCTGTTTAATGTAGGACATCTCCACTTCACTGAAGGGCTTCTCCTCCAACCTGGAGCCTGAAAGGGGTTGGAGTAGAGGGTTTTACTGGGGCATTTATGCAGTGCTGTTTGCAGCTCTATTCTCTCAATGTCCATTGCATTGCATTCCATAGGACAGAATAACTTAGCTGAACTAAGTAACCTTTCCAGTCCGGCACCAGTGCTGGTGGGCTTAGGAGTGATGCTGGTTTCCTGCTATCTTTCTGTGTTTATATTTTGCAGAATAGGCTGTGCATGTCTATATGCATCAGCAGGTTTGAGTCTATATCACAGCTGCAGCCTCTTAAAGGACCTGAGCCCCGATCCTGCTCCTACGGGAACCAGGTGCAAGACTATCAGGCTTGAATGGTGCGGGATCACCCCCTTTGCTTGTCATTGTACATTTGGCAGACTATGGTACTTACTGAGTAAGGAGCTCCTCCTGCGAACTTGGTTGATCCATTTACTGGGACCAGGGCCAGCAAAGGCGAGTTTATTCAGTTCCTGGCTGATGGCAACAGCCGCCTGCCTTCTCAAGCCTTGAAATGAGAGGGTAAGATTGAAATGAAAAGAGCTACGAACTTCACAGTTTACTTTTCAAGCTTCACTGTTTGTGACCCTGCCTGAAGCTAAAGCTGTTCCTGGCCAATTTCCTCCCATCAGGCCCACGCTGATTTTTTCTTTTAATTTTATTTACCTTCCATCATCACCGGCTCTGTCAGTACATCTACAGAAACAGGGTTTATCATCATCCACACACGGTTGAAGCAGCAACATGTGTATACAGCAGCTACATTTGGTTTGCTTTGGATTTCTGCAAGAGTGGTGCTCTTTTAAAAAAAAATCCATTTAGGCCCTTCCCCAGAGTAACAACTGTATTTGGAGACCAGATGTGGAGCCTAGGATGTGCAAAACACGGGGAACGGGGACTAGCCACATCCCGGGGGTGGCTTAGAATCCAGCAGTTCACAACATTGGAAAATTCACCTGGCACTGAGACTAGAAGCTGTTTTAGAAACTCTACCTATGCTCCTACTTTTCCAATTATACAGCATGCTGGGATTGGAGAGCTGTGCACACCAGTATGTGCAACACCACACCAAGCAGAAGGGAGGCAGACTTCTTCCAAACCTGCAGAATGCCTTTTGCCAAAGGAATGGTCTTTGGCATAAACCTGGTGCAATGTGTAATCTAGACCTCAACCTGCTCCCTAGTCCAGCAGAAACCGAGATAGCCAGAAGCCAAGAAGAGTCTGTTGGAAGTTTCTCTCTCTCTCTCTCTAGCAGTTTGGAAAAGAGAGCAATTGGAGTGGATAATCTAAGTCCTTTCCATGTGAGCTCTTCAAGGCAGGGAGCATGTTTTATCTGTACATTTATGGCACTATAAACAATAGCCTCCCTGGAAACACAGACTGTTCTGCGTTCAGAAACAGGCATACCTTTCCCCATCCAGCTAGAAAGAGTCTCCTGGCAACAAAAAGGGGAGAGGAACAGATTTTAAGGCCAGCTGGGACCACTGGGGACATGGGACAGACCTTTAACTCCAAGGGAACAATGACAATTTACACCAGCTGAGGGTGTGAGCTGCGTAACACACAGCAGAGAATGCCCCCAGTGATCCCTGCTGGCAAACAGGGCATAGAGCAGGGGTGCCTCTAGTTGCTCAGTGTTTGGGGCAATCAGGGGTTGCAGAGTACCCGTAATAGAAATAAACATCACTGCTAAGGAGCAGGAAACGAGGTACTTTGAATCTGACAGTCAAATTCACAGCAATGGGGCCTTCAAGCCACACACCACCACCCCGCCCCAGCCCAGCTCCTGAGGCAGTTGCTGCCCCAGTGACAGCTGCACGTCCCCCTCACCGGTCATGTTGCGCAGATGCCTGTAGGAGATCCCGGCACACAGTTTGAAAGTTGCTGGCAGCATTTTTCTTTTCTGGTCTCAGCTCAGTCTTCCAGCGTCAGTGTCTCCGGGGCTGCCTCTGCTGGACTAGTGTTTCTCTGCTGCAGCTCTCCCCACTCGCAGCCTTAAATACTCCAGCTGAAGGATGCTGGTTAGTCAGCAGAGAGATAAGAAAAGACATCACTTACCCAGGCCTGCTGGGGGCCAAGGCCAAACCCTTCTCATGCATCTGTCATGTGGGCAGCGTTACAAGAGGCAAAGCTGATTAAGGGAACAAGCCTATCCTCCCTTGGCTACATTAACCCTCTGCAGCCAACCAGACGTTCTCTCTCCAGAGCGACAGCTGAGCACAGTTAGACGGACCTAGTCCCAAAGCAAAGGCCGCCAGCAGGCCAGTGCTTGGAGTTCTTGCTGAACTATAATACCGATTCCCAGGCATGTAGCCTAGCGCCACCCGAATGCAGGTGTCCAGCACAGACTGAGAGCGGCTATCTCCCATGCGGTGAAAGACATGGTCACCACAGCTTAGACTGCAGTTCGCCCCAGGCGTGGGGTGTTTTTCTCCCCCATGATTGGACAGCTAGGCCCCAGAGACTGCCATCCATTGCCCTGGATCAGTGCAGCAGGTCACAGGGAAGGGCACTGGATGGCTCACGGGGTCGGCAATGAAACCTGCCTTCACCTAGGACAGGGTTCCCCTTTGGAGAGGTGCTCACAGGCACTGGCTGGCTATTGTAGAGGGGCCCGGGAGTGCCAGGCTAGGGTAACTGAATGGAGCACCGGCGCTTTAAGGAACGAGTTGCATGGATTTGCAAACACAGATCTAGTTGTAACAGGCAGGGCTGGTGGACATGTCCTTTAACTTAGAAAACATGATCTTTAAGGGGGGAGGGGGGAGGGAGAGACGCAGCCTCAGGAAGCCAGTGGAGTCAGTAGCCTTGGGCAGAGCATTAGGAAAATAGAGACCCTGCGTGCTGCTCGACCCTGGGCCAGCCACATGCACCCCTTACAAGGGGCATATCCCATGAGGGGGGCTGGTCTGGCAGCGCGGCCCCCTGCGGATTCAGTCTGGATGCTGGGCATGAAAGGATCCAGCCTCTGGAGCGTGAACAGGAGCAGACCTGGCTGAGGAAAGACGCCGCTGGGAGAAGGGGAGGTGCTGTATAGGCAGCAGTCCCACCTGTGTGAGCGAGGATGGGGGAAGTCGGTTGGAACTATGGCGTGGGGCTACACAGGCATCTCTGAGCAGAGGGCTGCCCCATTATGTACATCCTTGCACCCTCAGAAGCCCCTCACCTCCCCCCCCCCCCGTGCCTTGAGTGGTCTGAACTCAGCCGCCCCCCAGAGCCTCCTGGGAGTGAACAAAACCATTGGCTTTGGGGGAGGGGAACTCCGCACCCCCACCATCCCTTAGGGGCATCACTGACCAAACCTGGCCCTGGGGGTGTCAGCATGCCCCCATCTGAAGCTGGTCGGGATGGAAGGAGGGAATCTACACAGCCACCTAATACAGCTTCCTTGCACAGCGAGTTTTAGGAACAGATCTCTCCCCCCACGCCTACCCCAGGAGCCTGGGCAGATGGGCATTCTCCCGGCACATCGGGGGCAGGGGGACACAATCTGCCCCTCGAGCTGGAGAAGGCTGTCTGGCTCCTGGCTCATCCACTCCCCAAGGCACGGTGCAGGATTCGAACCCTACGGGACATGTACTAACTGAAGCAACCTTAATGAACAGCAGCAGCACTTGGCTTTTATGTGCTCTTTCATCCATAGAGCTCGAAGAGAGGTCAGTACCATCAGCCCATTTTACAGAGGGGGAAACTGAGGCACATGGGGGGACATGCTCAACAATCCAATGGCTGGGAGATGAATCACTGAGGGTGATTAACCATGGGAACAATTTGCCAAGGGGCGTGGTGGATTCTCCATCCCTGACCATAGAGATCTGCTCTAGGGATGATTTTGGGGAGGGTCTCCAGCCTGTGGTTACACTGGAGGCCTGACTAGCTGATCACAGTGGTCCCGTCTGGCCTGGGAATCTCTGAATGTACCAGGTGACCTGGCAGGGCAGGGGACAGAGCCCAGGTCTCCCCATAGGCACTGCTCTGCAGTGCAGTACAGATGCAGTCAGCCGAGGGAAGGGGAAGTCCCCCTACACTGAGGTTTTCAAAAAGCATGTATTTGCGGGGCCAATATCTCCTTCAGAGGTTGGATTATCTCCCAGCAGGGTGGGCAAACTGACAGCGAAACGATAACACTCAAGGATGGGATGACATTTCCCAGATGAGTTACAGCCAGAGAGACAAAGGCTCAGAAGAGCCAGTGAATCACCAGCTGCTTCCTTTGACGTCAGCGTTCGTACCCTTGTGCGGGGAGCCTGACCTTCCACTTGATGTTGCAAGAATGGAGGAGGCATGAGGGCAGCCCCCTCTGCGCCATTAACCCCACAGTCCGGCCTCAAAGCCAACATAGAGGGGCTGGGGGAGGGGGGCGTGGCCAGGGCACTGGGCTGGGACTCAGGAAAACTGGGCTCTGTTCCCCAGACCTGCCAGGCAACTCCCCCATTTTCCCTCCGACCCTTTGTCTTGCGAGCTCTCTGAGGCAGGGACGGTCTCCAGTTATGATCCCGTGCAGCACCCAACATGGGGTCCCAGCCGCTACATGCTACCATAATACAAACAACTGCTACTACTGAGAGCAAGAACATGCATGTCACCTGCCAGCAGCCTCCAGTTCCTCGACCCGACATAACTCAAACTGCTGGGCCGTAACAGGTTCCACCCAGGGCAGCATCACAGCTTGGATGCCTGCAGCTGGCCCAGGCGTGAACGTAGGCCTCAGGCAAGGGTAAAGTCAGGGGCCAGTTCCACACGTGGGAAACGTTTCTCTCTGGCAGAACAATTTAAAAACCAAGCAGCTGCTGTGGGATGCTGCTCGGGCCGTGGAATGGGCTCAGGGGAGATGGGCAAGTGGGCAGGTGAATTTCAGACACAGCCATCGGGCTATCATGTCACCAATTCACCCACCCCTCCCAGCAGAGTGTGTGACTAGCTACCTCCACCCCCATCCTCACCCTGGCTAGCATGCACTTCCCCCTCTCTAAATCATGCTGTGATTGTGTGCCTGAAGGCCACTGCAAAGAAACAAACAAACAGCCTTTTCTGTCATGCTAGATAAGAGATATCGAGCATTTAAGTGAGTAATAAAATCAATTAGCTGGAGCTGCCTGGTAGGATTAGGATAAAGTGTTTTAATACAGACAGATAAACTATCAGTCCTGGCTGCAAATTACACAAGCAACAACTGAAGCACAGCCTGGAGCTGGTTTTCCTCACAACATGGGTCCATTACGGTCCCCGCACCACGCTCAGCTCCAATCGAACATCTCTGAGCAAAAAGGTTTGGGGTGAAAAGTGGCTTTTCAAACAATAGGGATATTTCTGTATGTTTTCCACTCCCCCTCTCCCGCATACAGAGAAAAGGGTCTTTTTCTCTTTCAGAGTATTTGCACAGAAAAGACTCACCATGTTGTGATGCAGTCACAGAGCAGAAAGGTTCCAGGTCTGAGCATGGTGTTCTGAGGGGGACGGAGATCTATACGTACAGTGACCAGATAAAGTCAGCAACAGTCCCTAGAAGGAAAAAAAACAGTATGTAAGAAGGTCACATTTCACTCAGGAAGAGTTTTTCCTCCTATCCCAAATATTGAAGACTCACCTCGGATGTATTGCTTGGCTGGTTCTTTGTTTTGTTTAGAGCGGGTAGAAACACGCAGGGGGAAAGTGCAATTTTTGGGTGAAAATTAAGATTTTTATTTTTTAATTAAAAAAAGAAGAAGTTTCCAGCCAGCTCTTTTAATGCCAGCTCTTTGCTGGAATTCGCAGCTCAGCTGACAACACAGGCACGGGAGCAAAAGCTGAAATGAAGGGATGGATCCCTCGATAAATTGCCCTGTTCTGTTCAGTCCCTCTGATACATCTGGCATCTGTCACTGTCAGAAGACAGGATCCTGGGCTAGATGGACCATTGGTCTGACCCAGTAGGGCCGCTCTTATGTTCTCTGCCATTCGCAGGAGTTTTGAAAGATTTTCCAACAAAACCAGAATTACAAGGCCCATGCCAGGTGTCTATTTGGCTGACTGTATGGCTCCCACCACCGTGCCAGACACCTCCCAAGTAGGGTGACCAGATGTCCCGATTTTATAGGGACAGTCCCGATTTTGGGGTCTTTTTCTTATATAGGCTCCTATTACCCCCCACCCCCGTCCCGATTTTTCACACTTGCTGTCTGGTCACCCTACTCCCAAGCCTCCCTGAGTTCAGCCTGGCAGTCCCTGGCAGGCAGGGCAGCATAGCCCCAGTTGACCGAGGAGGAATGGACACACACTCTACCCCTAAGCTGGACTAGAGACGGGCAGTCGGCTTAGACCAGCTTTCCCAACGCCTCCCCCTATGGAGGCGCACAGCTCAGGACGTTCCAGTCGGGGATCAAGGCCCATCTCTGGTGGTGGCCACAGCAGAGGCTAGTCTAGCCTGAGAGAGAAGCTGAACCAGACCCCTGAGTGCAGCTCTGCATGCTGACCAGCACTGGCTAGCAGTGCCCCCTCTCCAGAGTTAGCTTGCAGGTGGCCAGTGCTGCTACTGACCCTGCCTCACCTCCTCCCAGAGCAGATAGGTCATATTCGGTTACTTTAACTCTTGCAAAAACCATCCAACACCCAGCTCCAGCTGTCCTGGGGAAAGCCAGTGTGTGAGAGCATGCCTCCAGTTCCACCACCTTTGTCTGGGTCTCCGGTAACACAGACGGGGCCCTGGTGGACGGCTCAGGAACAGGGATGGGGGTGAAAGCTTGCTTAGCCTGGCTGCGGGTGACTATTCCCACCCTCTTGGCTAGCTTCACATGGTTGGCCAAGTCTTCCCCCAGCAGCATGGGAATGGGATAATTGTCATAGACTGCAAAAGTCCACATTCCTGACCAGCCCTTGTACTGGACATGCAACGTGGCTGTAGGCAAGGTTACAGACTGTGACACGAAGGGTTGAATTGTCACTGTAGCCTCTGGGTTGATGAGTTTGGGGTCCACTAGGGATTGGTGGATAGTTGACACTTGAGCCCCAGTGTCCCTCCAAGCGGTAACCTTCTTTCCGCCCACTCTCAAGGTTTCCCTTCGCTCCGAGGGTATGAGAGAGGCATCTGGGTTTGGGGATCTTTGGTGTGATTGGGGTGTAATGACCTGTAATCGGTTGGGGTTCTTGGGGCAGTGAGCCTTTATATGTCCCAGTTCATTACATTTAAAACATCGCC
This sequence comes from Trachemys scripta elegans, assembly GCF_013100865.1. Lineage (NCBI taxonomy): Eukaryota > Metazoa > Chordata > Testudines > Emydidae > Trachemys > Trachemys scripta. The sequence goes on from NC_048299.1 coordinate 155,382,004, forward strand.
CTGCTAAGGTATCACCGGGACGAGGTTGGTTGGTGGAGACTGGTGTGGTGGGGTGAGAAGGCGTCTGGGGTTTCCCTTGGGATGTGGGTGGGGCCTTGGGTTGTCCCCGGTGGTAAGGTTTTGTTTCGGCTTGCCCCTTCTGGTATTCGCTCCAACTGCTACTAGTTTTTTTCTTTTCTGCCACCTCCACCCATTGGGCTCCAATCTCCCCTGCCTCAGTTACAGTTTTGGGCTTCCTATCTAGGATGTACCTTTCTATTTCCTCAGGAACACTCTCTAAAAACTGCTCCATTTTTACTAGGGAAAGCAGATCTTCCAGAGATTTAACATTTGCTCCTGATACCCAGGCATCACAATTTTTGTCAATGTGGTAGGCATGACGGGTAAATGACACATCTGGTTTCCACTTTAGGGCTCTGAACCGCCGACGGGCATGCTCGGGTGTTAGCCCCATTCTGAGTCTGGCCTTGTTTTTAAAAAGTTCATAACTGTTCATGTGTTCCGTAGGCATTTCAGCCGCCACCTCTGCTAAGGGTCCACTGAGCTGCGGCCTCAGCTCTACCATGTACTGGTCTGCAGTGATGCTGTATCCAAGGCAGGCCCTTTCAAAATTTTCTAAGAAGGCCTCAGTATCATCGCCTGCCTTGTAGATGGGGAATTTTCTGGGATGGGAAGTGGTACCTGGAGGGGGGTTGTTAGCATTGGCTGGTGCATCCTGCTTAGCCTTTGCTACTTCCAGTTCATGCTTCCTTTCTTTTTCTCTCTCCTCCATCTCTTTTTCCTTCATCTTCATCTCTTTTTCTTTCAGCTCCATCTCTCTCTTGTGGGCCTCCTCTTTGGCTTTTTCTTCTCTTTCCCTCTGCTCTGTCTCAAGTTTTGTTAATTGAAGCAGTCTCTGATGTTTTCTTTCATTTTCTTCTGCTTCTAGTTTGGCCAGTTCTATTTTGTTAGCTATTTCTTTGGTAGTCATTTTCCTGTTTTCTTGTGCTGGGTAACCCCCTCTGCAGTTGATTGAAACTGGGAAGCTGTTTTCTGAAACTTGCTAACTAGCTACTCCAGAGGATGTAAAAAGAAAAAAAAAAAAACAATTCAGCTTGTAAATACCTTTTACCAGTCATTTGCTAATTGAACCCTTCTCTTAACAAAGGACCTGTAAAAAAACTTAACACCTCTGCCTTCAGGCAAGGAGAGATAAGATATGCATCTATCTACTTCCAGCTCGGCTTTCCAAGCAGCTAGAAGGAAAAAAAAATCTCACTGGCTTTTGGGTTTAAAACGATCCCACCGCTATTCACCATGTCAGGACTGAGATCCCCACTTTGAACTTTAGGGTACAAATGTAGGGGCCTGCGTGAAAAACTTCTAAGCTTAACTACCAGCTTAGCTCTGGTTCGGCTGCCACCATCAATGGATTCCCTCCCTGGGAAGCCTTGAAAAACCCTCACCAAATCCCTGGTGAAAACAAATCCAAAACCCCTTGGATCTTAAAACAAGGAGAAATTAACCATTCCCCTCCTTCCTCCCACCAACTCCTGGTGAATCAGTTCCAACCCCCCCCCTGGGATCTACAACAGGGAGAAATTAACCATCCCCCCTCCTTCCTCCCACCAACTCCTGGTGAATCAAGATCCAAAACCCCTTTGGATCTAAAACAAGGAAAAATCAATCAGGTTCTTAAAAAGAAGGTTTTTAATTAAAGAAAAAGGTAAAAATCATCTCTGTAAAATCAGTATGGAAATAACCTTACAGGGTAATCAAACTTAAAGAGCTCAGAGGACTCCCCTCTAGTCTCAGGTTCAAAGTACAGCAAACAAAGATAAACACTCTGGTAAAAGGTACATTTACAAGTTGAGAAAACAAAGGAAAACTAACACGCCTTGCCTGGCTATTTACTTACAAGTTTGAAATAGGAGAGACTTGTTTAGAAAGATGTGGAGAACCTGGATTGATGTCTGGTCCCTCTCAGTCCCCGAGAACGAACACACTCCCAAACAAAGAACACAAAACAAAAGCCTTCCCCCCCCCAAGATTTGAAAGTATCTTGTCCCCTTATTGGTCCTTTAGGTCAGATGCCAGCCAGGTTACCTGAGCTTCTTAACCCTTTACAGGGAAAAGGATTTTGGAGTCTCTGGCCAGGAGGGATTTATAGTACTGTACACAGGACAGCTATTACCCTTCCCTTTATAGTTATGACAAGGGGGCTGCCCACCACTGCCCCTGGAAATAGATGTCAGTAGAGAACACACACCCCTCACCCCCAGAGAGTGGCTCTCTCAGCATGGCTGGTCTGTGGTTTACTCGGTTGGTAACAGGGATTGTTTTGCAGCCACACATGTTGGTCCCAGTACTGCACTCTGCCCCACCCCAGCCACTCCACTGGCTGTTGTGAACCTGGATAGCTCTATCTGCAAACCCCAGGGACAGTGCCGTAGGCGTTGCGTTGGTGGGACAGCCAGCTGGACGCCCGCATTGCGGCTGGTGGATAAAGAGTCTAAATGCAATCGTTCATGTCGCGTCTTTCATAGGAATCACGCCCCCAGAACTCTGGAGCTGAGCTGCAGATAAACAGCAGCAGAGGGACAGAAAGTCTAGGCATGGCCAGGGGAACAGCGGTGTTTGCAGGGGAGAGAGTCTCCATGTGCATAGGCACAGGGAGCAGACCACTGTGACAATGGGTAATGAGGAGCCATCCCAGACAGGGGAACCCTGAACCCTTCAAGCTTCATCTTCCCCAGAGGTGCTGGTCAGACTAGGTAGCCCAGAGCCCCTGTGGTTGTGCAGCCTGTACTTATCCACACAAAGCAGTCGCTCCCGAAGGCAAGGCCTCTGTCCAAGGACATGGTTTTATTTTGAAAAGTGTCCAAAACCAAAACCACCCCCAAGAGCTCAGGACAGAGCCACCTCTGCAGTTCCTGGTCCCAGACGCTAGTGTCAGTTGTAAGACCAGAAGGGCTGGTGGGCTGGTCCCCTGTGTGACGTGCCAGAGAGTGCCTGCAGCAGAGGGATTGCTGAGAAAGGAGCGCTGTCTGAATGGGACAGGCCGTCTCACTGCACCAACCACCACCGATTTCAAATCAACGTTCTCACCTCCCAAAGCGGAGTGAGCCTGGGTCTCGGAGCGGCAGGGTTCGGATTCCCAGAGCCCAAGGCTCCAGCCAGACCTTCTGAGTAGAACAGTAGAGTCCTGGGAAGCTGACCGCGCGGGCGATCCACGCTCAGAACATAGCCACAGGTTCCATTTTACAAATCGCAGCTCCAATGCGAACAATCCCACCATGGGGCCCCGGAGGCCTTTGCTGCAGCGTGACCCGCTCGGCAAGGTGCTTTGTTTCTCCCAAGACTCTCCCAAGACAGGGGCAATTGCAACTGGAGGGGTTAAGTGTGCTGGCTGGCTCCTCACACCAAGGCAGAGTGGCCCTAGATGCCGGGGTGAAGTGCCACTGCCCGGCTGGCAGGCGCTGGGAGAAATGCCACCCTAGAGACTAATTCAGAGCCAGGATGGAAAAGGCTGCCTGCAGCACAGCGCCGAGCTGCCAGGTTTGTCTGGAGCCAGGACATCGGGGGAGCCTGGGGAAAGACAGGGGGCACCGACGTTAGAGGCCTGCACGCTCCTGGGCAGGGAAAGAGGAGTGACCCAAGACAGGTTATTCACTCAGTATCGTAACAACGCCTGGCTCGGACACAGCTTTCTCCTCACATCCCCGGGAGCCAGGGCAGTGCTATGATCCCCCGTGTACAGATGGGAGAGCTCAGTGACTTGCCCAGGGTCACACAGGAAACCTGTGGCAGAGAAGGGCCAATAGACCAGGCTTACTGTAGGGGCAGTAATCGCCTACCCCCTTCTATTAGCCACTGGGGCCAAGTGTGGAGAGCGGGTTCCCCTAAAACTGAGCCGAGACCCTACGGGACTGAAGTAAGGGGGTTTCAATCAGCTCCTGGTAAAGGCGGGACGTGAACTGGCAAAGTGCTGAGGATCCAGCATCGGCCCCATGGAGCAGAGCAGGGGCTCGCGTGCTCGGCTCACAGCTGCAGGGGGATGCCGCGAGCCCAGCCTGAGCTCACCCTCACACAGAGCTGAGGGTTCTTTGGCTCGTTCGGTTTCCAGAGCAACAGGAACAGAGGCGATTTTCCCTGCTCTCCTCACCGTTTGCAGGGAGCATCCGCGCAGCCAGACCTTGGAGAGAGAGAGAGAGAGAGACGTGGAAGGCAGGGCTGGCTGCACAGAAGGTACTTATGGCTGGAAGCACCAGATGCTCAATTGCTGCATCAGAGAGGGAGAGGTAGGTGCTGGGTGCCTAGAACCGTCACACTGCCATTGGATCTAATGCTCCCCCAGCTAGGGGATGCAGCTGGTTTCCTCGGGACTCGCTCGGGGACGGGCAGTCAGACACCCAGTCTGGCTGGTTATGCAGGGAAGGGGAGGCTGACAGTTTTGTTACCGGGATTGTCTAGCGGAGGCTGGCAGTTTGCTTTCAGCATGGAAAGGCTGGGCCCCAGGCTCCCAGCGTGAAAGGCCCAGAAAGGACTGTCTGGAACAGACTATTTTCCATCTCCCATCCAGCCGTAGCCTTAAGCACCACTTTGCTTTTAGGCTCTGAGCTCTTTGGGGCCAGGCTGGTCTTTACTCCAGATCTGCCCCCAGCCAGCATGATGGTGCCCAGCGTGGTGACCTCTACGTGCTACTGCACAGAGACATGAAACCACAGCAGCAACGTCCCGGAGGTTCCTCGCCTTCTCTCCTGCAGCTGGGAGCAGGAAGCTCAACAGGCTGTTGGGGTTGAGAAAGGGCCCATTTCCTCTTAGAGACATTTACAAGTCTCTCGTTGACCTTGCTGACATCGCAGGCACCCCAGGCCCAGCTTTGCCCCGGAGCAGGGGCATATGCAGGAGTAAAAGCCAACGGCTTTTGGAGGGGCACGTTGTGTGCCCCTGCCGGGGCCCCCAGAGCTGGTCACTAGCACTCTGGCTGTTTCCAAAGGAAGCCTCCCCAGCTCCCCAAGCATTTTACAATGCAGCTCACCCTCCGTCCTCAACACAGTGATGGACAATAGGGTCCCAGCAGGCCATTGGGATCAAGCTGGAGCACTGCACGCTGGGACCTGTAGTCTCCATAGGGCAGATGCAAGACTTTGCCCTATTACACGGTACGTAGGCGCTCCAGTCGTGGACCTCCTGTGCCAAGCGCTGTACAAACAAAGCCAGTCCCTGCCCCAAAGAGCTCACAGTTTGGGTTGGTCCAAACAGGGTGGATATGGCAACATGCAGAAGTTAGGGGGGTTGTTCCAATCGGAATGACACCCGCCTTTCATGGGACACTTCAAATAGTTTGTTTTGGACAATTTTGCCTTGGAAACTTATCAAAACGAAATTTCCTATTTTTTCTGTCCAAAAGAAACGTTTCAAAACATTTCTTTTCATGGGAGATTTCATCCACGTCAATACCGTTTTGCAGAAACAATTGGTTTAGTTGAAACTGCATTTTCTGGCTGAAAACTATCTGGACACAACGTTTTCAACCAGCCTCATTTAGAATCTTGCCTCAGACACAGGCCTCAAGTCCCTGGCAAACGTATTGAAATACAGCATTCTGTGCCCTCAGCCATGTACTAAACACAGATCATAAACAGCACCCCTTGCTGCCCAGACAATGACAACACCAACAAAGAATTAGGCCCCTCTCCTAAAGAAGGACGTGCTATCTAGCTGCCCATGGGGGTCTGCAGCCCATGGGCAGCCCTGATTTAAGGGCTCTATAGTTTGGTTCCCAAGTGAGCCCGGTGTCTGCAATCTACATCCCCTCCACACCCACAGCACACAATCCTCCTGCACTTTGGGCTTCTGTGCCTAGTCTCACTGCTCAGCAGCCAGCAATGGGCCCGCAGGGAAAGAGGTCTGGCACCCAAACAAAAGCCCGGTACCCCACAGCAGAGCTCTGCCGCAGCCCGTACTGCTCCAGGGGCTCAGGTGGCAAGCAGCCATCTCAGGGAGATATGGGGCACCCTTCCCCAGGAATGGGGGGCCCAGCAGGGGCAGAGGGGGGTTGATTCTAGCCCCCAGCTGGAGGTGGGGCTGCAAACACAGGCTCCCTTATGCAGGGTGGAGGAAGGAATTTGGAAACAACGGGCCCCCCGATTCCCACATACACTGAGGCCACCTCACCCAACTCTCACCCTGGCAAGGGGCGGAGACCATCTGCTCCCATCTTAAAGCCCCTTTCCTGTGCCAGAGTGGCGTACAGGGGCTGTAATAAGCCTGCGAACCAGGCCTGGCACCTCTGAGCTTCCCAGGGCAGGGAAGGCAACTCAGGCCTGTAATCCCCAGAGCCCATGCTGGGACAGCGGTGCAGGGATCCCAGCCCCGTCTCCCTCCAAGCAGATATATCAAGGAGCCAGGGCCTTTTGCCATGCGTGCAGCCCTCAAATCCCAAGGTCCTGCCTGCTCCACAGACACCGAGGATCATGGGTCACTTCCCGAGGAGTCAGGGTTCCCTAGGGTCCTTGGCCAAGCTGTCCTCTCCCCAGCCTGCTGCGCAGCGTGTGCTCTGGACATCTGGCTGCTACCCCCGCACTGGCTGCATGTCTAGAGGGCTCTCGTAGGAGATCCATTGAGAGAACGAGATCCCGGGCAGGGCTGACCCCTCTCAGCTCAGCCTGGCATAGTGCAACTAGCCCGTTCTCTCAGACTCAGACCGAGGGCCAGGCTAGTCACGGGGAGCCCAGAGCTGCTGCATTCTCTCTTTGCAGGTGTGTGGAAGTCCCTGCCCGTGAGACCATGCTACCAACCAGACAGTGCTGAGAAGATTCCAGAATCCATTCCCCTAGGAATGGCCTGGGTTACCATGAACCACACAGAGGGGATGGGGAACGGTAATCAGCCCGACGAGAACACAACATGGTCTCCTTTGGCCCCGGAGCCGTCCCTGTGGGAGTCCCACACCATCGTGGTGGTGGCTGTCTTCTGCTGCGTGTGCCTGCTGCACTTATCTGCCTTCCTGTACACCATCTGCTTCCAGATCCAGGGCCATTCCAGGCCAGCCCCCCGCCTGGCCAGCCCCGGTGTCTACGAGGAGAATGAGATTTCCACCTTCCAGCCATCCCCCTCCGCCACGGACACGCCAGCCAGGGCCAACCCCTCCTGAGAGCAGCAAGGGGGTGAATCCAAGACACCTCTGAGGCCAGCACTGCGGCTGGTGTAAGTCAGGGAAGCTGCTGATTTCAATGGAGCAAAACTGGTTTGCATTCGCTAGGGATCCGGCCTAAGTGGTTCACCGGCTGGAGCACATGGTTTAAGGGCCCAGCCACTGTTTGCACCAGTGTGACACAGAGGGGGTTAAATCGCAGCGTCTAGCAGCCTACTGTGTCTTTGATAGGGGCTGCAGCACCAGTCCTGGACACCGATGGCGGATGACGCCGATGGCTGGCAGCCCCGAGGGAGCTCTCCCCAGGCCCAGCGGGGTCTCAGCGTGCTACAAAGGGCTGAGATCATTCAGCAGCTCGACCAGTCCTAGTGGGGGAGACTGTTCCACCTGACCACGCCCATGCCTGCCCCCCGCCCTGCACCTGGTAACTGCGGGGGGGGCCCCTCTCCTCCATAGGAGGCAGCACAAAGCTGTGTCATCCCACAGACAGCACGGGGTGGAGCGGGCAGTCTGTGAAATCCCAGGGGAAAGCCATCCTGCAACCTTGGGGGGGCAAGTGCTGCTTAGCCCGTGGGCCCAGTGCAGGGTCCAGCCACTGCAGGACCTGGCTCGTGAGGCTGGTGTCAGCCTTTTCCCTGGAGAACCCCCATGCACCAGGCTCCCCTCCATGAACACGGCACATGTGGTGAGCAGGACGGGCTTGTGCCTGGGGCGCTGGGCGGGGACTCCGGAGACACAGGGTCAGGTCCCAGCTCTGCCACATGCTGCCTCCGTTACTCTCTCTAGGCCCCTTCCCGCAGCTGTGGATGGGGAGAAGGACCCTCCCCTTGGTCAGGCTGTGAGCTCTCTTGGGCAAGGACTGTCCTTGCTACATATAGCACCAAGGGGTCTTGAGTGCCACCGAAATGTAGCCTGCAGGATGCAAACCCTGCAGCAGCCTCCATCCCAGACCCAGCTGCAAGTACAGGAAGCTTTTTAAGTTGCAGTCACTACAGTGTTTTACCTTGTTCTCCAGGAGCTGGGGATCGAGTCTTCTCTCACGCAAGCAGCTCTCTCTTCCCCCAGGCTCCAGACAGGGGCTTTTAGCCAGAGGGAAAACGCATGCAGCTTGCAGGAAAAATCCCCCTTGCAAGTGAGCCTGGGAGCTTCCCCTTCCCACAGGAACAAACAGAAGAGCCCAGTCCTCTCTGCACCAGGGCCCCATTGGTGGCACCTGTGGGAGGAGGCTGGTGCTAATTGATCCAAGGCAGCAACTTGCAGGTGTGTGAGGGGCTTTGGCTTCAGTCTGAAACCTGTGCCAGGCTCCGATACAGGTTGAGCCATGGACTAGCTCTCCGCAGGCCTGCCCCACCCACTCACCAAGGGTGGTCAGGGGACTTGGGCACTGCCATCTGGTTTCCCTCCTCACCCAGGCGCTGCCTGGGAGCCACGTGGTAATAGTGCAGAGGGCGAGTGCGCCTGGAGGGAGCACAGACAGCTGTCAAGGGTGGGACAGCAAGGACCTGCCACCAGCCTACACTGCAGCACAAGGCGGGGAGCTGCCAATGGCCCTGCAGCTAGGGAGGGGTGTGGAGATGCTAGAATCCAGCTCCCCCACCCCTCCAGGCAGCTGGGCCCCTTTGTCAGCTCCCCCTCCCCACCACGGAGCCCGCCACTGCCAGGAACAGACCTGCTGCCCTAGCCACCACTCCGTCGGCCTGCTCCCACAGCAGGGGTGGAAACGCTCCCTGGGGACGCTTCCCTCAATTCTGCAGGTTGCAGGACTGGCCCCAGGGGGATGAAGGTGAGGAGTCTGAACTATGAGGTGCTTTCCTTTCCCTGGCTGGGCAAGCAGCAAGAAGAGTAACCCTCTGCCTGCACTGGCCATTCCCCCATCGTTGGCCAAGTGCTCCAGGAGTGCCCCAGCCGGCCCGCCGTGGCTGCAATGGGCACTGCTACCAAGGGGGGCGCTTGCCCTGCCATTACTGGGCCTGCTCCTGTCCAGTGCGGGGGGAGGAGGACCTGTCTTCAGCATGGTCAGTTTTGGGGCCCCGAGAGCTGGGGGCAGTACCACCAGTTCTGCAGAGGGCAGCAGGCTGTCGGGCCGGCCCACCACAGAGGGCATCAGCAGAGCAAGGGGGTAAAAGGGCCAGAGCAGAAGCCGGGTCCTGATGCCTTGTTTCCCACAGACCCAGCTGGGCTACAGCAGCAGCCCCTGTGCATTGCAGATACCTGGGTCCCCTGGCAAGGGCCATGTTCACCAGAGCCCGTCTCCCTGCCAGGGTCCCCACTTGCACTGGCATTCCTCCCCTGCCCTCGGGCCAGATTCTGAGGAGAGATCCTGGCTGGTGGGGTGCACCCCCCACGTTGGGTGCTGAGCTGAAAATCTGACCCTGAGCACACAGCCTTGCACTGCTTCCACCCAGTGGCCAAGAGAGCTCCCTGCAGCTCAGGGGTCTGACAACTCATTGAAAAACCAAAGCGCAAAGCCAGGAGGGTTATTTCAAAGACCGTTTTACCTCGAATGGGCTGTAGGGGATGCACTCACGAACCGCAGGGAGGATGAAGAGGCTCAGGGCTTATGGGACTGATCTTATTTGGCGGGGAGTGGTGGGTTTCTAGGGCACATGGGGGCCTGGCAGAGAACCAACAGTTTCTGCTTCTAGAACGGCAGCATGGGCCGGTGCTTAGAGCACAGCAGCAGATTTGGTCACTGTGTCCCCAAGACACCTTAAGGAACAGTCCCACTCTGTGCCTCAGTTTCCCCATATCTGTGAGATAGATGATGGCACATACCTCTGTTAAATGCTTTGGGAGCCATGGCTGAGGAGCTAAGGAGTGTTATCACTGCAGGAAAACATCCCTTGGAAGGAGCTCTCTCCTCGTTATTCAGAAGATTCTTGTGTGTTGGTTAGCTCAGTGCTAGGCTGGAAGCCTGGAGTCTCCCTTCCATGGAGCAGCACAGGACAGCCAGCTGAACAGGGGCAGCTGTTGCAAGTTATGGCCTCAATCCTGCAATCTTACCTGCCTGGGCTGGCCCCATCACTCACATGGGGCCCAAAAATCCAGCTGCATGGATCTGGTTGTAGGACCCGGCCCTGTCTTTGCACTGCCTACTGAATGGCTTTGACAACCTTGCGTGGCTGATCAGTGAAACAGAAAGTATCATATGCACACACAGCGCTCATGTTTCTAGGGGAAGGTGTGTATATTGTTACTGGTGGGGGGGCAGGAAAACCAAAAATACCTGTATATCCGGAAGTTACAAGGGCACACTCCAAAAAATAAAAATGACCATGCATGTAATTTCAGTGCTTTACAAAACAGAAGAGGAAAAAAAAGAAAACCAACCTAAAATATAGTCCTGTAATTAAATTACAAATTAGAAAGTTGTAAAAGCTTACTACAAAAATACAGCGGAGTAAGAGGGCTTCTCCTCGATTGGGGTAAAGTGACATCCACTTCTTCCTCTGAGAGGTTGGGTTTGTTGTGTTTTAAATTCCCCATAAAAATATCCCTGAAACATAGATGTGTACAAGTCACCACATGACTTGCTTTGCTGCTTTTAGCTTTAAAATGTACATCCAGGCACTCACCATATAAGTATTTACACGTTTACAAAATGTACAAAAAACAAACCATATATGCCAGAATCAGGAATTTACAGTGTAAAAAACCAGTCCAAAGCCCATGGATGCTGAGAGAAAGGAAAATACAAAAATACAGGTGTCTTTTTGCAAGGGGGAAATTCAGTCTTGCTTGGAATCCCCAGAGCTTCCCGCTGGAGAAACTGGCATGAGACAGCACCCTATCCTTGCATAGAAACAGACACTGTCCATGTGGCGCACAGTCTCTCTCTGGACAAGGTCAGTGGGTCACAGAGCATCTTTCAGCAAAAGGCAGTTCTCAGTCTGCTTAACAAACACACCCATTTTCTCTCTCACACACCCCGTTTTCAATGGTATCAGAAGACCTTTTCCTCTCCGACGAGATGGAGCAGGATACAAACATGGTCAAGAAACTTTCTCTGCCCAGCCCCCCCATATAGAATCGTTGTAAGTTCTTCAAAAAACCAAGCAGGGATTATTTCAGGATCTCTGTTGAGGCTCCAGGGATAAGAGACACAGCATCTGAAACAATCTTTCCCGGTTCATTTACACTGAAGCCATCAGTCTGTATTTTTCAGAGGGACAGTCATGTCATCTAGGCCCAAGAGTTACTTTTTCCTAAATGAAGTGTTTCACAGAATTTAATAATTGGATCAACCCGAAAGTGTCAATGAACAACACTTAGTCTGGTTTTACACCTCCTTCTGCAGCATTTGCAACTCACTCTCTGCAATCTTGGGCTGGTTCTGGAGAACTAGGAAGTGAAACCCACTGACACCAACCTGCCTAATTTCTCCCTCCAAGCTGAGCAAAATGCGTGAAGGGAACAAGAACACAACTTTTTGCAACCACTTTCTGTTTCGGTTACTGTTGGTAACGTGAGTGCAGTGGGATCAGTGGTTTTTTAAATTTGGGTTGAGACTGTCAAACAGTCTAGAGGATTTAGACACATCTTCCATTGATGCATCTAAATCTCCTGCAACATTGCACTGTTTTCCCCCTGACCTGTTTGCACTTCTAGCCAAGCAGGTTGCCAAGACCAGGACAAAGCGAGGTCCATGCCAGTCCAGCCAAGCCAATGGCTGGGACACAGACACTTCCAGAGACCAAATCCAGACCCCAACTGCTCAGCTCCAGCAATGCTCCCGGGGGCAGCCTCCCCCATGCACCATCACCCTACATTTCACCAGCACTGGCTTTTCCTTACTTTACAACCCAGCATGACCCCCAGAGCAATGACAGCCCTGTCTGCACTGGCAAAGATGGGACCCACCAGTCACCAGCGCCGCTGGTGAGAGCCGTCATGCGGACCGGGCTCAAAGCCGGGTGAGAGACGGGCCCCAGCCCAGCCTGCACTGCAGCTGCCACCGGCAGGAACTCAGCTCCCAGTTCCACCAGCGCAAACCGGACTGGGGAGGTGAAGATTCCTCCCGCACAACCACCAAGCAATCAGGAGTCCAGCCAGGCCTGGAACCCCATCGCCCCGCTGCGCTCCCAGAGATTCCCACTCCCCAGAGAAGACATGCTCACGCTGGAAGTAATTTGAACGCGGGATCTGCTGAGGTCACCACAGGCATGGCTCAGGCTCCAGCTGAGAGAGGGGAGGGGCATAAGGCTGTAATACCCTTTCTTACTACAGGGGGCAGGTGTCACTCAGACAGAAATGGCTTACCTTTGGGGCACCGCTCACAAGGTTTGCTCTGGTCAGGCCTAGAGGACCATGGCAGGGGGCAGCTTTACCCGCTGCTCTAGGCATGAAGATAGGGAGAGCTCAAGTGGGACTGCACGGCACAGCCTGCCTTTAACCTTGGTTTCCCCATCAGAGAGCCCCTCCCTTGGGACACGAGCTCCCCATGGAGCGTCTAGTTTGGATTCCGATGAGCCGAGCGGCCAGGCAGAACGCGCAGCTCCCTCGACAGCCAGGGGCTGGGGCTGGAAGAGCTGGCTACGTGCCCCGCCGGACCCCAGGGCCCTCCCCAAGGAGCGGTGAGGCTGGAGAACAGAAGGGGGTTTGTGCATTGGACTTGGAATCGGGGAGAAGCCACAAAGTGCAGCGAGTCTGCGGCTCTCGGCCTGGCAGATCTGGCCCGGCTCAGGAGTCTGCTATTGCCAGCCCCGGCTCCTGGGACAACACAGCCTCATGGGCCAGTCTCAAGCGAGGAGCCCCTTTGGCAACTACTGACCTTGGTGGGGGGAAGAGGAAGGAATGGTTTCACATAAAGAGGAATTGAAAGGGGTTTCCCCTGCCACAGCTCATGATGTTGCTAGCACCAGGCAGAGCTGGGAGCTTCCTTCCCTACAGCCCTAGGGGGGAGGGACACCAGCCACTGGGACAAGAAAGAGGGTCTTTACTCTGGCCTCAGCAGGGGAGCAAAGAGGTACCCAGGGCTGTGTGAAGACATCAGAGTCACACTGAAGTCTGAGTGAATGCTGTTTGCGTATTCAGCAACTCAGCTTGGGGGTGATCCCTGGAAATCTCGTCACTCCCCTGCTCAGAGCCCGAGTTTCTTCCGCCGGGAGCGACTCTTGCTTTAGCACCAAAACCGTTAAGAGCAGACAGATCCCCCGGCACAAGGCCGGCGCAGACCCTAAAGATAAAAACATGGCCCACATCTTGCCCAGCGCCGGGCTCCCTGCACACTGCCGGCTCCTAATGTCACACAAACGCCCGCCATGAGACAAGCAGCGCTGGGGCTCAGGTGCTATGAAAACAGATTGCCCCCCCCCCCTTCCCACTCAGCAACGACACTCAGGTCCCATCTGAGCCCACAGCACCTCCCAGCTGCCCGCGTTCCAGCCCGAAGCCAAGACGACTCCCCCCCTCGGGTCGCTCCTAGGCAAGTGGCAGCCCAGGGGCCAGTGTCCAGTGCTATGGGGGGCAGGGGGTCTTAGTCTCACCCTCTGGGCCAGGCTACAAGCCATCGTTGTAGGCTGCTAGACCCTGGGTAGGTGGCAGCTGAGGGAACCAGGAGTGACCTCCTGCTGGGCCGAGGGCAGAGGCAGGATTCAGAGGAGGACTGACTGACTCTTTGGGACACTTGATTAGAGAACGGAAGCTGCAGTGAGGAAAGCCAGAGGTGCTGGTTTTGGGAGAGGGCGAGAAGAGAAGAAGGGGTTTGGTCATTGCTCCCTTCACCAATTCTCTTCAACAAGGGGGTTTGGGTGCAACTGACTGATGGCCTTCGTGACCCCAAATTAAAAGGACCCCGGGTCCTACCCCACTCAAACAGAGCCTCCTTGCTCCCCTGGCCTGGGCTCCCCCAACCCTGCTGGTGCCCCTCAATCCCAACCCACAGCCCCCCGCTATCCCAGCCCTGGGACCCCCCCAGCTCAGAGCTTCACTGGTGCCCCTCAATCCTGACCCACAGCCCCCCGCTATCCCAGCCCTGGGACCCCCCAGCCCAGAGCTCCACTGGTGCCCCTCAATCCCAACCCGCAGCCCCGCCAGAGGGAAGCAGCAAGGTGGAGAGTTCAGTCACATGAGCACCACCTTCGGTTCAGACATTTTTGCCCTTCTTTAGCAAACCGTAACTCTGGCTTCCCCTGCGCTGGCAGGACACGGCTGGCTGAGCCCCTCTATCGGTGCTGCCGGGGGCGGTGCTAGAACAGGAAAGACCCTGCCTGGACTGAAAGGGGCCAAGCAGCTACAAGACACACTGCACACCTGCCCCCTGGTCTCTGCAGCCAGCTGGCTATGGCCAGCCCCTGTTCAGCCTGAGCAGCTAGGGGCTCCCACCCGGGCTGTGACAGGGGGGTGACACCAGCAGGGAACACCCCCTCCCTGACAGACGCAGAGTGGGCACAACGCCGACAGTGCCTCCCAGGGCAGGGTTTGCAACAGGAACCGTGGGGGCGGGGACAGAGCGGGAGCAGCTGGGAGAGGCCACCCCTGTAAGCACGGCAAGGAAGCTATTGGCAACAACGAAAGCCGACTCCACCCTCTCGCACGCACACACAGAGCAATCCAGGCTCCCTTGCGCAGTCTGTGTCTGGCTTGCGGCCGTGCCAGGGTCTGCCAACGCGATGCGCCTCCGGGAGCAGGGCTGAGCCAGCTCTGGTGGCGGTACCCAGAGGCAAGCGGATGGGATGAGGTGCAGCAAGAGTATCTGGCTCGCAGTCCTGCGGGGGGGAGAGAGGGGGGCTGCATCTTCCCACCCAGCCTCCATGAGTGACTCAGCCCAGCAGGGCAGGGTGATGGAACAGCCCCTCACCCCAGCTCTGGCTCCAACAGCCTCAGCTTCACATCCACGGTAACCCTGAGAAGGCAAGGACGGCAGCTCCACGGGCGGGCTCCGGGTCGGGGCTCTGGGCCTGCCCATGCTGGCTCTAATGGAGCAGGGTCTCCATGGTAGAAGGGGGGTCAGGAAGGTGCCTGTGCTATGGCCCGGCCTTGGCAGGCGGAGTTGGCCGTGGGAGGATGCGAGTTCACGCCCGCTGTGAGGTTGGAGTGTGTGTTGGTGCTGATGGTGTAGTCAGCCGGCTGTGGGGGAGACAGAGGGGGACAGCGGGTCAGACAGGGGCTCAGCCACTCCCACCTGCAAGCTGTGGGTTCCCCCATGATAGGCCTGGCCAGGAAGGCAAGGGACAGGGGAAGGGATACTGGAGAAACGCCAGGACGTCTGCAAGGGCAGCAGCTCAGGAGCACACAGTAGGGCAGAGACACCTACCCAGTGAGCGAGGTCTCAGAGCTGGCCACGCGCCCAAGCCCTTCATACCAACGGCACAGAAACCAGGCTGGGCCGACGTGGGCCAAAGGCGTCCACACAGCTGACGGGGGGTGTTACGGGCCAGTCTCAGCCATGAAAGGCCTTCTGCCAGAGCCTGGCCAGCTGACTCCAGCTGGTCTGAGGGGGCATTCGCTTCCCCTGGGTCGAAGCAGGTCAGAGCGAACCAGCCTTGGCTGGAAGGGCTGGCTGAAGGCAGGCGTGGAACTGGGCCGTCTCCAGCGCCTGCTGCAGTGCATGGGGGAACCCCAGCTGGGCCAGGGTCCCAGACCAGGGCAAACGCCTCAGGGAGTGCAGACAGGACAGACAACAGGCCTTACATGCCGCCGGAAGAGCCGTTGAAGCAGGCTGCGCTTGGGGGGCTCGGGGAGCTGCTTCCAGTCCAGATCCGGGGAGCGCATCCCATTTGGTCCAAACACATTCAGGTCTTTAAAGCACTCGGTCTCGATCATCTGGGAAGAGGCACACAGGGGACAGCTCAGCGGGAGGCACCCGAGGCCACAGGGAGCCCAGAGATGGGACCGTCCCCCAGGCGATCAGAGACAGGCTCCCTGGGGAGGGCACTCTCCCTGTGCCTCTGGGAGCAGGGGGCTGGCCAAGCCGGATGCTCTGGGGTGCCAGCACACTGGCGCTACCATCCCTGGGAACCAGCAAGAGGAGGGACAGCCCCAAGCCCTGGAGCTAGGGCAGGATCGGTCTCTTCTTTGTATTCCTCAGTTTAAGCCATGGGGCTCCTGCCCCTCCTCCTGGGGCAGCTCCCTCCTGCTGGGTCACCCTGAGCTCCATTCCCACGCACCCTCCTCAGGGCTTGCAGCTGCAGGGCAGAGGCCTGGATCCCAGCTAACCCTGGCTTTGCCCCAGCCTGGTTTCTGGTGGGATGGGGCAGAGGTCCTCCCAGACCCTGGCATGGGGCCCAGCTGCCCAAGAGGGAAGCCCACCACCCGTCCTGCACACCCTGGCATACCCCACAGCCCTGGCACGGAGGCAGAGGGCTCAGCCATCAGGGCACCAATCTTCCTCTGGGGAAAACAGACAGGCCAGAGCCCCCAACCAGCGACATGGACTCAGCCTCCCTCCTTGCCAGCGGCTGTGCCAGAGAGCGGCATGGGGGGCACTGTCTGCAGGGACACACAGTGGGGTGACGGAGGAGTTTGGCCTTTATGGCTGCAGAGTCCCCCCGCCCCTTACCTCATTCTGCCAGGGGATAGAGACGCTGCCCGTGGCAAATTTGGCGTAGAAATCACTGTCCGTTTGGTCCAGGTTGACACCCTTGACGGTGGAGAACTGCTCGATGTCCAGCACGTCCTTGCAGTACACGGCCCGAGGCTGCAGGGCCCATGGAGAGGCTCAGCATGGGGCAGGGGATTGACCGCCCCCAGCATGCTCCAGGGCCCACTCCCCTGCTGCTAGTGGCCCTGGGCTGGGAAGGTAGCCCCCTCAGACTCAATGTGCACCCACTGGAGGATCAGCCCATCACCACTGACCCAGCACTGACTTGTGGCCCTTCCGCCCCCACCCTGCCCCTCCTGGGCTCTTACATCTGGCACAAACGACGGCTTTATGACCCCGGCCTCCAGACGCTTGAAGTTGATGGTCCTGAAGAACGGATGATGCTTCACCTGGGCGGCCCCGTCCTCCCCGCAGCCCAGTCGCTGCTTCGGGTCCTTGGTCAGGAGCTGGGGAGACAGGGACCAAGGCCCAGTGGTCACATGCAGACTGAATGCAGTGCAGTGGGCTAGATAGAGCGGGCAGGCGCTGCCCCCACAGCCAGGTGCACAGGAGAGCACTGGGGCTGGGGAGGAGCTTAGTACAGATAGTGGCACCCCCAGACCCCAATGAGCCCAGAGCCCCAGCGTGCCGGGCGCTGTCCCCAGTGAGATGGTCCCTGCCTGGTGAGTTCACGCTGCACTGACAAGAGACTCATCACCCTCCATTCACAGAAGGGCTGGGGCTGTGTCCACACGTCGAACGCAGCAGCGACGTCCTCCCACAGCTGTAGCCAACCCACCTCCTGGTCGAGGGAAGAATTTGACCCAACGCTGTTTATCTCAGGGGGTGGGTCAGCAGAATTGTGGGATTTCCTCTCAGCGCTTCCCCTCTTCCCCAGAGCTAGAAGCTGGGTAGTGTCTGCAGTTGAGAGCAGCAGCAGGCTCTAGACTGTGGGCCTGTGGGGTCAGGGAGGAGTCACATACACAGAAACCCCGAGGGAGCAGGCCTGGGCACCCCTGCTGCAGGCGCCGGCCCCCACTGCGGACAGACAGGCCTTACGGGATGGGCACAGGGCCCGGCGGCTCCAGCTGCCAACTCACCATCTTGCAGATGGCCTTGGTGTCCTCGGTGAACTTGTCAGAATACAGCTCCTGCTCCTCCTGCACCCGCTTCTCCACCTCCTCCCGCTTCACCCTCTCCTTGCGGGCGCGGAACGGCGACTGCCCCTCGATCATCTCATAGATTAGGCAGCCCAGCCCCCACCAGTCTGGGCTGAAGGTGTAGCGCTCATTGTTAATCACCTCTGGAGCTGGTGGGGCGAGAGCAGGGGGCAGCCCTCAAACAAACCCCATTCGGAATCACCCACCAACTCCCAGCCAGGCCCCGAGACCAGGCTGCCCACAGGTGGGAGAAAGGCCCCGCCGCAGAGCACAGCCGTCCTGCCTAGCGGCTTCCCCCTTGACCCTAGCACCTGGCCCAGTGCTCTGGGTTCCAGCTGCCCCTGGCAATGGCAGCCCCGACACTTACCCATGTAGCCAACGGTCCCGACGCGGCCACGGATCATCTCGCCCTCCGGAATCTTAATGGCCAGCCCCAGGTCCGAGATCCGAATGTGTCCTGCCACGGGAGGGAAATCAGAAGGCTCAGCGGTGGGACTGCCCACTACCCCCACTCCATCTGGGGTTCCCAGCTCCATGGGCCTGCCGCTTCCCTTCAGCAGGCAGCCCTTCGGGGACTGAGGCATCAGCTGCTTGGGCTAGTCTAAGGAGATGGGTTTAGGGAAAATCATCCCAGAGGGGAACAGAGGGAGCCACTGACCTCAGATGCAAGGCAATGCATGCGACGTCTCTCCCAAAGGAGGCAGATCGGCCCCTCCCATCCCAGAGCATGGCACCACCTCTACCCTCAGCAACAATGAAATGCAGCCACCTCTGGGGTGAGAGCAGCAGCCCGGGGCTGGGTGGGGAATTCCAGCTCAGCACCCCCTTGTGCAGCGCAGACACTATTCTCAGAGGGGCATCTCGGGTCTGATGCCCAGAGCCTGAAGCCGTCCCCCCCACAGCAGGAGTCTCCCCCTTCACCCTGACATGAACGTGGATTCCCGGGCTGCTCCGTCTCGGGCGCCCCCCTCCAGCTGGCGCTCTGCTGAGCCCAGCTCATGGGGTGAACCGTACCAGCCGGGGCAGGAGGGAGCCCGTCCCCTGCCCTGGGAGGTGACTCAGGGCTGGGGCCAGCCTGGGTGGAAGTGAAGAGAGTCAGAGCCATGCAGCAGCCAGGAGGGGCCAGCTGGGCTCCCGCTCCCAGCAGCCTGGGAAGGGGCCATGTAGAGACTGGCATCCCCCTGGGCATTCCCCACTCACCGTCATCATCCAGGAGGATGTTCTCCGGCTTCAGATCCCTGGGGA
This sequence comes from Trachemys scripta elegans, assembly GCF_013100865.1. Lineage (NCBI taxonomy): Eukaryota > Metazoa > Chordata > Testudines > Emydidae > Trachemys > Trachemys scripta. The sequence goes on from NC_048299.1 coordinate 155,401,067, forward strand.
GGAGAGACAGGCCCGGCTCAGAACGAGACAACCGGGACAGCCCAGGCTCGGCTACGTCCGCACGTGCTCCCTGGTTCTGCCTTGCAGCGCATGCCCGCTGGGGCTCACTAGCTCATCTGAGTGCGCTGGGGGACCCAGTGAGCCACTCGGACACTGGTGGTCAGCGTGGTGTGGGAGCTGGGTCTCACGGCCCAGGCCGTGAGGATGGGCTAGATCCTAGTCAGTGAAGAGGGAGGACATGGCCCAGCATCTTGTACCAGGAGCACAGCCCCGAGGCCTGGGGAAAGCCATGGCCCGGCAGTGTGCAGAGCCTGAAAGGACAGGCGCAGAGCAGCACAGGGAAGGGGAGGCCCGGGGCCGGCACACAGAACTCCCCAAGTGCCTGCCCAATCAGGAGGTGCCCTGTAGGGAGCGATCCTGCCCAGCCCCTAGCATGTGGAGAGAGGGACGGACTCACTCGGGGACTATCTCCTCCCTGGGTGAGCAAGTGCTCAGTAGCGGGACAGGGCATGCTCCCGACCCCACAGCCCGGGCACTGCCTGGAGGCGGACACTGGCACTGCACAGCTCTTGTGGGGAGCCATGGATGGCCCGAGTCAGGCCCGCTCACCTGTAGACAATGCCCTCCTGGTGCAGGTGCTGCAGCCCGCAGCAGAGCTCGGCGGCGTAGAAGATGACGCGTTCGTCTTCGAAGCCGGGGTTGCCCATGTTGTAGATGTGGAACTTGAGGTCGCCCCCATTCATGATGGTCAGCACCAGGCAGAGCGCGTCCTTTGTCTCGTAGGCGTAGGCCAGGCTGACCTGCGAGAGCACCCCGCCCCCACCAGGCAGCGTCAGAGCCGGCACCCTTGGCACAGCCAGGACTCAAACAGCTGTCGCCATGGCTGCATCAGGTTGTACGGACCGGAGGGCACAGGGGAGCATGCCAGCTGGGTCCCCATGGCACTCCCCTTCTGCGTGCTTCACTTCAAACCCAGCCACCCCTTTACAAACACCACCAGTCCCAACCCACGTGATGACTAGTGGGATGTATCCATCCCACTAACACCCAGCGGGGTCCCCCGCAATGGCCAGCTCCAGGGAGAAGGGCTCTCAAACTGTCCCGGAGCCAGAGGAGGGAGCAAGCAGCAGCACCAGGCAGGGCTGGGAGAGTGACACTCACCACAAACCTGCTGTTGACTTTCTCCAGGATCTGCTTCTCGTTCAGGGCCATGGCCTCCCCTTTCCGCTTCTTGATCCGCTTCTTCTCCAGCTTCTTGCAGGCGTACATCTTGCCTGTTGCTCGAACCTGGCAGGCACAGACCTGGAGGCATGCACACAGCACGGCGTGAGGAGGCCAGGAAAGGCAGCGCCTGGTGCTTGGGAGAAGGGACTGGACTAGCTGGAGGAGAGCCCTGGGCCAAGGGCCTGGGATTATCCTTCCAGGCATGACCAAAGCCACGTCTCTGTCCAGAGCCATCAGGAGAACGGAGTCTTGGGCAATGACCTGGCTTCCTGATCCCGTCTGGGCGAGAGGCAAGGGGGCTTCCCCCAGGGGATTGTGGGTTTTCCTGGCCGGCAGCAAACTGATTTATCTGCTCCAATTGTCTTTACAAAGCTCCTCTGTGTCTGGCCTCTCAACTCAGCCAGCCCCAAGCAGCCCCCCTGCCACACAAAGCCAGCCCAGGAGCCAGCCAGCAGGGCCCATCTGCACGTCCCCATCGGCTAGCCCCAGGCTCCTCCATGGAGGGTGGGGACAGACAATGCCCTTGTGCCCATCCCTCACCACAGGGCTGTGCTCACATACTGGCCTCTCAGAGCCTGAATGACCTCATTTCTGGGCGAGGTCCCCCTCAGCCTGGCAGACAGGCCCCTGCCCAGTGCTCCTGGGGCTAGCAGTGCTTGGAGACCAGGGCCTCACCCGCTGGTAGCATTGCCCAGGCTGGTGCTGCCATCAAAGGGGATTATTTTACACAGAGGCTAGAGAGCCTGTGCCACACACCAGGGAAACCAGCCCTTGCCCAGCCCCCCTCTCCGGCAGCACAGCCCTACCTCTCCAAAGCCCCCCTTGCCCAGGATCCGGTATTGCCGGAAGGTGTCCTTGGTCACCGACTGCCTGAAACGATAAAGCCACGAGGCGTGTTTAAGGCCCATGAGACCCCAGTTCAGCTCAGTCGAATGCAGCCCGGAGACAGGCTCGGCCAGGCAGCCCTCACTCACCTTTCCAAGTACTTCCACTGCAGGAACCGGTCAAAATACATGCTGTCCCGATAGTCGGCGAAGGGTGCGCCGCTCAGGTACTCGTGCATAGGGCTGGGGGAGAAAAGGGGACGTTAGCTCTGCTCTCCCGGCTGTCCCACTGGAGGACCCCTCTCCAGCCCCACGAATCATGGCCACGCTATATCATGCGTAGCACCGCTAAAGGCCAGGCCCAGTACTCACTGCAGGCAGCTGCTGAAGAGGTCTTTACAGGCACTTTTCTGCAGGTTCTCCATGCACTGGTTCATGAGGGCCTGGCTGATTTCCGGCATGTAGTCTGAAGACTGAGGCGAAAGGAGAGCACGGCAGGTCTGAATCCTGGCTGATGTCCCCAAGCCCAGCCAGCTCCCCACCTGGATGTTTTCCACTTACCTGATTGATTCTTGGGTAGGAATCATGGGAGATCCCAAGCTCCCTTGCCCAGCCCTAGGCAGTCCAGGGCCTTACTAGGCTCCTAGCACCTTGTCTAGCCCAGCAAGAGCAGTGTGAGAGAAAGTGCAGCTGAAACCCTGTTCTCCAGCAGGGACGCAGACCTGCATCTTCTCCATGCTGCCAGCAAGGGGCACCCTCCCCTCACAGACACACTTGCCTCTGGCCAGCCTCTGCCTGTCTCCTTCCCTTGTGCTCACGCTCAGAGGGCGCATGGGGGACTGGGCACAGACTCACCTCGCTTTTAAAGAACCTTCGGATGATCTCGTCGCCCATCTCCTTGCGTCGCTCATCCGGGGAGAGCTCGTAATCGATCTGGGCGGAGCAGAAAGGAGCGTCAGACTGAGCTGGGCTGGATGCTCCATTGGTCATTGCTCTGCAAGGCCTGGTGCATTTCAGCACCACTCCAGCCTTGGCAAGGAGAGGCGCATCCCTCTGCCAGCCCAGGAGGCCCCTCGGCACACCTGGGTTCGCCAGACCCAGACAGGCACAGCCCAGAGCGGTGAAACCGGCCCCAAGTCCCCACATGCTCTCCCCCAGCAATGGGCAAAGCAGGGCTCTGAGCATGGCAGGGCTCTGCCTTTTCACCACAACATCAACTCCCATGGGTGAGGGAGTCGCCAAGGCAGACACTGTGTTGGTTCCACACCTCTGCCTCCCATTGCCGGAGAGCCTCCCGACAGAGGAAACGCTTCCCCTCCAGCCCTTACATCAGGACCTGGCCTTGGAGACCAGATTGGATGGCCTGGGACTCCTCTCCCCACCCCAGCACAGACATGCCAGCTCCACCCTGTAGGCCACATGCTGCCCTTGATCCCAGGGGAGCTGGCACCAAGCAGGGTCTCGGCGGCTGAAGCGGCCAACAGCATTACAGAACTGGGCTGCAAAGGGATTTCAGCACCAGGCCCGGTGCTGCCCTGCCCCAGCTATCCCAGGGCCAGCAGGCCTGGCCTGACTTTTCTCGCCCTTTGTGCTGGAGCTCTGCCGAGACGCTCTCCCCCCTGCCTGGCCACGACACCCCTTGCTAGCTCAGGCCTGCCTGCCACGGTCTTGGGACAGGCTCTGTGCAGCGCTCACACTCCCCAGGTACAGACCCTGCCCCTGTGCTGGGCACCATGGGGGCTGAGGCTGCAGCTCACGGGATCAGCATCTATTTGCTTGCCCTGGCATCATGGCTGGTTCCCCAGCTGGCTCCCGGGTGACCTGGGCACCCCTACAGATCCTGACTGCATTTACCTGCGCGACGTTACTGTCAGCGAGTGTTGATGCTTGTGGGATTCTGCCCCATGCTCAGAGCGACCGGCACTGGGCTAACCGTCCCCTCCCTGTAGTACAGCTCCCTGGACAGGCAGGAAGCCGGCATGATGGGGGGGGGGGTATATAGCCAAATGTTCCCACCCACCAGCCAAACAGAAGGAACAGCTGTGCGGACAGTGGGAGCCATTTATAACCAAACAACGAGCAACTGCCTGCGAAGGCGGGGGAGCCCCTGGCCGGAACAGCCTGGCCGTGGGGAGAGCTAACATGACACATTGCTCGGGGGGGATTCACCCACGCTGTGCTGACCCCTGGGCTCTGCTAAGCACTCGCTGGTAGGCCTCCCGGACACAGCTCCAGGCAGAGCAACACAGGAGAGCTGGCTTTGCTCGTCTTCCCCCTGGGCCAGAACAGCTGCAAAGCAAGCGGGCACAGACCCTGCCTGGGCTCGAAAACCACAGTCACCCCCACCACAGTGCTTGTTAGGCAGCAATGGACCCTGCCCGAGAGACCCCTGCTCTTCCGGTGGCCCACCCTGGTGCTAACACCGACACTAACGCCTGCAGGGCCTGAACTGGCAGAGAGCAGGGGACGGGCTCCCAGACACAGGAGCAGCCAGGCTTTTTGGCCAAACCCTCATTAAAAAGCCAACCACACCAGGAAAAACCTACCCTGGGCCAAGCGCCCGGACAACCTCCCCGGCGTCTCCTTCCCGCTTTGCTCCTGTTGGCATGGGGCCCCTGCAAGCCCCTCCCGGCATTCCTCCCCGTTTTCCACCTCCCTGCCCAAGCCACCCCATTGGGTGTCGGCGGTTTGTCTTCCTCCAAGAGCCACGCTCTTCTGCTATTAAAATCTGACCTGCCTCTCCCTCGGCCAATGTTTTGGGAACTTGGCCGGGCGCTAGGAGACAGAGGACACAGGAACGACCCCCAGCGGCAGGGATGAGCAGCAGGCGAAGGGTTCGTTCAGAACTCACCTCTCGCATAGGGCAGCAGGTATGAAGCTGGCTAAGCACCCAGTCCCCTAATAAAGGGGGGCTGGGAGGTGAGCCAATCAGGGAAATAAATGGAGCAGGTGCTCAAAACCATCCCAGGCTTCGGCCGCCTTGAACAGGAAGGACGGAAATAGGCTCTGGAGGGCCGACATAGCGGGGATGGCTCACGGGTCGCCCTCATTCTCAAGGCTCAAGTGACATCTGTGTTTTCCTTAATAAAAAGGCCACTGGATGACAGCCATGAGAAACAAACAGGCTGGAATGTCCCATGAGAAGCTGCATAAGCCTCTCCAAGCCAGCCCTGAACCGGAGTGCTGGCTGGGAGCTCTCCTTCCAGGGCAGCTCCGGCAGGACCACTGAGGCCCCGAAAAGCTAGGGAATGGGAGGGGCCGTAAAGCGACCAGGGACCAAGCTGGTTACCTTGTCCACTTTGCCGAGACAGGATACAGTGAGAGCAGGTGGCAGGGACAGCCCCCGCTGTCCCCATGACTCAGGGTGTTGTCCATAGCCCCACTTTACAGATGGGGAACTGAGGCACTGATCGGTTAAGTGACAGGACCCAAGATCACACAGTGATTGAGTGGCAGAGTTTGAAATAAAACCTAGTGGCTTCACATCTGTCCTAGCCACTAGGCCACATTTCCTCCCAGAGTAGGAAATAGAACCCAGGAGTCCAGACTCCCTGGCCCCTGCTCTAACCTACTAGACCCCAATTCTGCTCCTATAGCTGGGGACAGCATCCAGCCCCCCTTCTCTCCGTTCCAACTCACTAGACCCCACTCCCCTCCCAGAGATAGAGACAGAACCCAGGAGTCCTGACTCCCAGCCCCCACTGCTTTAATCCACTAGAGCCCACCTCACTGGGGAGGACGACCTGCCAGGTCAGCGATTCATCCATGGACACAAAGCAAGTTCAGCAACTCTCAGAGCCATATGTGGCCCCAGGCCATTTCCCTCCCCACCTTTGACATTTCCCGCTAGCAGCCAGCCTTGTAAAGAGAGCAGCACGTAACACACCCCAGCACCACCAACAAGCCAGCACAGCCTGCAAGGGCCCCCGGGCACGCAGCCTCTGAGAGTCAACATGCCAAGAAAAACACACTCCGTGAAGAGACACCAGGCCATTGGCACCCGGCAAGGATGTGCGCAGAGACAGCTAGCAATCACAGAGCAAGTCCCCGGGGACCGCGCTACAGGGTGGATCCCACGTGCCCTCAGTAATGTCACAACAAGACAAGAGCAGGGCTGTGCAAAGGGGCTGTGGAGATCGCTCACAATTGGAGCTAGATGGCAGCACGCTGCAGGGGTCCCGGATGAGACCAAAGCATCGCAGTTTATCTTTCCTTCAGAATAAAGAGAAGCCTGCCCCTGGGATCGGGACCCCACAGCACAGCCTCAAACACACTGCAGCGTTATACATTGCAAGTCTTTCCCCTTTGCAATATGCCAAACTAGATCAGTGGAGCATCCCGTAGTGTCCAATCCCTGATGCCTTCCAAGGCAGGTGAAACCTCACTCCTCCACCTGTGCAAGCAGCGAGCTGGGAGTGAAAATGCTTTCCTGATCCCCACAGCCCCCGGGGATCTGACAGGCAAGCTGGGCTCCTTCCATCCCACTCAACACCACCAGCAACAGAGGCTCTGCAGGCCAGGCTAGGTCAGGCCCTCAGCAACTGCTGTGGAACCAGTTTGCAAACTGGGGGTGCCCGGTCTTTGACAATGAGGTTGCAGAGGCCTATTGGGGGCAGAATCAGGGCTGCAGAGCCTGTATTCCAGCCGGACCGTCAGCGCCAAGAGGGGAGTGTGTGGAGGGACAGCTGGAAGAGCCGTTTCACAGCTAGACCAAACCCATTTCATCAGGGCTCCCAAGCACATTTTAGAGACTAGCCTCACTTTAAACTTTCCTCAGCAAGTAACCCGACTGCACTAGCTCGAATGCTGCTACAGGAAAGTCCAGCCTCTGCCTTGGGGCCAGGAAGAGGGGCTCAGGAATCCAGCTCAGGCCTGGACGACACACACAGCTGCTCAGGTTTACCTCACAGAACAATTTCACGCAAAGCAAGTGAAACCGGTGCCAAACCGTGTGTGGACAAAAATGTCAATTTAATCCTGTTTCTAACAAGTTAGCCTGAAGTGGTAAATTTCCAGGCACAAGCTAAACTGAAATACCCAGTTTTAAGCTCGCATCAGTGTGCGCACACTGGGGCTCGCCCAGGTTTGACTAAACTGGTTTTTAAACAGACCTGAGTTTACCCGAGTGCGCCGTGTGTTTTGACAGAGCCCCCACAACTGTAAATCCACCAGTAGAGCAAGCAAATGACACACACTGGGCATTAAAACCCCCTCAGCACTGCTCCACATCCCCACCTCCTCCGTGCTGGCTTGGGATTTGAGGTTGCAATTTTTCTGCCCACCCATCTCCTCTACCCACTAGGCGCAACGCAGTGGCAGAGTTACGCTCTTCTAACCTGACAGAGATCTTGTAAGCCAGGCGGGACTTTACGCCACCCCCGAGTGTCCTGGGGTCACTTGAAACCCACCAGCAAGGACTCAAAAAAATATTTTTTTTTCTTGAATCACTGGAAAGAAAAAACTACAAGGCAGGTAGGTGTGAGCGGGAGACAGCCTAACCAGTGTCTTTAATGCACTGCCTTTCTCACCTGGCTTCTCTGGAGCCATCACTGCTGGCCCTCCTTACAGCTTGCCTCCGCCATGAGGCCTACACCACACTCGACTATGGCTAGGCAACTGCTGAGCTGGGTCTGCTGCCCGGGACATGTGTCACCTTGTGCTCCCCATGTGGTCCCTCATCACCTGGTTAGATGGTAGGAGCTGTAGGGCAGGAACTGCCTGCGTGTGCTCTGTGTGTCCCCCTCCCCGGCACAACGCCCCCCCCTGCCCATCACAAACACAACTAGAGACTGGACACTGGTTTCTTTACTGGGACCGTCTGCACGGAGACGGCGCTTTGAGCGCGCTCCCTGAGCTCACGACAGAACTCCAAGCATGCAGAGCCACACAGCCCCCTGGTGTGACGCCAGGCTGCATGGCTTGGGAGGTCTGCAACAGCAGCACAGACCAGGAGCCCTCCCAGGAAGAGAAATCCCACTGCTGTGCGGAGGGGTTAGCCCCTGTTCACAGGCTTCTTACAGACAAGCAGGGCATTGGGGAGGCTTTCCAGAGCTGTTAGCAGTTGCTGCGGTCATTAGCTTCTCTGTAATTTCCAACATGCCTGGAGGGCCCTGAGAGCGCTCTGAACAATGACGTGCAGACCGCAAAGGGCTGGGGTGCCCGTAATCCCAGCCAGGAAGCCACACGCCCTTTGCATATTGCTGCCAGGGCCAGGCAGGGACATTTCCAAGTGAAATGAGACCAGCCTACACACAGACACTCAGGCCGGTGGAGAGGGGCTGCCCCCACCCGGCCCTAGACACTGCTCTGGCAGCACCCAGGGTCCAGGAAGTGGCCAGAAGAGAATTTTCCCCAAGTTCAGAAGCATAGGGGGCATCTCTATGATGCTGTGCTCAAAGTCGCCTTCCCCCCGGGCCGGGCCAAACCGAATCTGACCTCATCACTGCACCAAACAGCAGCTGGGAGAGAGCACACAGGACTCAGAACCCACCCGACGCCAGAGAACTGTAGCCCACCCACCAACACCCGCCAGACCAAGGTCAGGGAGCCAGAGACCAGGGGCATCCAGATGCAGCCCTTCCAAGACAGAGCTCTCAAGTTCAGGAGGGGATTCCAGAGCCAGGATTGGAGCCCTAAACCAGCCTGGAGTTATCCCAGGGACTGTCTCTCCCAATCCATAGAGAATGGATGGAGCGGGCCAGAGTCTGTGAGGCTTCTCCAGTTCAGTTTCTACAGCGTGCCCAGACTCAGTGACCCCACGTGAGCCTCAAAGGGACTCTGCCTGCTAACTGAGCCAAGCATTCCTCACTCTGCCAGCTCAGACAACAGCATAAAGCAATATATGAGCTGCCTACAGTGCCCTACAAGACAAAAAGATGCCCATTCTATCAGCTGGGTGGGAGATGGATTCCCCAAGCAGAGGGCCCTTCCCTGTCTATAGCTAACCACATGCATTAGAACCAGGGCAGAGGCTTGTGACTTAGCCAAGAGGCCTAGTTCTCCAGCATGATAGCAAGAGAACTGTCTGATAATGTAGCCATCACCCTGGAACACAGCGATGCTTAAACATGGTCAGCCTTGTCAGCCACTGGTGTTGGAATGCAGGGGCTGCTCGTGGTGTGAAAGAGGAGAGACTGCTTCTAAAGCAGCCCAGACTCAAACAATCTGGAGCTTTAGAGACTGAAATCACAGCTGGGTCAAGAACAGGGACAAATTTCACCAAGACTTAAGTAAAAATTTTCTCCTCTCCATTTTTACTGGTGAAATTTGGATGTGAAATTTTATTGAAACATCAGAAGTTACACGCTTCACGTCACAAAATCTAAATCACCTCCTTGAATTGCAACGAATGAGGGGCCAGGGCAGACTCTAGGTGTGGAAGGCGGCGCACATACGTGTGAGGCTGGTCAGGAGGAAACGTGGTGTTGCTCTGTCAGCCCACAAGAGAGGCAGGAGAGAAGGAGGGGATTAAAGGGAAGGACAGTGGTGGAAGGAGGAGCTGGAACATCCTGCAGAATTTTACTAGCTGGAGACAATAGGGTTTGTATCTGGAGACATGGAAGAGTCCCAGTAGGTACCTACCTGTACTTACCAGCAACCACCAGATCAACTTTGGTTGGAGGAGTTTTATTTAATTGACTTAGATGGGCAAAAATTTTTTTTTTTTTTTAAATCTTCCATAAGCTCAAAGAGCCTCACACAAACCCAGGATTGTTTTTCAGGCATGTGTTTCCCATTAAACACCCATATGACTGGATCGGCCTTTCTGCCACTCAGATGCATCAAGACTATGCAAAAAAAGAAAAATGCTTAAGTTTTCGTACACCAGCTTGAATTGCTGGCAGGACTGGCTGCTTCCTTCAACACAGAGCGAGATTTTCCCCTGACCCAAACCAAATGGGACTAAGCAAACTCCTCTCAGTCTGAAGGGCAAAAGCTCCCTCAGTTATATAAACAATTTGGTAATGGGAAACACAGATCATTCTAGGAGGCTTACGTTTTCTATTAAACAGCATCTAAAATTGCCTCCTGGCATCAGAAGAGTCTAACAGCAGATGCACATGGATTTCAGATCAGAACTTCAAGTTAGCTAAGGAAAAAAGCCCAAATCTTCTGGTGTGACCCAGAGTGAAACCAAGCCCTGCTGGACAGACCATGCTTCCAGAACCAGGAAACCTTCAAGGGGAAAAACAAAAAGCCCTTGAGAACGCCAAGATATGATTTCACTAGGAGGCCTGACTGAAGTTACACGTTATCTGGATGGAATTTTTGCACAGTTGCCTTAGAAAGGGCTGTGAAACGCACTGGCCCCATAGCACTGGTGCTAAGGGTGCACTTTAGCTATTTCATTTTCTCCTGCATCTAAGAAGCACCTGTCCATCACCACCTAACAATCCAACAACAGCGAAAGAACATAGATGAAAGGCAAGTGACCTTTTCTCCCTCATGGAAACATCCTAGTGAATGCCATAGGAAATCACCACCTCTATGGAGGCTGGTATTTACAAAGCCATTTGAACAGCAAGAGAGAAGCTTGGAACCCTCCTACAGAATTCAATGGCAGATATTCTCTATGGCCCCATTCAACCATAGGTGTCTAATTAAAGCACAAGAGTCATCCCCAAGTCCCGCACAATTGGGCCTGCATAGTTCTGCTGTAGAATTCAATAGGATGGTTCAAAAGATCCTCATTTGAGCAATTTCCAGTCCCTGTGAAGCTGTGCGGGACGTTTCCATAGGACTGTTCTGATCAGGAGCTATATGCCCAGTGCAGGGTGGGTTTTCTGTCTCACTGCACATGTTCCTGAGAGACTTCCAGCTCCCAGAGAGATCAGTTATTGGCAGAGCCAATGCTACATGGGAATTCCCACAGCCCGTACCACACACCCCCATCTAGCACACCCCTACATCCACTTTCCCCTTTCCTTTGGAATCCCATTGCTTTCCATTTGCTGCATCCCTTCTCACCCCCCGATGGCGCAAATGCAGGGCTCCCTACACTCCATATATTACAATGTCATTCCACCTGCCAGGGCCGGCTCCAGCTTTTTTGCCGCCCCAAGCAGCGAAGGGGGAAAAAAAAAAAAAAAAAAAAAAAAAAAAAAGGCAGATTGAGTTGCTGCCAAAGAGGAAGACAGGGAGTGAAGGAACCACGGCCAAATTGCCGCCAAAGACCCAGACATGCCGCCCCACTAACGGATGGAGTGCCACCCCTTTCTATTGGCCACCCCAGGCACCTGCTTCCTTCGCTGGTGCCTGGAGCCAGCCCTGCCACCTGCAATCGTACAAGACAGACATCCCTCCTGCCACGATCCTTCCAAAACCAGCAGGTTGCCCTGGCTTCAAACTGCACCCGACCCCAGGAGCACCAGAGTCCCCGGGCTGCTGGTGACTAGCGGGGCTCTTACCACAGCATCAAGGAAGTGGATGCAGCGCTGCAGCTCTGGCCGCCTCTCGCAGAACTGACGGAAGAGCAGCCGGCCGATGGGCTGCTTGTCACACAGGCTGCTGTAGTCCCTTTCTGGAAAAGAAAGCCAAGGATGAGATGGAACAGAAGCACGGCTCACGACCGTCCGCATCCATACCGGGCCATTCCGCAGACACTGCCCTGTGCTGCGCCCCAGAGACCATCTTGTGGGCAGATGAGCCCTCCCAGCCCGTAACTCTCCACAGCTCTGTTCCCAAATGACTGGGTTCTGCAGATCACTGATGAAGGAGGCACACAGCTCTGGAGAGAAGCGCTTCTTTAGAGCACTGCTGCATCAGGCAACAGTGCAACCAGGCCATGGGATGAGAGCCACTGCCCTGCTTCTGAAGTACCACTGGCCACTTCCCTGCGCACACTTGGATCACCGTTCGAGCTGGTGGACACTGGGCAGTGGATCGGTAGATGGGGAGCATTGCAGCTGGCTGGCGGGTCACACAGAGCAGCTGATTTCAGCCCAGATCCAGCCGGTAACTCTGCAGGTGAACTCCTGCGCTGAGGCAGAGCCATAGGGACGTCCATGGGGCTCTTCCCAGGCCCGAGGATCCATCCACACAGAGTCACCGGACTTGGCTCATGAACAGTATTTGTCTGTTGGCCACTGTGCAGCCTCCTGCTGCGAAGGCTCTGAAAGCAGCCCCCGAAGCAGGAAGCTTCTCCCCCAACCAGCAGGGCTCAGAACACCTGCATGTTGCTGCCTTGGTTAAAGGAACAGACGGGCAAGAGTTAAACGCTGGCTTGCACAAACCGCACCTGTTGCCTTAGCTGAAGTCACTGGAGCCGACACTGCATAGCATGGCTGGGATTTCTAGCTCCTCAAGACAGTGTGTGCCCCCCTCAGGCAGCCCCCTCCACAGCTCCCTTTGCTCCAAACACCTCGGTGGCCCATGATCATGGCCTCTGACCTCCCAGAGGCTTGGGAGCATCTGGACGCTAGGCCAGGCCTTGCTGCAACTCTCTCCAGAGAATGCATGAGACTCCCCAGGGCAGAGGGTTCTCATGCATCTCTCCTGCATAGCGTGACAGGGGCCCAGCTCCATGCTGGGTCCAGCTGCACACAACAAATTCCAGGCCAAAGCCCCCAGCAGCTGCAAGTTGTGAGTTCTAGCAAGACTAAAACATTGCAAATGTCTTTCCTGACGCTACTCTCCTTCCTCTGAGCTGGAAACCGCCCCCCTGGCCTCTGCCTAACCACATTCCCAGGCCATATAAACACACCCGCTCCTTGGTGTTGCATCCCGAGTCCCAGTGGAAGGAACAGCCAAGCATGCATTAGGGGAAGAGTCACTGACATCTCCGAGGGAGCATGGGAGAAGGACACACTTATCTTGGATTCTGAGAGCGCCTGCCCCAGCACCCTCCCACCCAGAGCCTGCTCAGTGCGGGCTTCCCCAAGAACCTTAGTTCCACCAAACTCCACTGGGTGCTCAGGGGACAATGGCTCCTACACTCACCCTCACAGAGGCAGCAGCAGATGCACCTGGGATTTCAGCAGCGCTGCAAGACGTGAAGTGCCTTCCAGAGGCTGGAGGGGGCCGGGGCTAGTTTTCTCCTCTTGGGCTCAGTCCAGCTTTTGGGGGAGCCAGGAAAGCACCAAGCGGGGACTGCTGATGTCATTCCCCCCCCCCATCAAATCCCCATTAATGGAGGGCCTGGCCTGAGCAAGGGACAGTGCTCTCGCCCACCCCACCCCCCGACATGGACACTCACCAGCTACCTCCTCCAGTGACTCTTTCTGCATTGGGGAAAGGTCTCAGAGAAGCTGGGGCCAGGCTTCCCAAGCCCTGCCCAGTCACCATTCAGCCCTGAGCTAGGGGGCAGAAAGGGCACTGGTGCTGTGCGCAGATCATCCCAGCCAGGGATGAGGACCAGGTCTGCCCTGACTGTATTACATCCCATCGGCTGCCTTGAATACTGCTGACCATGAGGTTTCGCTGGGGACCCAGAGGTTGCTAATGGAGTGAGAGAAACGCCCCACCCCCCGTTCTAACCATTAGACCCAGCTCCTCTTCCAGCGCTGGGGACAGAACCCAGGCATCCCAGCACTCAGTTCCCAGGGCACTAACCACAAGGCTGGGCTTGCAATTGGGGGGACGGGCCAGGAAGGGAAGATTCACTGGCACAGCAAGGCTGCGCATTCCCTGGAGCAAATGGCTCCAGAATGGAGCTGACTCAGAGCCGGCAGCCGGGACAGGCCCCTCCCAGAGACAAAGAGACACAGCCCTTCCATCAAGGGCTTATCGCCCTGCTACCCCCTTGGACTACCAGCAGGTTTGAACCCCGGGGCTGTGCGGGGTGGGGCGATGCCAGAGACACAGGGCCGTGCGATGGCGGTTGGGCATATGGGGGGAGGGGAGGGCAGGAGGGGAGGCGATGCCGGCACACAGGGCCATGTGACGGGCCAGCAGGGGAGTGTGCAGGGGGAACCGATGCCAGACACACAGGGCCGTGCGACAGTAGGGGAGTGTGCGGGGTGGGGTGAGGCGAGGTGATGCCGGGAACACGGGGCCATGCAATGGCGGTGGGTGTGCGGGGGGTGATACCAGGCATGCAGGATTACCTGCAGATTGCACGTTTGCAAAAAACCGAAGGGGAGAAGAAGGATTCCTTCTGCAGCAAACACGGGACAAGCTCCTGCTTCCCAGCTCCAACCTGCACGTTCTCCCCTGGCCCCTCCAGCGCTCCACCCTCCCAGCGGAGCATCGAGAGTCAGGCTCTGGGCAGCTCTTGGCATGCACCGGGCCGACTCTCCCGAGAAAGCTGCAGCCCGGCTGTGGGCATCAAGCCTTTGGGACTCCATCATCCCCAGCCCTGAACACCCCCCCTGCTCATTGTCCCTCCCGAGGCCCTGCATACGGCCCTCGCTCCTACCCTCCCGTGCAGCCCTGCTCCCTCCCACTTAGGGCCCTACCAAATTCACCATCCATTTTGGGCAATTTCATAGTCATAGGAATTTAAAAATCGTTAATTTCATGATTTCAGCCATTTAAATCTGAAATGTCAGGGTGTTGTAATTGTAGGAGTCCTGACCCAAAAAGGTCACAAGGCTATTGTGGGGGGGGGTCCACAGTACTGCTACCCTTACTTCTGTGCTGCTGCTGGCGCCTGGCCAACAGCCACCGCTCTCCGGCAGCCCTGCTCTCAGGCAGCTCAGAAGTAAAGGTGGCAAACTGCGACCCCCTAAAATAACCTGGTGACCCGCCTGAAACTCCCTTTTGGGTCAGGACCCTCAATGTGAGAAACACTGGTCTCCCCTGTGAAATCTGTAGAAAAGCACACAAAAGACCAGATTTCACTGTCCGTGACATGTTTTTCATGGCCGTGAAGCTTCTGTCACCCTGGTCCTGGAGCACGACCCCCTCCTCCCCAGAACATACCCCTTCTCGCACCAACCATTCGCCCTCCACAGCAAGAGCCACACCACAGCCCCTCCTGAGCCGCCCTGCTCAGGTCTCTCAGGTGCTCCGGGGGTGCCAGCTCCTTGGTGCAGGGGACACGTCTCTCTGGGCAGATACGGTGCCCTAGTATATGGCACTGTACCTTGTACGCCGTTACGCTGACGCCTGCCCGCCTGCGGCCGCCGTGGGTGGCTGGATGAGCACTGTGCAGCTAATGGTTCCCCAAGACCTAGAGTCACACGGGAGACCCGAGGGAAAGGCCTACCCCCTGCTGCAGATGCAGGAAGGGAGTTCTAGGGAGGTGGCACCCCGCTGAGGCTGGCTGTACCCAGCGGGTTGACTCCCTGTGCCCAAGTGCAGTTCCCCCTAAGCCCATGCATGTGGCTGGCAGAGGGTGCCCCAACCCCTGCCAGGGAAGGGCCAGGTTAGTCACAGACACTGGTCAGGGACATCTGTGCACCAGGGTGCCCTAGTGGAGAGCCGGGTCTGGGACAAGGTGGGGGCGACGCAGAGTCAGGGAGTGCTGCAGCTGTGTCTCCAGACACGAAGCCCCCCGGGCCTGCCCCGCGGGAGGTGCCACTTTCCTTCCACCCACACTTCTGTCACACACGCCCCCCCCCCCCTCACCCGGGCGAGGGCGGGCGTATGGGGGTAGTGCCTGGCTGCTCGCAGGGGCGCAGGTCCCCCCAGCTGTATGCATGGAGCACACCCTCTCTCCAGCAATAGTTAACAGCCCTGGCCTTGACCCTCTTCCTGCCTCTCTGCCCCACCCTCCTCAGGCTCCAGATAAGCATCTCTCCTCTGCACTGGCAGGAAACGATCACAGGCTTTGTTGTCAAGCGCAAGAGCCGTAGCATGGAGCTCCCCATAGGCCCCTGGCATTTCCCATTGCTCTCTGTACCCATTACCGCGCCACACTGGTTCTCTCGGCCTCTCTGCTGAGCGCAGCTCCGTGTGCCAGCCTGCTCTCCCCGCACGCTCCCCTCCTTCCCCGCCGGCTTGTATCTGCTCGTTCGCAGCAGGCACCCAGGCTCTGCAGCAAGCAGGTTTTGCCAGTTCTTGCAACAACCCCTGCACACCCCTGCACGAGGCTCGTCTCCGGGGAGCAGCCGGGCTGGGGCTCGCGGCTTACCCAGGCCTTTCCGAAGGTCGTCACACTGGCTGATGTGTGGGAATCTGAGGATCTCTTTCCATTTCTTACTCCTCCCTTTCCGCTTCCCTCCACCTCCTGCAAGGGACAGAGAAGGGGGCAGGGGAAGGAGAAATTAATCCGGAGACAACCACCATTGTCATTAGAGCTTGGACACTGAAGGGAGGGACAGACCCCAAGTGCTCACGCAGGAGGAACAGCGCTCATGGCATCAGGACAGTGATGCTTCACCCGCCAGCCAAGGACCTCAACGCATCTTTAAACCAGTCCTCACAACCCCACTGGAGATGTGGGGGAGAATACTCCTCCCCAGGGGAAACTGAGGTGCAGAGAGGGGAAGGGACTTGGCCAAGGTGAGGCTCAGAACTGGGCCCTGAACCCAGCTTCAGACACCAGGGGAGAATGAGAGAGTGCAGATGATGCCCCTTCTCAGCAGTTTCTACAGGACTTTTCCCCCCGTTAGATCTGCGGTTTTCCCTCCCCACCTCCCCCTCACTCCCCGCCATTGCTGGAGCATCAGAATTTGGGAGAACGGGATCAACTTTACTCCAAAAGGCCCAGCTCACACCAGGCACCCAGGGCAAGGCAGGGGTGACACAGAATCACGGAGCGCATGGCCTCCTTTTCACACTGCAGAACGGGGATGATCCAAAGCCGAAGGGAAAGAGATTCCCCGTGACTTCTATGGGGCTTTGGGGCAGGCCTTCGACATGGAGAGGAGCTTCCTGCTCCCAGGCACAGGGGAGAACCTGGCGGGGCCCTGCAAGGAGCAGCTCCCAGGGCCCATGCCAGTCAATAGGAGACGCGCCCACTCCTGTGCATGGCCTGGCCTTGGGGTGCTTGGTAAGCTGTTAACAGGTTATTCCCCGCCCAACCCAGGCAGGCAGCTACTGTCACCCCGTGCTATAGGCGGGGAAGGGCCACACTTCTGTGTGTTCACGCACAAGCGGTTGCGCTCCCGGCTCCCAGCCCTGACACCAGCCCCGCCAGGGTCAATTCGTGCATGGTGCTGAGTGCACCCAGGAGCGGCTGAGCATCGTGGGGAGCGCAGCACTTCTCCCAGGGGCTCAGCAGGAAAGAGCCCCGGTTTCCAAGCGCCCAGCAGCCCCGTTGCAGAGGAGCCAAGTCCCCCAGCCGGCCGAGCTCTGCACAGCCTGGCCTCCAGCGACTGAACGAGCTGTCCCTCTCCGCTCTGCTGTGTCTGAATGCACCGACCAGCGACTTGCTTTCCCCCCATAGCTAGCGGCAGCACGGTAACACACGCATGTTTGGCTCTTCCCCTTCCAGCAGCACTAATATCACAGTGCAAACCGTACCCTGACTGCAGGTCTGGGCAGGAGAGGGGCAGCCCCGCTGCCAGTTCTGACGGCGGCGACCTGGCAGGCAGGCTGCAACATGGGTTTTCTCCACAGGAGCTGAGCCTAGAAGCTAGAGGGGGTTTGCGTTTCCTCCAAGAACAATGCCGCACTAGATTGCTAATAACCATCTGGTTTCCTTATCGCTCAGGCTGGTTTATTGTTCCACACACCATTCCCTGCCGGCTGGGACTTGCTGGCTGCTATCTGCCCTCATCTGCGCGCAGAGGATGCAGGCCTGACTCTGAAGGAATGAGCTCATGGCCTGGCGTGCTTCCCCAAGGGACAGACAACCTGCCCAGCCTCCCCAGCAGCTGCCTGTTCGCCACAAGCCATGTGTTCCTCACCCCTCTGGCATCCCCTCTCTGTCCAAGTCCTGCAGGTCAAGCAGTGGCTCTGGAGAGGAGTACAGGGACCCTGGGAGTATATTCAGTGGGGAGCGGTGGTCTTTTCATTCTACGAATGTACAGCCCCTAGCACAGTAGGACAGAGACTCCCTGGTGCAAATAAATAGTAAGTCTCCAAGATCCAGAGCAGAGCTCTCAACCTGCCAGGGAGCGACATGAACAAACGATCCATCCAGGGAGTGTAAAGTGCTGGGAGATCCCTTCTTACAGTGTCAAGGCAGTGGCACTGCAACATCTGTTGTTGGGAATTCCTGGCATTTAAAATAACAGAAGGGAGGGGGAGGGGGGGGAGGGGACACCGCAGGGAACGCTGCGGGATCACCCCAAGTGGGGGAGCGGGGAGAACCCTGCAGAGACATTCCTAAGAGATGTTCCCAGCCTGATGCAACAGCCACCAGGCCCCAGCAGAGTGCACCCACATCCATCATGGGGCCCTCTCGGCAGGGAGAAGCAGCATTTTGGATTTGTTCGTTATGGAGTGACTGGACGGCGTGCCCAGGGCAGTGGCCCAGTCCCATCCTGTCATGGGGTTCCCACAGTTACGGCAGCAGGCCCAGGTCTTGCACACACCAGGCTGCTTCATCCCAAAGAAGTCAGCGGGTGGCAGTGCCACCGCAGCCTGCGGCACCAGCCTGGGCCTCCCACCCCTGACACACCCGGGCTGGGTCCAAGAGGAAGGGAGGCCAGGGCTGCAGAACAGCACAGACGAGCTGGCCGGGGCAGGCACCTGCAGCAGGTGGGTTTAACCCACCCAGGCATCTTACCAGCAGCTCCAGGGCTTTCCCGGGGTAGCTGCCCAGCCACAGGGCAGCCACAGCATGCGTGGGCGTCCTGCTCACTCCACGCCTGGCTCTCCGACATGTACAAAGGCTGGAGAGCAGAGCCGCGCAGCAGCGGACAAGGAGCACCCAGCGGCCCCACCTCACTTTGCTCCTACTGCGCCCATGATATTGCATCCTCCTCCGCTCCCACCAGCAGCACAGCCATGAGGATGGGCCTGCTGGGTGCTCCTTCTCAGGAGGGCAGCCGAGCCCGGCTTCACCCCTGCCCCCAGGGAGAGCGAGCAAGGAGCAGCTGTTGGGAGTTACCAACCCGCAGTGCTCCTTGCAGGATCCTGGCCTGAGACGCCCGCCCCAGACAGAGCAGCCACCCGCAGAGCTGTGCCTGTGAGACTCCAATGCTATCGCCCGACGGCTCCCAGGCCCAACTACTGGCTGCAGACACAGAGCAGGTACCTTGGAACTTGCCTTCGGAGCCTGAGAGCATCAGGGACTGGTGACCCGAACGGTATTGCATACCACTACCCAGAAAGGGCTTGCTCTCCCACTCTGCCCTGCACAGGGCTGGCACATCCAATGCCTAGAGCGCCAGCTGGCATGTGGCCTTTGGGAGGGGGTGGTCCTTTGTACAGGTATGGCATGGCCCTGCCCCGCCAGCAGGCCTCATCCTGCCCTCGACAGCTCCAAGGGGGCTCAAACACCATGGCCCAGTCAGTGGCAAGGCCAAGGACTGAGTCTGCAAACCAGGGGTGGGTCAATGCCAGCTGTGACATCAACAGGAAGGACTAGACCAAGAACCCATCCCTCCACGCTCACTTCACACCTGGGCCACGCACAGCTAGGAGAGGACAGCTCCCAGCCAACCCCTCTACCCACCCCCCCCCCCCCGCCCCCGGAACAGAGCCGGGGAAACATGGAAAATTTTCAACCAAAAAACCAACAACCCTGCAAGTTTTCCAGAAATTTTGCAAAAGATTCCCCGCCCCCACTCTGCTCACAAGCTAGTTCGTGGTTACAACCGACAAAAACCGGGAACCAAGGCAAACTCCGAGAAGCGGGGAAGGGAATGAGCTTTGGGGAGCCTTCAGGGTCACTGAAGGGTTTCTAGGGACTCTTTCTTTCCATAGGCACGCACACATGCCCTTCACTTATGAAGTAATCCCAGTGGGGATCTGACATCAGCATTCATTCCGGTTGCTCAGGGCTGGGGGTCAGCCAATAACAATCGCCACCGTTGACCAGCTGCCATCTAAAGGTCCCGTTACGTCAAGCTGAGCCAATAGGAAGCCAGGACCCCGCTACAATGCTGCTTGACAGAATCCCGGGGTCCCGTCTGCAGACTCCTGGCCAAAGGCCCGAGGGCCCATGTTTCACCAAGTCCTCTAGGGAGTTGGTCCGGCAGAACTTCCTGCCATAATCAATTCACTTCCTCATGCATGAATAGGCCAAACGTCAGAGAGCTGGAACTGGGCAGCAGAGCAGTCCCAGGCCCGGCAGTAAATACGATACAGGAATTACACCAGCTTCTGCCGCTATGCTAATTCACCTCTCTCCGTTCCCAGCCAATAGGGCTGTACCTGGTAGACACACTGTCTGGAAAAAAGAGTCCCTATCTCTCTGCTCCAGAGATGTGGTTTCAGGAGCTGGGGAAAACAGTGGACTCCACAGCTTCCCAGTTAGCATTTGCGGTGTGCTGAAGAGTTCATCCTTGAGCCCTGGGATATTGAGGGAACTCATCAGTTTTCCACCAAAGAGGGAAATCAAAAGGAGCAAAGCCATCTGTGATTGGAAGTGCAGGGCAGCTGCTAGGGGCAGTTTTATCTCACTCAGCTTTTAATGCAGCTTATCGGGACATTATTCCCCTCATGGATACACACAGCAGCTTAGTTATTAGCGGAGGTAAACCAAGAGACAGCCAGGCAGCAAACCAGGGCAACAGGGATAGCGCAGAGTGCCAGAGGGGGACACTGGAGCAGGACTTTGCTGTTCCTGTCCCTATTTAGTGGAACAAAGTAGCTTCGCTGAACCAATCAAACCAAAACCAACAAATACTCCCAGCCTTTCCTGGGCAGTCATCCGACCCATTATTCCTAAAGCCTCTTTCTACAGCCTCCGGAAAAGCGATCCCAGCTGGTCCCATGGAGCTGACCCCACGCCAGGGCACCGTGCCATGCTCTGCAACAGGTGGCGAGCAGCATGCAGGATACGGATGGTTTGCAAGAGTCCTGGTCCCATCCTGGGCACCGAGGGTCGGGGATGGAGAGGAGGGACAAGGCCCCGCTTGCTGTCTGGCTGGAGATGCTCACTCACGCTCTGCTTCTGGGATCAGCAGTCGGGTGCTGGCTGCCAGGAGGATGGTCTCTAAATTTGGAAGGGGCAAGGAGCCTGCAGGTGGCTTCTGTTGAGTGTTTAGCACTGGGGGTGGGGGTGTCAGCTGGAGACAGATTCCCAGGCAGCTGCATTCCAAGGACAACTGTGACTAGCCGGGCCGGAACTCTCCCATGAGCAGGAGAAGCCGCTTTCAGATCAGTAACATCCTTGTTGGCTTGATCAAGGGCTTCCCCGAGGAGCCCTTCTGAGTGCGCCACATCAGCGTGCTCCAAGGCGGGTCTCCTCCCTGCTGCAGCACACATGCAGCCAGACCAGCTGCCCGGTGGATTCCAGGCAGAGCATTCTGGCCCGGGGAGACTGGCTCTGCAAGTGCAGCTGGGAGCCTAGTGCCAGGGCAGAGACTTCACACCTCAGTTCATGCTGCAGGGGGTCAGCCACCCTGGGCACAGGTCTCACTCACAGCAGCAGGACACTGCATCTCCCCTCAGTTCTACTTAAAAAGGACAGTGTCACTCAGTGCTAATGCCACCTGCACCCTTCTGGTGGCAACCAGATGGAGCGGGGGCCCCAGGGGAGCCACTAGCAGACCAGATCCAGTTCAGCTTCCATGACCCTCACCAGCACAGACCTGGCACCAGCTTGGCCAGCTGCCTCATTTCGGCAAAGAAGAGCTTCCCGCTGGGACTTGTTGTTGGTACCAGCCTCCCCAGGGGAAGGCCTAGTAAGTCCTGCACGTGGAGAAAGCGCGACAGGGAACATGGGGGCTTTTTGCAGGAGCCCTCTGTCGCGGAGTATTGGGGAACTCAGGGCCCTGCACCCCCGGCTTCCTGCGATTCACCATGACTCTCAGCCAGCCAGTAAAGCAGAAGGTTTATTTGGATGACAGGAATACAGTCCAAGACAGGTCTTGCAGGCACAGACAACAGGGTCCCCCCCAGTTAGGTCCAGCTTGGGGTCCCAGGGCATGCCAGCCCACCCCCCTTTGGGGGGTCAGAGCCATCTCTGCCTCCCAGCCATCTCTCCAGCCTGCTTCCAGCACTCTGCTTTCAGCGACCCCTC
This sequence comes from Trachemys scripta elegans, assembly GCF_013100865.1. NCBI lineage: Eukaryota > Metazoa > Chordata > Testudines > Emydidae > Trachemys > Trachemys scripta. The sequence continues at coordinate 155,423,078 of NC_048299.1, forward strand.
CCACAGCCTTTGTTCAGTTTCCCGGGCCCCGGAGTCACCTGACCTCCAACCCCCTCCTGGGTTCTCATGTTACAAGCTCAGGTATGTTCCCTCGGGCAGACTCCCATCCTCCGATGCAGACCATCCTAGTCACACTCCCCTGTCAGCATTCCCACACCCCAGCAAGAACAGTCCCAGTTCATCACANAGTCACACTCCCCTGTCAGCATTCCCACACCCCAGCAAGAACAGTCCCAGTTCATCACACCCTCACATGCTCTGTCCCCAGCTGGTACAAACAGCTGCCCTACGGTGGTCCAAGGAGCTGGATCCTACACCCAGCCATCGGCTCTTTGAATTGCAACCATGCTGTGCAAAGCCGGGGGGGAGGGATGGGGGGAGATGTGCTGCAAGGACACAGGACGCTGTTAGCAATGGCCCTGCGCTAGCATTTGCCAGCACCGCCAGTTATTAGGCTGCTGCTAAAACTCAGACAAGGGGGGGTTCAGCTATCCAGGCCAGAGTCCCAAGGAAGAGAGAAGTCGCCTTTTGCTTTACCCCTGCAGGGTTCTTAGAAACCTCCTTGTGGCCAGGGGGCTCCTGCTCCCTCTGCCCCTCTCTGCTGCCCTTCGGACATCTGGCTAAGGAGAAGACAAGCTATGCTAGGCTAGCCTGCTGCTTTCAGCCTGCTCCTTACAGCCAAGAGCTCAGACAGCTGCTGAGAGCTTCCCAGGGCTGGGCACCCCGTTGGCCAGCACTGGGACCCCAGCCCTGTCTGTCACGGACACGGGCGGCACCACGGATACCCTCCCAGGCGCCACAAGCCTTCTGGGGCCGGACCAGACCCATGGTGGAATTCCAAGGGCCTGCAAATGCCACTGCTCCAATGTTACTGTGTACATGATGGTTGCCGGGGCGAAGAGCAGCTGATTTGCTGTCAAGTGGTTGCATGGCAATTAGTGCTCCTTAATGTGGAATCCCTTGATCACGCAGTCCATGTGACCCAGCAACTGGCTTCCTGTTCCCCGTAGAGCACTAACCACTGGCCTCCGGAGGCCTGAGGCCACAACGGATTTCCCCAGCAGCCCAGGTGTCTGAACTCTGCTCAGCCAAGGCAGGGAGCCTGGGGACCACACAGATGTGCATAACGCTGTGCAGCCAGGTGGGGACAGATCCAGAGGTGCAGCCCAGAGACATGCCAGGCCCCACCTTACCAGCAGGGGTTTTCCAAAGCACCCAGAACTTCCCCTGGAGCCAATGGGAGACATGCTCCTCACCTGGGAGCACGAGGCCCAGGCCGCTCCTCCAGTGCCCGCTGCTAACAGCAAGGCTACACCTCCCCACAATGCCCCAGTTCCACTGATGCACCAAGCAGAGGGAAGGACTGCAGCACACCTGCCCGAAACCGAAGGGGGAATTTTCCTGCCCAGCCCCTCCCCGGCTGGCACGACGCCGCTGAAGAAGCTGTTTAATATGGATTATTAAAGTGACAAGGCCTTGGATGACCTGGGCTGACTGCCTACTTTCCCGTGTGGATTTATTTCTTTATCTTCTTTTATAGACTTCTGTGAGCTAATAATTCTCTAGCCAGGCTGCCTCAGAATACAAACTCAGCAGGAAAGGTCCGGGTGTTCCCCTCCAAGCAAGACAAGGCATTCTCTTCTTCCTTAACTATTATGGTCGCGCCTAACAGCCCCAGCTGCGATCGGGGCCCCCTTGTGTTAGGGGCTGCACAGACACATTGTAAGAGAAGCAGAAGAAATTTGCTGCTAGTTTCAGGTTATTGTACGTCATTGGAAATGCAGGCGTTGTGTGTGCGCACCAAGATGTGTTACATCAGCAGGATTCTGCTCCCAAACAGCTTTTTGGTGGCGTGTCAGCAGCTGCTTAAGAAAATGGGAATCACTGTCCAGAGGAAACCGGACAGACAACACAGATAGAGCATGTTGTTTACTATACAACTGTGTGACCAAAGAACAAAGACGCTATTCCCATGATCAGGCCAGGCGAAGCAACGTAGATGGCAAGGAGACTTAAGAACAGCAGGTACGTGACAACCGAGCACGGCTCTTAAGAAGAGCCTATGAGCTAAACAAGAACTCTGTGCTGAGTAGCAGGAATCAAAGGAGGGACAAGGCAGTGCCCTTCTCAATTGTACCGAGGGAGAGGGCACCAACCCCAAATTCTCCCCCTTACTCCTAACCCCCAGGACAGTGGTCCCCAACCTTTTTCGTCTGGCAGGTGCCAGATGACGAGCCATGGAGGAGCGTGGCTGCGGACAGGCATCCGCCGAAATACTGCCGACAAGCGGCAAAGTCAATAGGCATTGACGCCGAAATGCCGCCGAGAAGCAGCATCATCCAGAGGCGTCGCTGCCAAAATGCCGCCGAAAATCGGCGGCGACGCCTCTGGATGACGCTGCTTCTCGGCGGCATTTCGGCGGATGCTCGTCTGCCGGCCAGTATGCGGGCGCACTTGGACACCCCAGCGGGCACCATGGCACCCATGGGCACCACGTTGGGGACCCCTGCCCTAGGAGTTAAGAAGTTACAGGTCAATAAATCAAAGCACTGGCTGTTTTGTTTCCAGTTCCTGGGCCAGTGGGATCAAATTTTGTCCAGCCACGAGGTCATGTTGGCAGCCCGAGGCTCACCCTTAATTAGCACAAAGGAGACCAATACCAAAGTCACAGCCATCAATGCCACTTCCCAGCCGAAGCACTGCAAGCTGGGATTTGTAGGCTGCTCCACTGCATTACAGACCAGGGCAGGTCGTATAGCTCCATGGCCGCTGTTTGCCTAGGAGGCGGTGGCCACTCTCAAAGGGAATGAGCCGCTGAAAGGTGCTCGCTGCTAGAAGGGGCCTGGGACTCCTGAAGGCTGCTGGCAAATGCCATGCAACAATAAGCTAGGGAAGCAGGCGCTGCTGAGGAATGAAGCCCCTTTCCCCTCACTGGCTCACAAGGCCAGTAAACCCCACACTGTGTCACATAGCAGAGTGGGACAAATGCTGTTCCAGCTCCTATCCAAAGAGTGGCAGCGGCAGACACGGGCCTTTCAGACTCTGCTCCCTAGCACCAAAGGAAGACGTAGAGCTGCTTGCTCCTCCAGCTAGTAAGAGAAAGAGCCTGGGGCCCGCGGGCCACTGCCACTGGCTTCTGATCTCCAGGCTAACCCCCCCGGGGGGGGGGGGGGGGGGGCGTGCTCAGAGCTGAGTGGGCACGCCTGGATCAGCCTTGCGTGCACAGTCAAGCACCTCCAGGACGGGATACCACGCTGTGCACCGAGAGCAGCGCCTGGGGATGGGCTTTCTGGCGTGGCAGAGGGCTTGGGGGCTAGGCAGAACAGCTGCCAAGCAAACCCGCTGCTGCTGCCTGGCCCAGCCAAGTGAGCAGGGTCTCAGGGCACAGCAAAGCCACCCAAACACTGGGTCATTAGCATGGGGAGAGGGCCACCCGTTCCCCAACATGCCACGTCACTTCACCTCCTCAATCCGAGCAGGGGTGATTCCCATTGTCCCTAAATTCCCTGATGGAGGCAGCCCAGGGCAAAACCAGAACCCATCAGCTTGTCCCATCCATCACGGAGCAGCTCCTAGAGCCAAAAGGCCTGCCCCATCCCCAAACCTGAACTTCCCTCCTGCCAGGGGAGCCTCTGATGCCTTGTTCTGCCCTCACTGACTAAAAAGACCAATGGATCCCTGTCTGCCAGAGGCCACGCTTCCCACCTGCCCTGCACCCAGCTCCCCATGAAGACTCTGCCTGTTCCACATCACCCTGCAGATGTTTGGGTTCGCAGCGATAAAGCCTGTCCCATTAGCTGAGCTGGCTCTAAACACCACAGGCAGCCCCCCACTTGCTGGAATTTCTGCTTGGAATGGCTGAGCATGGCTCAAAGTCCTGCACAGGGTTTGTTCCCTCACAAGCTTACCCCCCCTCATATTCACGCTGTGCCCCCCGCACAAACGCAAGCGGCCGAGGGGGTGCCAAGCAGAACAAGAGCCGGCGGGCACTGCTCAGGCAGCATGGACGCCCGCCTCAGTTTCCCTGCACTCTGTGGGGGCAGTTACCCATGTCCCTGAGGGCTTGGGACCCCAGCCTCCTTGTATGAAGCCATGGCCAAAGCGGGGGTCCCAAGCTCTCAGGAACGTGGGTAACTGTCCCCACAGAGTTCATGTGTGCAAACACACACTTCAGCCTCGCGGCATGAGAAGGTGGCCCTGGGCCTCTGTTCCGCGGGAGACTCTCACACCGGGAGAGGCCCAACGGCTGTGGTCCTTCTCTGCCCCTCTTATGAACAGAGCCGGCTCCCACTCCCCCATGCCATGGCCGCCCATTGCAAGGTGTGTCCCCAGGGCAGCTCTCCTGATCTCTCGTTTAGCACCTGGCATGGTGATGGCTCACGCACTGGCACAGAGCTCCCCAACTCGGATGCCTGGGGATGCACAATGCAGTGTGGTGTCCTGCGGGATCTCAGCCCAGTTCCTAATGCCACGGGCACCGCATCTCACAGACAAGCCCGTCGTGGTGATCCCCATTGCTGCAGGCTCAGCAGAGACACCAAGGAGCCAACAGCCAGTGGAGATACTCCTCCACGGAGGGATCTCTGGCAGGGAGGTGTGGACGCAGCCTGTGGGAGGGAGGCTCCTCTCCCCAGAGCAGCCAGCCAGTCGCCACTCGCTCACACCCATCACTTAGCCCACCAGGACCCTTCCACTTCATAGGCAAGGTCTCCGCAGCTCCCCTCCTCCTCAGCTCCACTCTTCTCCCCCTGCACAGCCTGGTAGTGCTAGCTCCGTGTACAGCCTCCCACTTGGCATGAATAATCCACTCCTAGTTTAAAGTGCCAGATTGGGGGGGGGGGGGAGGAGGGGAGGGAGGTAGGCATCCTGGCTCCAGGCCCCTGCAAGTTACTCACCAGAGCTTCCATTTCCTCCTTCACGTCCCCTCCCCTCCCAGATCCCTCCTCTGCAGCCGAGGGGCAGCCCTGGCAGGAGGCAGCGGCTCCCCACTCGCTGAGAAAGATGAAAAGGAAATCTGCACAGCAAGGATGGGTGTGTGTGTGTGCAGCCTCTAGTCCCTTCACCATCATGGGGCCACAGAGGCCGGAGATGGGGGAACCGGCTTCTTAGGCACCCTCTTTGGCTCCAATGCCTATCGGCCCACGAGTCTGTTTCTTTACTGCACTTAGCTTTACCCAGCAGCTCTGGACGGAGGTGCTAAGTGGAGACCCCAACTCGTCTGGAGTCATGCGGGTGCCCAGCTCTGCAGCTGCTCCTCAGCAGAGGCTCTCCATGGACTGAATTTCCCAGGGCGATGGGACACTGTGGGTACGAATGGGATCGCTGGTCCCAGGCCCAAGCAGCCTTGGGTCACCTCCAACAGGGAGGCAGAGCGAATCACACCCTGCAAGGGGGAAACACAGACAGCCCAGAAACCCCAAATGTGAGCCGCGACCAGGGCATGCCTGCAGAAGGGAGACCTGGCGGGAGAGAACTAAGAACCCCCCACCACATTTATTAAAATCTCATAATATTGGGGCCCAGAACCATGTTTTTTTAACGGTCAGGGTTGCGGATATTGAACCAATCTCTCAGCCTTGCACAGAGATTCAGAATTTTAGTCCCAGGGTAGGACTACACCAGAACGGCTCGGCTGTAGCATCGACACTTCCTCCATCCACAGGAGGGGGGTTCCCATCTGCGTAATTAACCCACCTCTCCAAGAGGCAATAGCGAGGTGGATGGAAGAATTCTTCCATTGACCTTGCTGTGCTACACTGGGGCTTAGGTTGGCTTAACTACATTACCTAGGGTTACCATATTTTAAAAATAAAGAAAGAGGACACTCCACGGGCCCTGGCCCCGCCCCTTTCCCACCCCCGGCCCCGCCCCAACTCCGCCCCTTCCCCAAAGTCCCCGCCCTAACTCCCCCTCCTCCCTCCCAGCCACATGAAAAGGGCTGC
>NC_048299.1:155429382-155482613 GCF_013100865.1 Trachemys scripta elegans
TGGGGTGGGGAAAGGGGTGGGAAAGGGGCGAGGGCAGGGCCCGTGGAGTGTCCTCTTTTTTTATTTTTAAAATATGGTAACCCTATTACGGTAATCATTACCCCGGCACACATTTCTTCACAGCCCCGAGCAACGTAGCTAGACCCATCTCATTTTTAAGTGCAGACCTGGCCTAAAGCTGAGGGATTGCTCAGACAAGAGGTTTCCGATTCGGGCAATAATCAGGAGAGGGAAACAATCCCTAAAGCATGTGTGTCTGAAATTCATTAATGATGGGAAAGAGCTTTGACCTGAGACCTCTAACTGGTCTCTCTACTGGCTTTAGTCAACAGGACTGGAACTGCCCAAAGCCAACGGCAGAGTCAGCTAGTAGCTAGTTTGATGTCCAGAGGTGGGTGCCCAACACAGAGGCTGGGAGTGGAGTTGTCGTTGGTTAATAGGCTCTTTAACGCCAAGTGGCTTTTATGGAGCGAGTCCCCATTTTATTATTCCAGACCACTCGGCAGCACCTGAGCAGGACTCAGCCTGAAGCAGAGAGGCTCCAAAATTTAGCAAGTCAAGACTAGTTCCTATCACACAGGGCAATACTAACAAGAAGCACCATGGCTATGAATTCTGGCCTGTGGCTTTCAGCTCTGGTTATCTACCCCCTGGGCGCGGAGGTGGCTTTTCTTTAATTTGAGACAGCAAAGAGCTTTGCGTTTGCTGGTTCTTGGAGAGATTTCTCCCTCTTTCACTCCACACAGGAATTGAAACCCCCAGCCCGTTCCTCCCATGTTTTAATCAAGCTCGATAACAATCTTATGAAGTGCTAGTCGTACTTCATTTCGGTCGTCAGCACTAAGCCAAGATAAGAATGTAGACGTCTGGAGTTCTAATAAAATTACATTCTTCCATGTGTTTTACATTGATTTTAAATGGAAAGGGCGGCCAGTGCCAGGCTTTGCCAAGCTGTCACTGTTTCCTCCTCTTTCCCTTCACTTTTATTTGCGTTTGAATTTTGCGTGGTTGTTGAAAGGTGCCAGGTTGACCTTCCCCTCTGGCCCGTTCAGCCCTCAGCCACCTCCAAGGCCCTGTCGTCACTGCTAAACAAGAGCGTTTTTACCGGAGATAGTAAAACGAGGCGAGGTCAGCACTATCCCCCACCTGGGATTGGCCTCACCTAGTTTGCCTCTCAGTAAAACCAAAGCGCCTTGTCGTCTCTGTGTTCGGATCTCGGGATACTGCATGCACTAGTTAGCTACCCTGATGTCAAAGACATTATTTTATCTATTTATTTATTTATTTTTAGCAGGGAAGAGACGGCCTTAGACGGAGGGCCCCACTTAGCGCTACTGGCAAACGGATCGACATTCCACCACATTTCACCAGGGATCCACTGAGTGGCTCAGAAGCTAGTTAAAAACAAAAACACCCCACACGCCACATTTCAGCCACTGCTGCTCCAGGCTGGGTTCAGACCGCCAGCCGAGAGGACAGTCTCATCCTCTCTTCTTATCAACAGAGACATTCTGATCGAGCTGGGCAGTGACCCAGGCTGGCTGTGCCTGCTGCGAGAAGAAGCAGCGGCAAACCAAGATAATGGAGAACCGTCCATTTTTAAACTTTATAAAGAAAAACCCACTAATTTGGCAGGAACATAAATATGAACTAACATCAAATGCTCATTTAGGAGAATAATAAACTGTAAATTACCATCACAATCAGAGAAATTTGTCAACGCCACGCTGTGCCACGCCCACGAGGGAATGAACTCCTCCCCTCTCCGGCTGCAAAGTCCAGCTTCATCCCTGCTGTGTGGCGGCGCTCCGTCCGTTCGCTGCTGCGCTGGCCACCCCTCTTTCCAACAGGTCCACCCGCGAATGACAGCTCCTCGCCTGGAGCGCCACCCCGTACTCCCATCCACGTCCCAAAAGTCAACCTCACCAGCCATACACTCTGTGCCCTTCACGGTCCAGTTCCCTCAGCAAATCCTCTCTTTCCACCTCCTTCATGAATCGCCTTCCAACGGCTCCCTCCAGTTGGATCCCGAGGCCCCTGCCCGGCTCCCGCTGGCCTCTCCCCGCCCAGCACAGCTGCAGGCCCTACCATTGTATCTCTAGGTGCTAGGGCCACAACACTGGACCAGAATAAGACTCAGTTCAAGAGCATCTGAGCACTAGGGCCAGCAAGGGTCACACCAAAGTAGCCCTGGAGATCAGGCCCCTGTTGTGCTGGGCCCTGCACAGACAGTCAGAGACCGACCCTGGCCCAAAGAGCTCACAGTCTAAACAGATGGGGCAGACACAGGCTGGGTGGAGGGTTATTACTACCCCTTATTTCAGATGGGAACGAGGCACAGAGACATTAAGTGACTTGCCCAAGGTCAAACTGGAAGTCTATGGCAGCGGCAGGGCTTGAGCCGAGTTCTCCCAAGCCCCAGCCCAGTGGGTTGGCCACCCGGCCACCCTCTCACCTTGGAAGCAAGTGGAGGGTCAGTCCCTCTGCTTGATTCCAATACAAAGGCACAGAAGCTAGATGCTGAGAGGAGATTGGAAGGTTTGTGTAAGAGTGAGACACCATCCCCCTGACCAGCTATGGAGGAGGGGCAGTGCAGGGGAGCAAGGACCCCACTCAGCCAAGTGCAAGGGATGGGGGACCATATCCAGCACTTACATGCAGCCACGGGGGCCCTGGAAAGCTGCTAGGAAGCCCCTTGAGGGAGTCCCCCCAGCTTCAGTCTCACGCTACAGAAGGCTGCATTTCCCCGGTGAGCAATGACGTCTCTCTCCCCCCTCCTGCACAGAGGGGCCAGGCGGCTTGGTTACACCTGCGAAGCACTAGGAAATGCTTGGACAAGGAACTTACTGCTGCCTTGCCAAAGGTTAAAAGCAGCCTCCCCATCCCCCTGCACTGCTCATTCCAGTTCCCTCGAAATATTTACATAAGCATTAGCGAATGGATGTAAGCCAATAACCCCCTTGCTTTAACCCTGGCATTTCTCCCCACACTCTACTCCTGCTCACCTCTCTGGGTAGGAGCGAGCAGAGGCGCCTTTCTCAGAGACATGCTCTGGCTGCTGGGCAGGAATGATTGGGCAAAACTCTCTGGCCCTTGCGCTGCAGGAGGGCAGCCTGAATGATCCCAACGCTCCCTTCTGGCCTTAGAGCCTATGCAGTATGAACACACACACGCCCCTCTTCCCAAGTGACAGGTCTCAGTGCTTCCCAGGTCCCTTGCACGCTAAGCCTGCAAACTCAGAGCCCTGGAACCTTTGAGGGGAGCACAGAGCCGCTCTCTGCTACTGCCAGCCAGCGAGGAGCCCCTTGCACAGCCCAGCCCCTTTGCAGGAGAACCAACACTCAGTCACACGGGGGGGGGGGCTGTTACAGGACAATATTTGGAAACCGCTTTCTGGATATAAAATAGACGGCAATGGGGATTGCATGCCAGCCCCTCCCTGAGGTCTGACACACCGAACCCCAGGCCCAGCCCAGGTCACACACCAAACTCCGGCATCACCTGCAAAGGCAGGGAACCTGACGCAAGCCAGACTGGGGAGGGCAAGCGAACCAAATCCAGACACATCTCAGAGCTCCTGTGCTTCCAGCCCACCCTGCAGTACTCAGGGGCTCCGTCTGGGCCCCCCGTATTTCACTGCCTGAGGGCTGGCTCTCTATACTGGTCATCCATGCCCCCTGTGTGGCAGGCTGGGCTAGTTAGAGCGCGGTTAACGGCAGGCACTGTCCTATCAGCTGGAAGGCAGCCAGGATTCTTGCTGGGTCCTTTGGCCCGTGAAAGGGAAACATGGTAAAGTCAGTCTGACGTGCCAGCATACAATCGACACAGGTTGTTAACCCTGGAGGTGTGCAGCAGTGAGCGTGACGCCCTACCTGCTCCAAACACACGCCTCCTGGAAATACAGCTCCACTCCCAGAGCAGTAGCCTGCCCTGAATCACAGCCTGCACAAACTGGTAGTCACGTACCCAGGGCCCTGGGCGACCCCTTTCACTTCCCTCACATCTGAGCTGGGGGGAGGGCTTAGGGGCAAACTAACGCCTCGGGGGGAGGGGGTTAAGGAATCTACTGGGCCAGCATGCCCCAGTCAGACCCAGCAGGCAGGTCTGCTCAGCTCCTGGGCCAGAAGCTCCATAAGCCAGGATAAGGCGTCTCATGTTAGCCCCAGAGATGGCTCCATGCTCCCGGATACCAACCGTGGGAGAGCCAGGGTGGGTCAGGCCTGAGAGACCCCGCCCTGCAGAGCATTGCTAATGGGCTGTGGTCATGGCAAATGTACATACTTAACACAGGACACTGAGCAGGGGCACCAAGCCAAGTCTCCCCCAGTCCCACAGCACCAGCCCACATCCCCCCTCTGCACACACACCCCACAGCACCCGGCCGAGTCCCCCACCCAGATGAGCCCGCACGCAAGCCATGGCATCAGGCAGAGACACCCTCCCCCAACACACACACACACACACACTGCCCCTAGCACCAGCCACACCACGGTACTGGTCTAGATCCCACCCGCGCACCAGTCACTGGGACAGCCTTCACCAAACCCCTTGGCATCAGACCCCACACCCAACCTACACCCTGGCACCCAGTCCAGTGTCTCCAACCCCTGAGCTGACCCTCCTGACCCACACAGAGCGGGTCCTGCCCCACCCTGTGCCATGGCTGGCCCCCCTGACTGGCAGACATCGCACTGGGGCAGGCTGCACTGCACTATGCTCCTTGATGTTATTTTTAGCACCTGCAGGCAGGGTGTGTGTTTACAAACGGAAATGCACTATCACCTACCTAACACAGCGCTGGCCTCGACAGGCCACGTGCCGAGCCAGCTGGGACACAGTCAGAGGGTGGCAGAGTTTGGGGACTGGGTTTAACTGCGTTCCGGAGTCCTTCAGGCAATGATCTCACACTTTCCATTCGTCCCAACAGCCTTCCAGATCGCAGCGAGATCTCCCCACCCACCCCGAGTTCCACATCTGCCCTCGCCATGTCTCTCCCACCCCCTCAGCGCTCCCGGGGGAGAAAGACTCACTCACTCTTTCATTCAGGCTGCTCCGCATCAGCACTGGGCCCATGTCCCGGTGCAGAGCGAGAATCCCCAGTGTGTGTATGAGAGAAGGCAGCAAAGTTTAGGGCGTGCAGGCCACAAAGCCACATTACTCATCTTCTCCCACCCCGGCCCCTAGCTGTTAGCCCGAGGGAAGCCAACATCTCCTTAGAAGGCTTGCACTGGAAGGGGGACTCCAGGATACAGCAACAAGAGCTAGAAGAAGGAATCAACCCGCACCCTGGCCACAGCCTGTGCCTGCACAGCTCTGACAAGCTTCTCAAGTGAGTCAACCCTCCAGCCGGCAGAGTCTGTAACCCATTAGCAAGTCCATGTCGACTAATTGGTTTGCCACAGAACAGGAGGACAAGCCCAGTCACTTTCGCACAACGTCAGCCGGGATCCCTGTTCTCCTTTCCCGAGGAGGACCCAGCACAGCACACAGACAGCAACCAGGTTCAGGGCTGCCTGACACACTCCCTACACAGAGAGCTGGGAACCTCGCCCCCCGGCGGCTTGCCAGATGTGTACTGCATGGGAGCCCAACGAGAGCAGGGTTTCTGGAGAGATTCCCAACATGCAGCCTGGTTTAAATCAGGTCAGAAGTACTAAGGCAGCCCTGCTGTGGGTCCCAGCCGAGCCAGCACACTGAGTGGTGCAAACAGAAAGAGCCCAGGGTGGTGAGCAGAACCTCCCCAGGCCGCATTATTTGACCTGAACCAGGCCTACTAAAACACGTGCCTGCCTGGAGCGTCTCCCCTGCTGCCCACATCCCCCACTTAGAACTGTGGAGCCCAGGGTGGTCACGGGTAGGAACTGTGTGTCTCAATGTAGGCACAACAGGCCCAGCTACTATGGTGGGTGCCGTACAAGAGACTGTAATAAATCAATCCACCCCAGCGTGACTCCCGAAGGCTTTCTGGAGCCCTCCTTAAACACGTGAGCCCCTACATATGCTCTAGGGGGTTGCAACCCCCACGTCCAGCCCTCCTCATAACCCCCCAGTGCGGCACCCTCAGGCACAGCCTCTCGCGAGCTAGCTGAGTACGCCTGCTCAGCTGCAAACCCCCGACAAGGCCCAAAGGGAGGATCTACCCAGCCTAGCAAGAACAAGCTCCTGTGGCACCACAGGTGCTGCTTGGCACAGCCAGCTTGCACGAGCCTATCACAAGTCTCACAATATTTTGGGTTTCTCAAGAAGCCCCCGCTCCTGGAGTCATGGGAGGAGGCCAGAACCTCAGCTGTCACTAACGCATGTGAGTTTCCCACCCTCCTGGTTGTGGAGAGCCACAAATCTGGAGCACCTGGGGTGGCAAAGCAGCCTGCTTTCCCTCAGGCACGCTGGGAACCAGAGGAGCCCAGGCTTGGCTACGCTGGGGGGCAGCAGAGGGGGTCAGGCCCAGCTGCGGCACTGTCGCTTGGGGGTGGGGTGAAGTTTTGATTAAAAGCATTGAAGAGAGAACTACAATCCTCTGAGGAAGGCGCCTCACTGTGCTGCCTATGGGAGGTGGGAGGAATTCGGAGTCATGCTCAAATATCAGACAGACTGGAGGGATGGGGTCGGGGGGCAGATTCATGCCAGTCTCTGGACAGGTCACTAGTACAGCTAAATACAATTACAGAGGAACCCAGGTTTCACTTGGCCATAGAGAAACTGCTCACCCCCCTCACCCCAGGTGATACAGCAGGTCAGAGAAAGACATGGGAATTGAACCCAGGAGTCCTGACCCACAAGGTTGTTCTCCATTTTCTGAGCAGGAACATCACCACACGCGTCTCCGACACCTTCACACCCCAATGCACTTTACAGGCTGCCTGTCAGCGGAGAGAGCTCCATGAAGCTGCCTCTCCCAGCTTCCCCAGGGGCCCTGGAATGCAACAGACACCCCAAAGCCAGTGGCTCCCGGACCACCAGAGCACTGCAGTGGGCGGGAGCTGGGTTTGCACTGGCGCTTTAATCCCTAATTTAGAACAAACCCTGGGACCCTGGCCATTCACCGGCCTGGGATCTCCCTGGACACTTTTACAGCCCTTATCGCTGTAGTCACAGAGTATCTCACACTCATTCCTGCTGCTGAGGCTCCCAGCCCCGGGAGGCAGGGTTATCATCTGTTTTCCAGATAAGGAGCTGAGTCATAGGAGAGATTAAGGGTCACAGCACAGCAGAGCCGGAAATAGCACCCAGCTCTCTGTCGAGTGCAATAACCACTAGGCCATCCTACCTAGCCCATATTTACGGGGCATGAGAGGCCAGGAGACATAGGCAGTTCAGTCTCAGGGTCTGCCCTGGTTTTCCTTGCCTTACCAAGGAATTGCATTCCCCATTAGACACACACACCAGCTACATCTAGCCAGGAGACACAGCGCGACCTGAGCTTCCGCTTGGTTTGATTTTGGGGCAGGCAGAGGAGACTAGAGCTAGGGTGACCAGACAGCAAGTGTGAAAAAATCGGTACGGGGGGGGGGGGGGGGGGCGGTAAATAGGAGCCTATATAAGAAAAAGACCCAAAAATCAGGACTGTCCCTATAAAATCAGGACATCCGGTCAACTTAACTAGAGCAGAGAGATGGCCAGACACTTTCCCCGCTGCTCAGGCTGGCCACCCATTAGGTTTGTGCTACTGTTGTCCAGTTTCTAAAGCATTAACTAGTTTGTAGCTCACTTCGGGCTTACAGCAGCCCCGTGCTTTGGAATGGGTCTGTCCCCAGCGAGACTCCACGCGGAATCGGGCAAGGCTGAGAGAAAGCCAGGGACGCACAGGGCCTCAGAATCAGAGTCAAGGGCTGGCAACATGCAGCCCCGACATCTACTCTGCCTCTGACAGAACCGCTAGTGCTACTTCTTCCCCGTCTGAGAGGGGAACATCTCCCCTCCACACAGGGAGCTGGATCAAGTATGGATCTGGCCTCTTTGTTCCCTACCCATGAAGAGCAGGTGCATCTCTGGAACCCTGCAGGCTGGAGACTGCCCGGGCAGGACATCAACTGTCCCTCCTCAAAGATTCCTTCCCCCAGAACCTTTGCTCAGTCGCTGTGCACGGCTAGCAGCAGACCAAGCCCTTAGATAACATCACACTGTGCATTTGCCATCTCCTGTCCCGGGGCAGAGGAGGGCCAGCGCCCCAGGGGAAAGGACTGTCCTGAATGGCTTGTAATCCAGGACACTGAAAGGTAGTGCATTCATTCAGGACTGATAAAAGCAAAACACTACACCCTTAGCTTGTGAAATTCATTGCCACAAGACACTGAAGCCAAGAGCTCAATAAGATTAGAGAGAATTGGACACTGACATAGGGGATCTGGCTATGAAACAATCTTTGAGAGGAGATCCGGTGAAGCCAGAGTCTGACCATCTTTAGGAAATATTGCAAGGCCTTCCTTTCGAGAAAGCCTTTCCAGCATATCAAATAACACCTAGCTCTTCTATAGCTTTCCATCAGTACAGCAAAACGTGCGCCACAATCTTGTGCATTTATCCTCACAAGCCCCTGAGTTAGAGAAGTGCAGGTGAGGCAACTGAGGCACAGAGACTTGCCCAGGATCACCCAAAAGGCCAGTGCAGAGCTGGGAATGGAATCCAGGGCTCCTCATCCAGAGGCCAGATCCCTACATCCTGTACCACATGGTCTCTTCTCTTGCAAACTCCCCTCCCCTCCATGTGGCCCATCTGACACCAGGAGGGTCTGGAACAACCACCCCGTGCCAGGACGGCTCCGGAGACGGCTGCCTCTGCTGGTAGGATCTACTCAGGGCAGCGGAGCACAAGGCTGGGGGGATGAGGGGAGGTGGGATCAGCCACTGAGGCCCAAGGAGAACTGCAGCCAGGAGATATACATCTTGGTGGAAAGGTATAAGCTAGGATGGAGGAGAGACTCCCACTTCCCTGCATCTTAGCAGCTGGCCTCAGCTCCTCTGTGCTCCGTAAACACTGCCAGGCACGTGAGAGCCCTCCGCTAGCTAGCACACACCTCGCAGGCCCACAACAAAACGCAACCCAGACAGCAATGATAGGACCTACCGGGGCGGGGGGGGGGGGGGAAGGGGGGGGGGGGGGGAGGGAGCCAGCCCCACACGTCAATAAACGTTCCTTACATGAAGTTTTATTTCTTTCCTGTTAGGGGAAGGACGTGGTTATGACAGAATCTTGGAGGAGGAGGGCAGAGTAATGGCCCAAAGGAAATTATGCACATTCAGAGCTTGGAATTAGCTTTCCCAGCCAAGACTAAGTCCGGCTGTGCCAAAGCAATACCCTGGGGGCCAAGGAAGCCGGAGCTGTGGCAGCCTGATCCCAGTGCCGCTCTGTGCGCCAGACCAGGGGAAAGATCATTTGGGTCCCACCAGAGGGAGTCTGGTGCCCAGGGTGCAATGGGAAAGAAAGGTCCTGTCCGCAATGCGAGGGGGCTGCAGACAAGCCGAGCCCTCCCTGCGCAGGTCTGCAGATCGCTAGGGAAGGTCTGTTCTCAACCACGGGGAAGCCTGTCATCAGTCACAGTCTGGTGAGAGCTGGGTAGTACCACGGAGCACATTCCCTTCAACCGCTGCAAACCCAGTGAGCGACTTCGCTGCTTTGACATCACACGCTATAGGCAAGACATTTAGCGCTGGGCATTTTGCTTTAGGCTGTTCTGAGGGTAGGTTGCTGCTTTACCTAGGCAGGTGTGGTGGTTCCTAGCAGCAGAGGGCTGCTCAGTCTGACACACCACCCCCTGAAGCAGCTGACAACAAAGGCTCCCCTTCATTAGAAACCGCTGTAGCACTTGAATAACGCAGGCTCCAGAGGGCTGGGGGAAGCGTTCCTCTATCCACACCAGGCAGGGGGAGGGAGGAAGGAATGCCCGGATATGCCCCCTTAGAACTTGCCTGCCCCAGCACGTGGGATGTGCAAATCTGCCACACAATGCTGCTCGCATGCCAGGCCCTGTGTTACCACGAGCACTGCCAAAGCCTCTGTGTAGAGGGGTTGCTTGTGTGCGCACAATGCCTGCTGGCTGTGCAGCATCCCGCCGTTTGCTAAGATCTTACCGCAGGCGCTGGTGAAACAGAGGCGAGTTCAGGCAGGTTTCCTTAGCTTGCCCCATTGGCCTGTCTGTGCCGCAGCCTACATGGCTTTCCTGTGACACCCCCCCACTCATTGCCACTCCCTGCACACCAGGACCACAGCAGCAGCTGCTGTGCAGCAGGTCCACAGGGGTGACTTCAGGACATTGTGCTCCGCTCCGAGCTCCCAGCCGCCCACCAGGAGCCGGCAAGGGCCTGGATGACTGATGTGCATTACCCAGCTCAGAGCACACGCTCTGCTCTCAGAAAGGACTCTGCTGAGCGCTCTTGGCCCAGCCTCAGAGCCACTAGTGTAAAACAGAGAGGGAGGACCCCACGTGACTCTTCGTGTTCCACAGCAGATGCCCTCGTGTGGCACACTACCCCAGCCACGTGCCTCCAGACATTGGCATGGTGCGTCACTTTGTTGTTGTGCCGGCTAAAAATCAGAAGAGGCCCTGTCTGTTCTGCATGGATATTAAAGGTACCACAATAAAACCAGTACTGTTTTTATTGCAGTAACCCCAGCCAGGATCGGGGACCCATTGCACTGGGCGCTGCATGAATACAAGCAGGAGACGGTCCCTGCCTCCAACAAGAAAAATGGGGAGAGGGGAAGCCTATGTACAGATGTAATATCTCCTTGGGTGCACACACACACACACACAGAGCTAGCTGCATTTCAGCGGAGCGTTGTGTAAAATGCTTTGGGATCCTCAGGACAGGAGAGGGGCTATAGAAGGGCTGCAGTATTATTAGATACTGACAGCTGCGATTGTCGTCAGCAAAGGTTTGTAAGTTACTGCAGGTCTCTTTTCCTTCCAGTCCCACAAAGCCCCACTTCTCAGCTTCTCCTGTAAGAACGACTTACACGGAGCAAACGCCCCATGGGCTTGGGTGGGCTCAGCCCCTCCCTGTTTTACACAGAGGTTAAGTGAGCGGCCCAAGGCCCACAATGGCAGCACTGGGACTAGAACTCAGGAGCTCTTGGTGCAGCCGGCCCAGTGCACTAGGCCAAGCCGTGTCCTTTGGAAGTGAAGAAGAATCAGCAGCCCCAGCAGAGGCTGGAAGTCACAGTGGGACAGTGGTGGTGCGCTGGGAGGTGCTGGCTAGAGAGATCATTCAGGCCTTCTTGCATTGCACACCGTCTGTCCTAGGGTTTTCTGGCCTAGGGCAACGACTCCTGAGTAACACTGGCAACCTGCTTCTGTGCCATCAAGGAGCGGCTCAAATGACATCTCAAAACAAGGCGAGGAGCCTCCTTACACAGGTCCGTGCAAACACTGCCTTCAAGCCTTTAGAGTGTTTGCACAACGCCAGGGGCAAGGGACTCCTGACAGCTCTGCGCATTTGTAATACTCCGCTTGCAAGCCCCTGGGGCAGGATTCAGCTGCCAGCCAGCCCCCAACCTCCCCCGCACCTGGGGCAAGTAGCATTTGAGTCTCCCCAGGGAGCCAGTCTGGCGGCATGAGGACTGAGCTGCGCATTCTGAATGGAGAAGAGAGCTCCCAAGTCAGGCTGCATGGCCTAGTGGCTAGAGCATAAGGCTGGGGGGTCAGCTACCATTCCCAATCCAGCTCCAGACTCGCAGGGTGCCACTGGGCAAGTCATTT
The DNA here is from genome assembly GCF_013100865.1 of Trachemys scripta elegans. Classification (NCBI taxonomy): domain Eukaryota; kingdom Metazoa; phylum Chordata; order Testudines; family Emydidae; genus Trachemys; species Trachemys scripta. The sequence goes on from NC_048299.1 coordinate 155,441,078, forward strand.
CTACCTCTGCAAAATAGGAAGATCCCCCAGCAGACCCCCAGGGAGCAGCATTCCCAAACCCTAAAATCCACCTGACAGCCAGCTGGGGACAGGCCATGCAGCCCACAGCAGGAGACGGGTCCCACCTACGACCGGCACAGCTGCGCAGAGGTGCTAACAAACGGTGCACTGCCAGACAGGACTTGCAGCTGTGGGCAGCCCATGGCAACTACCGGCCCTGGCATACATCATGCTTCGATGGGCCCTGCCGCACTGCACGCTGGGACATGCAGTCTGTGGGGCCCTAGCGAAGTTTAGGGTAGCTGCAATGCGGTCCTTTCTGTGCAACAGTAAGAGCATCCCACGCATCCCCCAGGGTCCTGGAAACATGTCATCCCTCCTGGAGCCCCACAGCGAACATGCGGTGCGCAGCTAGTTTCTATAGGACCCGGTATCTTGGACGGGCTCAGTGATTCCAGCCCCCTAATGCCTGCAGATCTCAGCCCTGCATTCCTCCCCCAGCCCCTCACTCCGGTACTGGCCTCTCCCCGCTCCCAGTGGGTTTCCAGCCTCTCTCCTGCATGGGAAACACGGAAGAGCCGGGCTGGTTACGCCCAGCAACGCCTCTCCCCCAAAGGGGAGGTAAACAGCCGCAGCAGGTGCCTCTGCCCAGCCGGCCCATCGGCAGCGTTTGCCTTTCGGATGTTTTCCCAAGGCAGGTTTAGGGGCCTGACGCACTTGCTGAGCTTCTCTTCGACTCCACTTCCAACCCAGCCCCAGCTCCCTCCCAACCCCCCAAGGGACCAGGACAAGGGAACGGAGCCCCTCGCCGAAAGGCCCATGCTGGATCTAGCCCAGTGTCGATGGAGCCTCCCACGGCAAGGGACAAGGTTGGGGCTCAGAGCCAGCCGAGAAGGGGAGATGAGCTTAAATCAAATGGAATTTCGAACAAGGTTGCTGCAGCCAGACCTCCTTCCTGAGCAGAGCACACACCTCAATTAGAGAAGGCCAGGCAACGCTCTGGCGCCCAAGGAGAAGGGAGCTGCTGAAATAGCCGTTTGTAATTGCCTAGCAAGAGTAAATAAGGAATGTCCTGGTGGAGTTAACACACAGGCACAGCAGCACCAGCCCAGAGCGGCCAAGGTCCTTGGGGCTGAGCCTGGACCCTGAGCCCAGAGGGTTCGGCCACAGGACGCTCGTATGACACCCAGAGCACTTGGGCAACTGGATAGGCAGAGAATGTGCCAGGCTCCCGGAGACAGTACAAACGCTCCAGAATTTGTGGCAGATTTGGATCCGGATTGGATCTGAGATGGGGCCTCTCATTAGCAAATGCACCCGGCCAACGACGCCAGCCTGTCCCCATCTCCCATAACTGCCTCTGCACCTGCTTCCTCCCCACACACGGGGCACCCTCTTGGGCTGGGCAACGAGGCAACTCCCCCGTCAGCACTGAAATTCCTCCCCAAGACCTACTTGGGGCAGGCCACTTGCAAGGAACTAGCTCCCAGTGGTGAGAGGAAGCTGGGAACACCAAACGTGTTATGGCATCAAATGGAGGCCAATTCTCTGGCCTCTTGCACCACCTCTTCTTGCCTGTGTGGTCTCCTGATGGGGAGAGCTCGCAGCCTAGGCCTCCCCGGAGGTCTGTGCAGCACGTAGCATGTTGTGGGCACGAGCAGGAACAGGCAGCACCATCCACATAGGTTCTCGCCAACTGTTTGGACGCTGCCGCAGCCTGGCGGCGCCGGTGCAGCACAGCACAGCTTTCAGCTTCCAGCTTCCTGCCACACAGCGAGTCTTCCCGGGCACTGGGTCTCGCTCCTGCCCAAGCTGAGCCGTCCCCACCCCCCACGGCTGCCAACTCATTGTCTTACTGGGGAATGGTGCAATAGGGGAAGTGTTCTTAAAGCCCGGTGCTTATGCGACTATTGGTTTTTGGCTACAAAAGTTGGGGGGGGGGGGGAACCACACACACACACAACCCAAGCATGACCTGAAGGCTTAAAATACATAAATAAATACATAAATAAAATAAATAAAGCAAGCTCCCAAAACGGACCAGAAAATTGATTCATACAGTATTTAAAATCCCGTGATTTTTGGGGCCTGACTCCTGAACATTTGCAACTGGCAATGCTGACGCATCTAGTCAGGAGCTCCCTTGCTTTGAGCAATAGAGGAGGGGGGAAGGGGTTGTGTACCCTCAACACCCCTTTGTAACCTCCTGGGGTGGGAAGCCTGGCCCCAGAGTGACCCAGTTAAAAGCCCTGGCAGCATCACACACATATAGCTCCGGCTCGCTTATGCAAACCCTCCATCCCACGGAACTCTCTGCTCTCCCAAAACAGGATCCTAGCCCACAACCACCACGAATGTCGCTGGGAATTCCCACAATCGCTCCCTGTGCCCCGCGACACTGGGGTAATCCAGGGTGCATGCACATCCACCCCAGCAGCCCCTTCTCGCCGCAGAGGTCACTACACAACCTGACCAAACAACTCACTCCGAGCTCCTCCCTGCCCGGGCAACTTCTCCAACAGGAAGCCCATTCAGTCCCGCGACGTCCAGAAGAATGTTCCTGGCACGCAGCACACGGTGATCCCGCCACGCAGACACGAAGCGAGTGCGGGACAGCTGGCTCTCTTTATTTTCCCTTCTTGCAGCTATAATGAAATCCAGCACCAGGAAGCTCAATGTGTGCCGGAAACCACAGTGCAGGGGCAAAGGGGGCTTTTATTTGCCTTCGATAGTATATATTTTTAATGATTTTTTTTAAGAGCCCTTAAGCTAAAATTCCTTGGCCTCCATTAAGCTTGTTGTTCACTCGCTCCAAAGACCGCGTGTGAGCTCAGACCCGGGAGGTGAGAAGGGAACAAGAGCCATTGTCCTTGCAGGGCAGCTGCATCCCTCGGTACCTCTGCTGCATCAGGCATTTGGGGGTGGGCGAGAGAAACCCAGCAGGTTTCCTCCTTGGAATGAGAGCCTCCTGGAGAGCATGTGTGGAGCATTATTGGAAAGTGGAGTGGACTGCAGCTGGGAGCCAGGGCTCCGACAACTGGCATGCTCCAGGACACAGGACACTCGATGTCAGGCAACCAGGCTGCTGTGACTGATAACATTCAGCAAGGGAGTTAGCCATGGGGACACAGGCAAGATCTCTAGCTCAGAGTTGGCACAAGCAGCCCTTGTTGCCACCTACGCTGCAGGTTGCATTGGGCCCAGATTCACGAAAGCTTTTAGCCTCCTCTTGTTGCAGGCCCCAGTTTTTAATCAAGCCTAACCCAGCGCTGGCAGCCCCTGCACCTGAGCCAAGGGCATGAGCACCTTTTAATCTCAAAGCAGCTGTTTGCCAGCACATGGACTCCTGCACTTGGTAGGGCTATCGTCATACAACTCCTGGGGTGCTTCTCATTCCCCTCTGTCATCAGTACACGTCATCTTCCCGTCTCCTGAGGGCAGGAATACTTCAGAGTCATTCTGGCTGTTGGGTTTAGCCCAGGGGGGCTGGTGGCCTGTGATGTCCAGAAGGTCAGACTTCATGATATTGTGGTCCCTTCTGGCCTTAAACTCTCTGATGGTTAGAACACAGGACTAGGGGTCAGGACTCCTGGGTTCTATTCTAGTTCTGCCCCGACTGGCACGGTGAGGACCATGGGCAAATCACTTGGGGCCCCACATTTCAGACCGGCGTAGCAAAGCTCGACACCTAACCTCATATCGAGGCTCCGCAGCAAGTGGGCAGGTTTCCAGATGGGGAAACCCCTAGATCCTGTTGAAATCAATATGGATTTGGGGGGGCTCCCCATCTGTACGATGCAAACAATTCACCCTACGCTCATGAGGCTTTGTTAATCTCAGCCCAGTACTCAGAGGGGAGCAGCCTGTTCTTACCGCTCTACGTTTGGGGCTTCCTATGCCCTTGCCTGCAGCATGAGAGGCCTTGAATGACCCCCTCCTCCCCCTATTGTGTCAGTGCAGGCCAGAAGCCCTCAAAGGCTGACCGTAGGAGGCAGGCCTGGCTAGAGCACTGCCCAGTACGGAATCCATGGTAACAGGGAACATCCTCCACGAGAAAGCAGGGACTGGGATAAAGGGGAGATGGGGGCACATTGATCGGCTCGTGGGCTGGTCTGAATTCAGGGCTGGAGAAAGAGCTGGGAGGTTGAAGTCCTTCATTTAGCTGCAGGGTGAGGACTGTGGTCACCGACTCCACTCCTCTGGCACAACGACGCTCACCTGGGCAGGAGACAGAACTTGCTCTAGGGCTGGCCTGAGACTGTGGAACGAACGTCCGCAAGAACTAACGAGCATCCCAAACCTCCCCCCTTCGGCGCCAAGTAGCAGGCACATTTCTTTGACCTGCCTTTGGCAGATAGCACCATTGCTGTGTGTATACTGTACAAAACTCCAGAACCAGCATACCTCTCCCCCGGGGCAGAGGAGAAACATGCACCACCGGAGCGTGCTCAGATACCACAGTGAGGAGGAGGGAGAAGAACCTGTGTACAACAGACTAGAGTCTGCAGGGCCGATGCAGCAGCTAGCGGCAGTGTGAGCTTTCCCCACGCTGGTGAACATGTCTCAGTCCCACCCCGAAGGGCCACCCTCCGCCTGCCTGGCAAGGAGAGAGAACAGGGTTCCTCACACTTCCATCCAGCCAAGGCCTGGGCGCTTTGCGGAGTCAGCCAACAAGAGGCCAGCTGTGAATTTTTTGTAATGTGGACCCCTGTCCCCTGAGCAGAAGGCAGGGACCCGTGGCATGCATGTCACACCAGACACAGGGCAGAGACAACAGCTTTTAGCCTCTGCCCCCGGCCCAGTTTGGAGCCAGCTGCCTAGCAGAGAAGGGCAATGGAAACCAGAACCGGTCCCCCATTCCTTGTGTCATGCAGCCCACAGAATTCAGCATGCACGACTTGTGCAAGACGCAGTTTGTTTAAAGGTCTCAGACCAGGGCCCAGCATCCAATCAAAACCTGAAACCGGGCTCCTCCTGCTCTAGGCAGCGCCCAATGGCTCAGGAAGTGCGACAGTATTTCCTCGATGCAGGCCCCCAGCAAACGCCTTCTCACATTAAGCATGTGCCTGCCCTCACTCAGGCTGCTGGCTACACAGGGAGGGACTCGGAAAGGTCTGAGATCATATGGAAGTCGGGCTGCTCCACCATCATTCTCACCCGAGACACCAGCCCAGAGCCAGCCGGCAGCTTGAGTCAGAGCAGAAGCTCTGCTTGGCTGCAGCAAGGCATTTCATTCTGCCCCTCTCTTCTGTCTGTGGCAGAGAGACAGAGAACGGGAGCAAGAAGCCTGGGACTGCTGCACCTGGGGCCAGTCAGGGATGGAGCTTGTATGCAATACTGTAACGTAAACACCACCACAGCCACTGAGTCAGTCACTCCAACGTCGAGGGCCATTCCAGCACCCGACTGGCCTGAGAGTGCCCAGCACAGGAGGACTCTCCCCTTCTCCGTAGAAATAATTCCTTCCCAAATGGCAGCATGGCTACATGCTAACAGAGCATCCCTTGTCAGTGCCTCCTCCATTCTCTGCAGCCTCCAGACTTAGGTGACTGATAGCTTTCTGCGATCAGTAGCCCTTCTACAAAAAAAACCCATATCCAAGCCAAGTGCTAATGACTACAAACAGGCAGTTTTGCTTTCGTAGCCACCTTGCTCGGGTCAAGCCAACACACCAAGCTAAACCCAGAAGGACCATAAAGAAGGGAAGTGCACGAACCTGGTAGCACTCTCCCCAGCTATCTGACACGCAGCACGGGACCATGTAATGTTGGACCCGGGCTCTGTAGGAGAAGAGAAAGGCAGAAACCTCGCAAAGTCTTTGAAATCTTAGGGCATCCCAACTAGGAGTGATCCGTTATGGGCCACAGACCACGGTGCATCTTTAGACCAGATTGTCCTACAAGGGGAGAAAGGTTCCTTTCTTTCAACGGGTCCAGTATGACCAAGCCAAGGACCAAGCTACAAAACATTAAGGGAACGTTCTCCAAGGAACATTCTCATGGACGTGCTTCCATTAAAGCCAGCTGAGGGGAGAGGGGAGGCAGAGGGGCAGGGGTTTGTTGTGGCAAATGGCAGCAAAACAGCAGGAAAATGTACCGCTCCCTAACAATGATGTTTTCATTTAGGGTAATCCCAGGGCAATGGCCTCTTCTGAAAGCAGCACTGATCCAGGGCTCCATGGCAGCAGAGCTCACACAGCTGAAAACGAGCCAACAAACCAACCAAACCCATGCAGCCCCCATTTGTTCTCTCTCAGCAAGTCCCAGCCAGACCAGCTCACACAAATCAGACACCCCCTCGGATGGGAACATTAAAGCAGTGCTCCTGCTCCTTACGGCACTAGGGATCAAGCGTCTGCCGCCGGAAATTAGCTGACAAGTCAGTGACTCATGATATAGAAGAGAATCCAATTCACTGCCCACTCCCAAAGCTTGATTGACTTCTCCAGGGCTAAGGGGGCAAGAACATGTTTGCGTGGATGCAGCCGCTGATAGGACGGAGTGTACCCACAGAGCAGATGGGAGCAGAGGTGGCACTTTCCTGATTGTGGCGCACGGAGTCTACGTTCGCTCTCTAATTGGAACATGCGGTGACTGTGCGAGCAACATCTGATAACCCCTTATTCAATGGCAGCTGCTAGGCATGCAACCCATTCAAAGCCGGCAGGCACAGGACCCAAAGGAGCAGGGGCAGGGCCACAGCTGGCATAAAGCGGAGAAGCACCTTTGGCTTCCATCAGCCCAGGAGCTGGCCCTAGACTTCACTTACTAAAAAGAAATTAATTCATTTAAAGGGTCTAAGAAAACCTGTGAAATCAGACCTGTGAAATCAGAAAAGCTGTTGAATGTAAAATAAAACTGTTCTCCTAAGAAAGAAGCCCACGTACCAAATGGCAAGACATAAGCATTTGGGTATCTGTTACATCAACAAATCTGTTCAGAGATAAACCCCCGCCCATCTGTGTTACCCTGCGCTGTTGCAGACCTGCATGCAGGGAGCTGCCACTCCAATGTCTGTCCTGCAGGATCTTCACACGGCCACAAGCTAGGAAGCTTTTCAGAGACAGACCCACCCACCCACCCATTCCCTCTCCAGTAATGCCAGCTGTTTTAGACTATGATTTCCAACAGGAGTCCAAGAGAATTAGGCACCAAATGCCACTGAAAAGCCCTTATTTTCAAATGAGGTGTACAAGTCACAGGCCGGAATAGTGCACATGTTGAAATGGTATTTTTCATCTCACAGGAGTGAGAAACACTTCACCAGCTTGCGCTCTCCCCAGGGACAGCCCAACCACTGCTGAAATGGAGCCACTCATGGAGCAAAATGCAGCTGCTGCTTACCAATACCTGCAACTGGTTAATTAGCAATAACGACCCCTTGTGCCACACAGGGATCGATAAGCCCCTTCCAAAGCTGGGTAAGGAAGGAACATTATCCCCACTGTAGGGAAGTTACCATTTGAAGACCTCATGCTGTCCAACTGCAGTCGGAATTTAGGTCGGTGGATGCACGGCCGCTGATTCCAGTTGAGACGGGCTTTTCAAACAGCCAGAGTGCCGCACCCACTTGGAAACCTCACCCCCTTCTAACTGCCCGGATGCCACCCGTGACTCCTGACTAGGGCCAAATGAGCCCAGTAGGCCTCTTGGGCAGTGGACCAGGCATGGACTGGAACACAGGAGATCTGGGTTCTCTCCCCAGCTCTGCCACTGAGCTGCTGGGTGACCTTGGGTGAGACACTTCCCCTCTCTGGGCCTCTATCTTCTCTCCTGCCCTTGGTCTGTTTAGATTCTAAGCTCTTCGGGACAGGAACTCTTACTCCGGGTTTGCATCTGCACCTGGTGCAATGGGACCCTGGTCTCCGCTGGGGCCACCTGGCACTGACATAGCACAAAGCGTTAGAAGAAAACAATAATTTGGAGATGATTGAGAATGCCACAAAATTGTATGGGACTTAGCTGCTCACTGATCCAAGATCACCCTAGTATCTGATCTCCAATCAGAGCTCCTCTTCCCATCCTAAGACTCCCTTAATTTCTGCTTTGCATGCAGCCCAGCTCTCAAAACTCCACCAATGAACAGTCGCAGAGGAGTTCTGATGTATGGAGATTGTATGTTAACTTTTCCTGGTAGTTCCAATCCCACATAATTACAGGATGGGCAGAGGCCTGGAGCCAGGCAGTTCCGGATCTGTCACACTGTTGTAAATCCAGAGTGACTTCACAGAAGTGGGTGAAGTTCCTCCCGGGGAAGCAGTGATTAGAATCTGGCCCTTATCCTTGTAGCGTCTGCCTGTGGTTAGCAGGTGTCACTCCCTTCATCTCCACGGGGTCAGACAGAAAGAAAAAAAGAATCACCTAGTTATTCATGGGGCTACCAAAACTAAGCTCCACGCCTGATCCCAGTGTGACACTGAGTGACCATATACCGCCCCAGTCACTCTAAAACACTCTCACAAATATCGGCTTCGCTTGGCTTCACACAGGCTTGTAGTTGCTTCTTCAACCACTTTCTTAGACCCAGAAAGAGCGTCACTGTTAGTTACAATAGCTCCCTTTGAATCAAGCGGAGTAACACCCTGAAAAGCTCTTTGCTCAATTAAATGAGGTGCAAGTTCCTACTGAGAAGCGGTTTACAGCAATTATTACCCTCTTCCCTACCCCAATTGTCAGCAAACCATGAGGCTAGTCCATGGCCACCAATCAGCCCAGATAGCATCACTCTGACAGGAATCTGGCAAGGATTTTTTTCACCCTCTTAAATTGGGCTTGTACCTTTTTTCCTTCTTTATGTGGGAGGAAAGAAGTCTGAAAGAGTGATTGGCTTTAAAGTGTTTTTCTTTTCCTGTTTGGTTTTTAACCTTTAAAATATCAGGAGTGATAAAGAAAACACCACCTAGCACATTTAGTCAATAGATCTCAAAGCAGTTTACCAAAGAAGATCAGTTTCATTATCTCTATTTTACAGATGGGGAAACAGAGAGTGTGGCAGAGGCACCCAAGTCTCCTGAGTCACAGTTCAGGGCTCTATCTATTAGACCATACTGCTTGGCTTACTGGGGGGATTTGTTGTGGGTTTCAGAGGATGTATGTTATGAGCTCTCACACTAACTGAAGGCCAGCAGTGTTAAATCTTAGCAAAGAGTTCCTTTCTCCAATGTACTGATAAGTCATTGAAGTTAAATATGCACTAAAACACATCTGAAGCAAGCCAACAAATCCTTTCCTCTCCCCATTGCTCAATTTCCTTGCTTGGCTCTTGCAATGGTCTCCTTTTATTCTCACCGCCATTGTCTTCCCATCTAGATGGGACCTGAATTTCTAATTAATTTTATACATAGATAGATAGATAAAAAAATAAAATAAAATAAAAAAAAAATAAAAAAAAAAAACAAAAAATAAAAACCCACACCACCCATGCAAAGAGAAAACACAAACCCATCTTCCAGCCTTCCTTCTCCACCCCAAACCAGCTAAAAAAGACAAAGCCCATTTTTAAATCTCTAGTTTGTAACTCATCTATAAAAAGGGCCCTAAAATGACCACATTTCCCTTTCAGCACCAGCTCCCTACAAATCTCCCCCCCCCCCCTTATGCACCACGATCTGTTGGGGGACAATGGGACCTTAATTTTCCCACCCCCTACAAACCACACACACACACACACACACCAGGGAAATTATCTTTCACTTTCCATTTAGAACACACACAGCCAGAGAGAAATCATTAACTCAGCAATTGCTTACCATGTTTGTCTATTTTTGTCCATTTTACAAATTGTAAAATTAGCAACTTCTCTGTCACCTGACCTACCTGTCACCACTTCAGCTATTCACCCCCAGCAGCAATGTACATTAAGCTGCAGGCAGCAGGGAAAAGAGAGAAGCTAGCTGTAAAGCAGCAAGATTTGGAGGGAGGGAGTTAGCCAACAGGTCCCCAGGACTGCCCATGTGGTTACAGCAAACTGGTGACAAAGGTGTTCTTTCCCCCCAGATGTGAAACTTTGAGTTATGCCAGAGAAATCACCTGTGAACGGTTGTTTTGTAACAATGGCTTAGGCTAGGTCTACACTACCCCCTGAATGGGCGGGTAGAAATCGACCTCTCGGGGATCGATTTATCGCGTCCCGTTGGGACGCGACAATCGATCCCCGAATCAACGCTCTTACTCCACCAGCGGAGGTGGGAGTAAGCGCCGTCGACAGGAAGCCGCAGAGGTCGATTTTGCCGCCGTCCCTACAGCGGGGTAAGTCGGCTGCAATACGTCGAATTCTGCTATGCTATTCGCGTAGCTGAATTTGCGTATCTTAAATCGACCCCCCCCCGTAGTGTAGATGTAGCCTAAGTCTGAGGCACTGGTAGATTGGAGCTGAAGTAGCATATCTAATTAACAACTTCTAACACTCCAGTCAAGCTAAAGCCAGGGTATTTTAGTCACAGCCAGGTTAAGAGTTCACATCTACATGGGAGGTACACTGGTGTAACTTAGCTTTTTCCAGCAGAAGCTGCCCTGAGCCCATCCACAAATTGTCTTGTTTGTGGTTTATCTTGTGCCTCGTACCAGAATCGTTAAACCACTTTGGAAGCAGCTTTGCTGTTTCAGTAGGTGTCCTATTGTTGGAAGGTTTGTGTGGATGCATCCTCATGCCAATTTGACCACACTGCTTCAGTGAGTCCTCCCACCGCTATCCCACACTACACTGGTTCATATCTGGATTGGCCTCTCTAGTGACCCTGGGCCAGATATTCCCACTGTTTAAATGCTGCAGGTACACCCCTATGGGCATTGATTTGCAACTCAAACTCATGACAAGAACATAGATTCATAGTCTATTACGTCACTCACACTCCTTATTTCCTCATGGCACAGTCTTCTAAGCCATCCCTCATTTAGGGGCCAGTCGAAGGCGCAAAGACACAGACCTTGCCCAAGCTGGGATTCGCCCAGATTTCAGCCACTAGTGCAGACAGGCAAAGCGCTGCTATGCTGCAATTACTGGCACAGCTTACCCTAGCTCCCAGCAGGGGTGCGCACCAGGGTAGCTACAACGGTGGTTGGAATATGGACAGCTGCCCAGTGCAATCTCAGGATTTTAAGAAGGGCCGGGCTCATGGTTTGTGAACGCTTGAGGTTGGGAATACCGCTGACAGCGCAAAGGGCCCTGACAGTGCAGTGAAGCCCCGGCAGCCTGTCAGAGCGGTGTAAAGGGGCCCTAGCGTATGAGGATCCTGCCCGAACGGATTCACTGAAGGTGGCTGGGGGCACTGGCTTTGGGGAGGGAAGTCAGGAAATTCTGGCTCCTGAATCGCAAAGCCTCTAAAGACTCCACCCAGAAAAACCGACGGCCCCAGGAAAGCTGTCCCAGATCCCTAAACCCTCCAGAGTTTGCAGCCTCTCCTTTAGCACTGGTCACTGTTGATCAGTTACCGTTTGGCAGACCGAGACGTCTGTTCCAGCTGCACTCCAACCAGCTTGAGACACACGCAGCGAGGCCTTGCCCACTGACTCTGGCTTGGCACCTTCAAGTGCCAGGGTCCCCGGGGGGAAGAGTGCACGAGCTAGATCAGAGGCCCTGCATGCCAGAATCGGCAGGGGGCAGTCAGGTCACTGCGGATTCACCCCCAGCGATGCTGGCAGGCCATTCACAGCAACCGACAGGTAGCCAGCTCCACAGAAGGAACCCAAGGCACTAACCTGGCTTTTACAGGCAACAGGCCTAGTCATCCCACCATGGCAAGAAGCTTAAACGGAAACAGGATCAGGCACCGCGTGTCCACAGAGCGTAATCCCTTTGAGCAACACTGGGGCAGAAAGCAGCAGCTGCTTTCTCTCCTAGCGCCAGGCACAGCAGCTCCAGACCAGACTCCTATCTCCAGCTAGAACAGCAGGAGTGAGGACGGGACATATAGGGAGGCAGAATATCCTTGTCTAATTGCCCAGGACTCGACTCTGCCACGCACCCATGTGTCGGTCCCCCCTCAGGACATACAGAAGTGTTTTTCTGGCCCTGAGACGAGGCTCCCCCAGTGCTGCCCTTGGGGCGGTCAATTGCCACTGAGGCAGAGAGGTTTTCGCACAGTTGCCATTTTACAGTGTTGGCTGTGAAGACACCAGCTGCTGCTTTATAGTCCTGGAACCAGCAGCTCAGCCTGGAACCGGGATTCCGTCTGAGCCCGTAGCTAATGAACAGTGGAAAAAAGCCCTGCAAAGAGAGCACCTAACACCTTGCTAAATACGCTGCCAGGCCTTTTCCATGGGATACTGATCAAGTCACAGCACTTAAAGGAGACTCAGGATTCCAGAAACACAGGCACGTATTTCAGTACTGTAGGGTTAAACTCTAGTGCATTTTATGGAGGCAGGGATATTTCTACAATGACATTTGGATCAAGTATTTCCAGATGTCATGCTGGCCAGCATGCAGAAGGGACAGGCGAAGTCAGAGCCCTAAGCCATCTCTGCCAAGCTTACACTAGCCCAAAGCTGTAGGACCAGTTATTCACCCCTAGCTCACCCCAACCTCAAATGCACAGGAGTCACAAGCAGATATTCGGGTTACGCTGGGTGTTGAGACAGCCCATCCTTTCCAGGAGCATTTCAGACATCCCACTTCATGACCAAACACACAAAAGGATGTACCCAAGTGACCAGAGAGGAGACAATCCAGCTGCCCAAGGAACAATGATTAGAATCATCATGTCGTTTGATGGTAGCAGTAGAACAATGCCCGAGAAAAATAAATCCCCCCCCCCCCGACCCTTTTCATGCCTCAGATGCCAGACTTGAGCTCGGATCCACCTCTGAAGACTTTCAAAGCTGCATTTGGACCCCCAGCGCCTGTTTAAATTAAATGGGAACTTGGTATCTGAATCCCCTAGGCATCTTTGAAAGACCGAGTCCAAATACTTTTATCCACAATAAGCCCATTGGAATAGATCACGACTTAGGGTGTACAGGGGATTTGAATGTTACAATGGCCCTGATCTCCTTGGCATTTGAGACACTTTTGCCACGAGCTAGCTACTGTACATTGGTGCTGCTCCTTAGTGGCACGAACAGTTTGCTGCTCTGAGGTGCAGCAGCAGCAGGTCATTTGTGCAAATCATTCCTGAAGGATTCCAGTAGCTCAGGTTTCCAGCCTTGGAAGACTGGGAATTGGAAAAAGTAGACTCTGGATCTGTCCAAGGTCAGAATCCCACCCTCGGCATCCAGGATGACAAGTCAGAGAAAGGAACCGTTATCAGGCTTGAAAGGAAATCACCTCACTGCACTTGAATAGCAGGACTGGTTGTTGAGTTACTTTCCTGCCTCCATCAGAGAGCAGCTTGTGGTCATCTTGTGCTGAAATTAACACACCATTTCTGTCTGAGCTTTTATAGTTGCTCTTCTGCCTATTAAAACTGTCTCTGTTTCTGATACCAGTAATTTACAAGCGATGTATTCCTGCCTGGTGTTTCGCCTGCCTAACAATGAGCTTCCTTGGAAGAAAGAACTAAGCAGAGGGTTTGCGCTACAGTGCTCTGGTGAAGCCAACTCACGCCAGCTCAACTTTGACTTGGTCCAAAATGAGCTTTCATTTGACATCGGATGGCTTCAGTGAAAAGAGCTAAGGAGCTTAGTTCAGGAGACAGGTGCCCATAGATTCATAGATTCTAGGACTGGAAGGGACCTCGAGAGGTCATTGAGTCCAGTCCCCTGCCCGCATGGCAGGACCAAATACTGTCTAGACCATCCCGGATAGACATTTATCTAACCTACTCTTAAATATCTCCAGAGATGAGATTCCACAACCTCCCTAGGCAGTTTATTCCAGTGTTTAGCCACCCTGACAGTTAGGAACTTTTTCCTAATGTCCAACCTAAACCTCCCTTGCTGCAGTTTAAGCCCATTGCTTCTTGTTCTATCCTTAGAGGCTAAGGTGAACAAGTTTTCTCCCTCCTCCTTATGACACCCTTTTAGATACCTGAAAACTGCTATCATGTCCCCTCTCAGTCTTCTCTTTTCCAAACTAAACAAACATATACTATACAAGTAGCAAGGCAGCTCACAAAGCACACACCACTATGAATGCGGGTCTTCGCTGGAAGGCAAAGGGCTAAATGAGCCACAGAGTCTGAAATCTCTTCTGTAAAGATGGTTCTCCCAAGCTACAGGCTGAGGCACAATTAGCAAGAAAGCTTCCCCGCCACTTGGCATGTACAAATACACCTCTACCCTGAGATAACAAGACCCGATATAACACGAATTCGGATAGAACGCGGTAAGGCAGTGCTCTGGGGGGGGGGGGGGCCTGCACAGTCCGGCGAATCAAAGCAAGTTCGATATAACACGGTTTCACCTATAACGCAGTAAGATTTTTTGGCTCCTGAGGACAGTGCTATATCAGGGTAGAGGTGTTTAGGAGTGTGTGGCAAGTAGTGTCCATGGGACACTGTTCTCCCACACACTGCGTTCACTGATAAGAGAGGGGGCCCTTCAGAAGGACGTGCCTTCCAATAAATGCTGGCTTGCTGTGGGATCATCCTTAAAGCAAGATATTTCCCCACTGTCACTTTAAGGGATTTCCTTATTTCACGTCACTCTACACTGCTGTTTGCTTTTCAGTTATGAAAGTTTAGGAACAGAGTAAAATTTTCAAGTGATTTAGGAACATATGTCCCATTTTTAAAATGGATGTAGGCACTTAGGAGCCTGAGGCCAGGTCTAAACTACAGACTGTTGCTGGCGTAGCTACATTGATTATGGGTGTGATGAGGTGTGATTTGTGACTGACATACCTGAACTAGGGGCATTTTCCAGCACAGATGTAGTTACATTATTTTGCTAGAACAGTGTATTTCACTCAAGGAGTCTGGAATAAGCTATGCTAGCAAAGCACGAAATGTCATTGGTATAACCATGTCCTCACTAGCAGCACTCTGCCAATATAGCCGAGGTAGCTACACCAGCAAAGCCTTCAAAGTGTAGAAGTGGCCTAAGTCTCAATGAAAGGCAACAGGACCGGCTACTGTTTGCCTGTTTGCCTTCTGGAAATGGGACTTTGAAAATTTCACCTCCAACATAAAAAAAAGTAAATAAGAGTTTAGCATTACTGGTAACCCTCTGCAATTCCGGCATATTTACCACACTCGAACAATCAGTGGCCACTTTACGTTAAGGATTTAAAGATAAGGAAGGTAAAACCATCTTTGTGGTGCAATGGGTGAAAATAAAGAGATGCCATCTCCCAGTACACCACACCTGGTTAAAATGTACCACAACCAGAATTTCTGTTGTGATGTCTACAGCACAGTCACACAAAATATACCACACTACACCAGGTCAGCAGCATGACCACTTTTCTCTAGCATAATAAATTAGATCAAATCTCATGAAACAGACCATCCGTAGAATATCAATGAAAGGTCAGGTATAACACCTAATCTTGGGATTCTCCTGCAACACAGCTTTAGCTTTCTGTGGTAATCAAAAGTCACAATGTGCTTTCTACATTTTATCTTGTCTGCTTGTCAGAGTTTTGCATCCAGACAGAGCAGCAAACATGCATTTTGTGCTTCCTGTTCAAAGACAGACCCAGAGTCCAAAGCTTAGTTCACACATGTAAATCACATCGGAGTTCTAAGGTGCAGGGAATATGTAAAATTTCCATCCCCAGGCCATAGTCATTACAGAGAAAACTTTAAACAAAAAAACAAATGTTTTCAAATGTATATGGCAGATGAAAACACCAGAGGATGTTTTGTAAGTGAAGCTATAAATGCTAAATATTGCAATTATAAAGCATCTTGGGGAACTACTGAGGAAACCCACTAAATCCCAGCTTCCAGGTCCGTTTCCTACAGCTGCATTTCAGGTTACAAAATATCCTGTCCTCACACACCCCCTCCCCCCTCCCAGGGCACAGTTTGCTTTCACTCAGTAAAATCAAGCAAACAGCAATAAAGCAGCAGATGCTTCACTCCCTGTTCCCAATTTCCTTCTGTCAGTCACGGTGTCAAGGCATGTTCAGAGACACCCAAATCATACACCCAAAATGACCCAAGTCCCAAGTTATTCTCTTACCTTCTCTGGCTTTCAGCAGGACTGTGTTGGCTACAATATTCTCCAGCTCCATAGTGATCCAGATTTGAATATGTTGCAGGGGGGAGAAGAGGAAAGAGATGGAAAAAGGAAGGAGCAGCTGTGTCCTCGAGAGCAGTCTACGAGGTGGCTAACCCCCCCCCCCCCAAAAATGAATGTAGCAAACACCCCCCCCAACAAACAAACAAACAATCAAAACCCTCCTGTCTTCTTGTAGAGGAGTCACTCAGAGTCACAGAGGCCAGGATCCGGAGTCTTTGGTGGTAAAGAGGCAGCAGCACAAACCCCAAAAGAGGAAAGGATCCTTCCTAGAACGACTGCAATCCAGGATACAGGACTCCCCGCGGCTCCTTCCCCTCCACCTCCTCCCCAGCCCCCCCGCACCCCGGGAACGGGATCTCCGGCTCGTAAGAACAGCCCCCTGAACGGAGTTTGGGAGCACGGGGGTCATCAACGCTGGGGAAAAAACACCCCGCACCCCCAGGGGAGGATGCTGGGGTCCAGTCCCTTGAGTCCAGGGCAGGTTAGGAACTCAGGATTTCCCCCACCCCCCAGTGTAAATCCAGCTCCCCACGAAGGGGAAGGAGAAGACTGGGATCCTTTATCCCCTAGCAGCAGGAAATAGCATGGAATAGAACAGACTATAGCAATCTGAAACTGACTGGCTACAAAACGTTCCATGGGGGCGGGGCTTAGCACCGCTGACGTTACATAGGGCGGGGCCAGATGACCAACGCACAAGGATTTATGTAACTCCCCCCTCCCCCCAGAAATATAAAGCCTGGAATCACAAATGCACCCTGGGTAACGTAGTTCAACTACCTCCCCCCCTTATTTGCACTTTTGCATCCCCAGCGCTGTGATTTATTTTGGGGATAAGGCAGAAACCTCTCCCCCTGTACAGGCTGGCTCTAGTAGCTAACCACCCCAGGCTGGGAATGGCTTTTCCCCTCGCCTACATTTGTCCGTGGTTTGCATACAGGATGACCCCATTCCAGCCCGGGCTGGCTGTCCCAGTGTGGCGGGTGAGGGGAGGTTCCAGCTGTACTGGACACAGTATTGGAGTGTGGGTGGGGACTGTGCAGTGCACACCCAGATCATGTCACCTGACAACGTACCCGGGCAGGCCCAAAATCTTCTCACTCAGCCTTCTCAGGACAGCGGGGAAAGAAATGCCCAACTGCCAGATCAGTTCCTCATGTCTAAGGCAGACCATTTTGAAAGGGTGCTTTAGGCTGTGTGCTGTGCGGGGCCAGGAATTCCGATATGTACTAACAGGGCCAGCATGTGGCATCCCCTCACAGCAAGAGAACAGACAGCATTCCCCTGTAATCAATACTATGGGGAAGTTTCTATTAGTTTTAATGAAGGCAGCTGGACACACAGACAGACCTAGTGGCTTTGCCACGTTCCCTAGCTCTCAGCCTAACCCAGCTGGTACTGCCTATCATCCCCAAACTTGCATCTGAAGAAGTGAGGTTCTTACCCACGAAAGCTTATGCTCCCCATACTTCTGTTAGTCTCAAAGGTGCCACAGGACCCTCTGTTGCATCCCCAAACTGGCTCCTCCTAAGTGGGGGAGTTTAGGAGCCATGGAAAAGGCTGCACACGGTACCCATGATACACTGTTCACCTCCACAGGCACCTCTAAGGTCTTCGCTTGTCCTCTGGAGGCACAATAGCCAAACCAGGACCACTGAGACAGGATTGCTTAGGATGGCACACGAGGATGTAAACAGGGCTGACAAGGGGAAGGGAAGAGAATTAATGCTGAATAGAAAGCTTTAGTACGGGTGAAATATATAGAGTGGCATGAAGTAATAAAGGCAGCAGTGAACACAAAGGTGCCTGGGATACGTGATTTACTTGGTCTTCTCCACCTTCATTGCCTATGACCCCAGGAATCTCACACACAAGATTTAGCATATGGCACACAGTGCAGAAAGGGGTTTGATATGCTCATAGGAGCTCATTTCAAACCTACCTATTAAAGAGGCTATGGCATTTTTCACAGGACTGGAGGTGTTAAATCCTAGCATCATGGCCAAATTGTAATAGCAATTCTTTGGACCTCAGAAGGATGGTGTTAGCCATGATTATAGAGCTATATTTATTTTATTCCCAAAGTCCACCTGAACTCTAGAGTCTCCTGATAGGTGATATCTGCCATAAACAAATTATATGTAAAGTGTATCCAATGAGAACCAAATTTACTTTAAGCACACTGTTAATCCGTTCCTAGGGAACTGGAAAGAACACTTGCAACTTAAAAAGATACATCATCTAAAGCTTTGTGCATTTGGGGAAGTGTTTTGGGTATAACATCAGTTGTGAATCTAAACCAATATAGTTGTACCAGTCTGGACACTCCTAATTTTGAAATAAGAGTGCCTATTTTCAGTTTAGCTTGTCTTGTTTGGGAACAGGTTTAATCTACACAGAAAAAGCCACTCTTCTACCACAGTAAATGGGCTGTTATACCCATATAATCCATGGAGATGCATAAATCCACAGAAATGTTTCCACAATATATTCCAAACAAAACAGCTATTTATTTGAAAACATTTCCCTGCAGTGTTTGAGACCTAAGCCAGGAAGCACTATGGAACATGCAAATAAAACCTACTTCATGGATTTTTCCTTTGCCAAGATGACAGAATTGCAATAAAATAAGCCCCAGCGGGTGTGACAACCATGTGATTTTTTGAATTCTCACTGTTCACCATGCAGGTAGATAAGTAACACAAGTAAAGAAATGTATCAAATGCTATAATTTGCCTCATCCTTTCTTAAATTTTCTTCCGCCTCAGTGTGCAAAGGCCTGGAGTGCCACAGAATAATTGAGCATCTACAAAACAGTAGGAAAACGATCCTTAGCGCTCTCCAAAGCGGGAACTGTTACACCCATGGAAAGCAATGGTTAGGCCCTACTGGAGGGGGAAAATAGGCTATTTCCTCTTTGTAGAATTGTACTTCAGAGGCTGCAGAATTCTCGGAAAGTCCCCAAAGCTGGAAGAACTTTTTCCCGCTGGTTAAGCATGGTTTAGAATTGATGCAGTCCCTGTTGAGTTTGTGTATGGTGCATAGCTTACTACTACAGCCTCAGTAGTGCTGCCCAAGCTCTGAGATGTAGATAAAGAAAATGTTTATTAAAAAAAACCAACCTGCAATTGCATGCATCTGACGAAGTGGGTATTCACCCATGAAAGCTTATGCTCCAATACATCTGTTAGTCTATAAGGTGCCACAGGACTCGTCACTTTTTATAGATCCAGACTAACACAGCTACCCCTCTGATACTTGCATTTGCTTAAGTAATTTATACCTTTAATTTATACTTTTAATATCTCCCATACCTACTATATTCCCAAGAGCATTTTCAGAGGTTGGACAGTAGCCACAGAGAGTGGTTCAGGTGTCATCTATACAGGTTGATAAGGTCACTTGGCTGAACACCTGATGCTGCTGGATTGTTCTAGCACAAGCACTGGGAGAGGGGCAGAGCGGCAACTACAGTAACTCTCATGGCCAGACTGATTTTAACACGATACCATGAAGTCCTCTCACGGGAAGCTCTGTGCACAGTGCCTACACAAAAGCAACAGAGGGGCCTGTGGCACCTTTAAGACTAACAGAAGTATTGGGAGCATAAGCTTTCGTGGGTAAGAACCTCACTTCTTCAGATGCAAGAAGAAGTGCAGCTGAAGAAGTGAGGTTCTTACCCACAAAAGCTTATGCTCCCAATGCTTCTGTTAGTCTTAAAGGTGCCACAGGACCCTCAGTCTGAATCTGTAAAAAAGCAACAATCACGGCTACCCCTCTGATACTCAGTACCTACACAGTTCCCAGGGAAGGGGATGAGAATCAGTTTGCATCACACATTTACCTCCATGAATAAAATAAGTCTTCCAGCTCTAATGCCCCTCCAGAGGAAGAGCACATAAGCCTCTGAGAAGCAGTTCAAGGGGGAGGCAAGAACGGATAGTTTCACTGCACCAGAAGCTGGTTTTACCTTTGTGGAGATCACAGTGAAGAGCCTTACAAGCTGGCCCCAGCTTACTCTTGCTGTCAAGTTACCATTTGCTGCAGGGTGGATGAGGTCTTATAACATCACTGACATGCTGAGTGATACAACCTGAGATATCTAAGAGCATTCTGGCCAATTCAGCATCAAGACAGGTGTCCTCTCTACCATTGCAAGCTAATTCTAGTGCCTGCTCTGGGCAGGTATGCATCATGTGTAGCAAAACCTATTCCAGTTTCTTGTTAAGAGGAAAGAAGTAGGGTGGACCCAGCAGAACCAGGTTAGAGGGAGCTAATGGAGAGAGCTAGTGGATTCTTTGTCTTGTCTGTTACAGAGCCTGATTTAATGACAAAGGGATGGTTCATACTTGCAAGGGCACAGTCAGAGACAAGGAGGATTAGCTGGACAGCCACTCCCACTGGAGTCACTTGTCCACTAATACCCTAGGATCAGACACATTTATGCTACCACCAGCCATTCGCCTGACTGCAGTGAAAGCAAACTCCTGCTCTTCCCTCTAGAAATACACAAAGCAACAGGCTCCAGCTTTCTGCTGATAACCAGGAAGTGCCCCACTCCCACCCCCTCCACTAAGCCAGAAGGAAACATGCTCCAATTTGCATTGGTTCCTCAGCCCTTCCTGGACTTTGATACGAGAAACCCTCTAGGTCAGAAGGGAGCAGTGGGGGCGTAAGATCCCCTTTGTGATCAGTACCATGTTCTGTTTGTTCCATATAGATACAGCCCAGAAAAAGCAGATTCCAGTACAGGTCACTATTGATTACATTGTCAGGATCCAGGTTTTATTTACATGTTGAGGAGCAGTTTCCCCCAAAATCACTGGGGGTGGGGTGGGGAGGAAGAAAAGAAAAAAGATTTCTCTCCATGCACACACGCTTTAAACTGCGCCATCGCATGTGGATATGTCAAAGGCTATTCAGACACCTTCATTCTTCACAAACAATGATTTTGTGAAAACAATGACATGATTTTAATAGTGTATCTGTGCCATGGAAAACAGATAAGCCAAAATTAAAATAAAACAAAAAACAGCCTTTCCAAACAGACCTACATAGCCTCTGGCCAAGTGTGGTCTAAATGCAAACCGCTCTGCTTGCTCGGACAGAGCGAATTGTCCGATGGGCAGAACACCTAATACTCATCTAGAGTGTCTGCCCGCGGGATTGAAAGGCCCCGCTCCTTAAGTGCCTGCACTTTCAGCTTCTCCGATTCCTGCTTGGCTTGCTGTTCCACTCGCTGTTCCTCCAGGATCTCCTCGATTGACACCTGCTGCAAAGGCGTATCACTCTCCTTCTCCAGGTCCTGCAAAAGAAGCACCATTCAGGGTTGCCAGGAGGGAGCTAGCAGTGAGATCTGAGGCTCTGCTTGCCCTGATCACCAGTGACATTACTGAAAGCGCTTAACACAGCACTGCCTGGACCACAAGCAGCACATTAACAACCCTGGTCAAGAATCCATGTGTCCCCAGGCAGCTCCTCCGTTGAGCAGCACTTCACAATGCAGATGCACGGGACAGGATATGAGTCCCAGGATTTCCAGCACTGCCCTAGAGCAGGGTCAGCAGCCTTCAGCATGTGGCCCATCAGGGTAACGTGCTGGCGGGCTGCGAGAAGTTTGTTTACGTTGACTGTCCGCAAGCACAGCCCGGAGTTGCGGAAAGCGGCAGCTAGCACGTCCATGTGGCCCCAGCTCCCTAGCTTACACAATCACCTCAGGTCAGAGAGGAGACGTGATCCCAAAGGGGATGGAGGGATTCAATTTATGAGAAGCAGGAGCGCTCTACTTTCATTCAGTACGAACATTGTGCTGGAGGGCATGAACCCAGTGCACTCAATGTGGTACATCACTGAGGTTTCGTTTTAATTGGTCCTTAGCAGCTTTACAATTAATCTATTATGTTCTGCTCTCATAACAAAAGCAGAAAAGTGTCATAGCTGAGGTCACAGCGCTCGGGATCTGCTCACATTCCAAGAATCCCACTGGGCTTGCTGGATGTCTCAAGTACTCACCCCTCTCCTCTTCTCAATTCGAGGCATTTGATGCAGGACCCACTGTGTCCCTAGTACTGGGGTTAACATTTCCCAAGGAGGGGGAAAATGCTGCAGCTGACACTGTCTCCTTAGAATGGAGCACAGGAAAGGAGGAAAACAAACAATCCATGCTCCACCTTTGCAGATTGCAAATTGTTGGAGCAACACTGTTCAAAGGTGCCACTAGCTGGGAAGGATCAGATGTATGATTTGTCGATGCTCTCAATGGTCAGGGCAGACCCACACCCGAGAGGTTTTTGGGAAGACGTGTCTGCAATCAGAGTCATAAGGGTACGAACAGAAATCTTACACACTTGCACTTTAGAGATGCCTGGGCATATGCTATGGACTCTGAAGAGGGCTTTATGCTCACAGACCCCAGAGGAGCTGCTAGATATTTCTGGCTGGGATAACCTAGCATTGCCCATTGATAGGTTCATTGGCCTGCTTTATCAGAGAAGCCGAGCCGTGGCAGGATCTGTCTCCCAGGATACACCCAACTCCCCCCATGCCGAGGGCAGATGGGAGCCAGCTCAATGTTTCATCCCAGCTCTGGGATGCTGATTCTTAAATGCCCAAGTTTCACTCGAGAAAGCCACAAGGGGTAAAGAGTCCGTATGAGTCACAATGGGATTTGGGCGCCTACTCCTTAAGTTTCCTTGAAGACCCCAGCCTGAAATCACAGGCAATGCAGAGCTCGGAGGTGTTGCAAACACCCGTAAAGACAAGGATGCATGTGGGAAATTGCAAAAGGAAATCTGACCCGGAAAAAGGCAATTTTGTTGAGTTTTTTTGAGGGGGAAGGGGAGGGAGATGACAGCTGCTCTGCATGGCACTGACCATGCTGCACCTAGAATATTGCCTTCAGGCTGAGACCACTACAGATTCCTCCAAACATATCCTGTGCTGCAGGCTCACTTTACCCTTGGAGTTGGTGGGAAACGTCTCAAAGCTTCTGTGGGTGCCCACTTTCCCACTTGGCTCTGATGAACTAACCTGCACCAAAATTTCTGCATTACCCCACCCCCAGGAACAGCTAGAGGAAGGCACCATGTTGCTCCTTACAATACTGAAGGGACAATAAAAGCTCAGGACCCTCGATCGCAGGTCGGCCCTTTTGCCTACGTAACAGCACATTCCATGAGCCAGGGTAAAAGGTTACATAATTCCCGCTGTGCTTGCTTCTCTGGCACTGTGACCATTTCACAGCACACATATATCATCACTGACATGGAAGGGACCCGCACACTGCCAATTGTTGACGAGACCTGGCTCCAGCATCAGGTTTGTTGGCAACGCTGCTCAGAGTAACTGAGATTACACTCTCGGGCAGCAAGGGAGCCCGCGCTCCAGCATAGCGACAGACGAGAGGTTTACTTACTATTTCCCCCAGCAGGACAACGTTCTCGCCTCGCACGACAAAGATGCCTCGAGGGATGTCGCCATATTTTTTGCCCACGTGAATGCGCTCCACCGTCTGGTGTAACACCAAGTTCGCTGCAGTTTTCAAGGGAGGAAGAAAACAGACTCCTTTGTGACTGTCTGAATGAGGCTAAAGTGTCGTGGTCCCAACCCAAAGCAGAGAGGCTGCAAATGCACTGCAAAACTGCCCTAATGCTCATGTTTCAGATGCATCCAGCATCTCTGAACATTTTAGCATAGGGCAGTTGAGTTTCACTCACCACTTCAGTGCAGTTGCTGCTGGAGTGGAACCGATTTAGCACAATACTGCATCCATTTGCAGTACTGCATAGCACCTAGAGGCCCCACCCGAGATTGGAGCTCCGTTGGGCTAGGTAGTGTCCAGATAGACTGGGAGGTTGTCCCTGCCCTGAAAAGCTTACAGATTAAGTCTTATCTATAAGGAGATTTCTTCTTGATTAACTCCATAAAAGGACATACTATCAGAATTAGCTAATCACACTCCAGAATAAGAGAGTGTTCACACAAAGTTAATTAGAAATAGTTAATCTACTTTAAATTCACACCCTACCTTAATTTGAATTTACTTTCACGTGTGCATGAGACCTTGATAGACAAGACAAGGGCTGGGAGGAGAAACAGGCACAGGGAGGGGAAGTGTCAGTGGTAGAAACAGAACAGAATGCAGGGCACCTGACATCCAGTCCCTTAGGTTAGGCACCAGACCCCCTCAGCAAGGGAACCGAAATAGGCTGCGAGGGCTCTGGGCTCAAGACCTTCTCTTACAAGAAGCACCACAGCTCTTTAATGAGCACAAGTCTCATGTACCGAAGTCCGACCCAAGAGCACTGCACTACGAGCAGTACAGCACCACGAAGGAAGCTAGTCACTGGCTCCACTTCCTGAAGCTATGACATGTGTCTTGGTTAGAGGTTTCCCATCCTAATCCTACTTTTCCTGAAATACTGAACTTCACGTTCCACATTTTCAGGGTCAAATGTGACGGAAGTCAGTCAGAATCCGAAAGGGAAAAACGTTGCAAAGTCTCGATATTTTAATTGGTAAATCTACGGATCGCTGTGAAGTTGAAGACACTGTTTGTATTCTTATGGCTTGTACAAACACCACTGTGCTCCATCTGCAGCAGCAATTAAATGTCACACGGTCCCTGGAGCTGTACTGACTCAATTGTTGATTCTGGGGCAAAGACCAAGATGTTTCATCTTAAGTGGCTATTTAAATTGCAGTTGTCCTAGACTCAATACAATTGTTCAGTCAACATCCACAGAAAGAGAAAAGAGGTCAGCATTTGCCAATTAAAAGCAGGCCAAAAATCTCTCTCTCTTTCTCTCTATCAGTAAGGGACGATAAATTAGCCAGCTTTTAAAAGAGGCTTTAACAAACCATAGAAAGTAAGAACATCTTGACATGTTCTTTTAAATTAATCAGTTTATTAAAGGGTTGTTTTTTGTTTTGTTTTTTTTATTACCAATCAAATGCTGCATATATAAAACCCAGAATCTGGTAAACTAAATCTTAAACTATCTTATCTTGAAGAAAACCAGACACCACCATGCGTATAAATTCAAGGGGAAAGATTATGCAGATAAGAATGTTTATAATGCCAGCTCTTAACCATGAGGAGTACACACACACAGTTATTTAAAAACCATAACACAAACAAGGTTTAAATTCAGACTTCAAGTCACACCACTTTATACCCATCAGTGCTTTTAAACCTTGATTGTTTGGAATTGAGGAAATGTGCAATACTGTTTATGACAGGCACATGACAAGAAATCAGCACTATTATTCTAGATTATGCATCTATTACACCCAACAAGATCACACAGGAAACAAATGAAACAGGAAATTCATCAGATCCAAACTTGGTGTTTACAATTAAGTCACTGTCTTTAACTGAAGTGGAGATTTTCTGTTTCACTGCTTTTGCTCAGAGATCTTGCAGTAAAATGGTCTCCTGGTTGCTCTTTGTGATAAAATGTAATTTCAGCACCCTAAACTTATGCATTCCTAATCCCTCGCTCTGCCCACCATTATGATTATGGATTGCTACGTGTAATTAACAGCCATCACTGTATCTAAGCACCATTCGGGTGATCATGCTCCATTTACGTCAACAGAAGGATCAGGCTCTACACACATAACCAAGCCTGGCACTGAATTCTGTACAAAATTTAATCCAAACTCTCCACCACTCCCTCGTTTCAGCCAAACATACAAACAGGGTCAACTTGGCTGGTTGCCTTCCACGTCCCATCTGTCGTAGCCCAGCTTGGAGAGCGATGCAGGGTGGGAGCCAAGCCCTTGGGTGAGTCACGTCCCCTGTGTGCTTCAGTGAAGTGGGGATAAAGATCCTCCCCAGCTAACCTGCACAGTGCTGTTGTGTCTGCACAGCGCTTTGCCACTGCTGGGCAGACCTACAGACCTTGCACTGCACCCTCAAAGTAGTGAGACTGACTCATCTTGATCTCCATTGGCAGAAAACTCTGCAGCCTTCAACAGAGACTGCCCGGCCCCCTACCCCAAAGAGTTCCACCTTGGGAGCCACTCCAGCTGCAGCACACCTGTCAATTCTCTCTGCCAGGGCTGGACGTGGGGGACAGCATGGACCTAGCTCGTTCAGGGCTTTAAAGATCAGGCGCAATATCCTGAAAATCTCTTGACTCACAAGCCTGGCAAAGCAGGAATGGGCACGGTGCGTGATGTCATCTCAGCAGTGTGCACCCTCCCCCCCCGCTCCCCGGGAGTCACCTCACGTCCCATGCTATAGCACTCACTCGGCTCTAAACTCATTCTAAACCAATATTGCTAAAGGCCCTGTCCACACTGCAAAAATAACCAGGTGTGGGGAGGGTTGGGGCAGAACCGTTTTATACCACATCTTTGCCCTTGCCTCTGTGACCGAAGAGCCTGTTATAGTACTAGAGAACCATATTTTAGCCTAGGAATCTACCTGAGTTAAGAGATGGCAACAGCCTGTATTTTCCAGTCTATACACGGATTAAAATCTGCCACAGCCATGTCATACAACTTTGTCTACACATGGGAAGGTAGCATAGATCCTGTTATACTGCTCCTATTACTGGAAAGCTCAAGTAACACATTAGTTACCTTGCTTAAAGCACCAGGGTCCAAGCCCTATTGCTTTGCAGTGTAGATGCAGCACCACTTGATGTGGGCCCCAGGAGTCAGCTGGAAGTATCCCACAATTCCATAGGACAACTTCCTTAGTCCTCTATCCCAACAATCTGCAATTCACTCTATTGAAAAGGAAAGCCCCTACCCTTTGCAAATGCTAGCGGCTCAGGACTCAGCGTTAACCCATTCTCTTCTAATCTCTAATCTGCAAGCACGCTGTCAGAGAGCCTCTGGAGAGCGAATTGATCAAGCCTTTTGCAAAGTGAGCTCCTTCCTGGTACATGCAGGGTGGGCAGTAAACTTTTCTCACAGTGCACCACAGTCCTAGGGCTAGAGCAGACACATTTCGGCGGGGAGGGGGAGGGGGAAAGAGGGGAGGGGAGGAGAGGAGAGGAGAAAGGGGACACTAGGGACTCTGGGACATGGTTACTTTGACTCGGGTCTGCATGCGGATGCCATAGCATGGGTTAGAAAAAAAGACTTACCATGAGGTTAAAATACAACGTAGACACAAACCCAGGGTTCCCTAACACAGGTTAGCTGGCTCGAGTCCCACTAACCCTGAGCTTAAATTGCAGTGTAGACGTATTCAAAGAGGCCACAGCACAGCTAAATTTCTGACATCAGCTGGACATACAGCCCAGACTCACCACCACTGTATCTTCTACACATTTACACAATGCTGGAACCCATGGATTATTCCCAATCTTTATCAAGTTACTATCTTTATAAGCCCTCTTCCCCTCCAAAATGTACACCAAGAGACCCATCCAAGGCATTTCCTCTTTCCTGCCAATGGCATCATTGGGTAGATAGTTTTCACCAGCATCATAAATATTTATGTGCCACTTGGCTCCTCTCCATTCTTAAAGCACTGTTTGGGAGGTGTCTGGCTCCCCCTAGCGGTGAGCTAAGAAAGTCTTGAAACGATAAAACATTTTAACAGACAACTTGAAAGCTAGAAGCATTTTCAGAGCTATCAAGTTCTGATGCAAGATGCATGTCTTTGCGATTGAGAAGGGGTGGCCACATACCAAAATAGAGCTGGAAAATATCTGAGCACACAGGGGGAATTAAAAGTCAAACACACACAGTGAAATTTCCTTCCTTTTCCCTCTACAGCACTTAAGAATAATAGCTGCTTTAAAATCAGTCAGCAAGCTTCTCCATGGAAACCAATGAGCATTCCTCACCTCCCTCCACACCTCATGGATTGGATTTGGCAAATATAACTTTTCCAAGAATGTTTCTATTTGTCACAGGTCAAAGCCTTGTGACGCACATGCATCACACATGGAATACTAGCTTTCTGCACTGTCTACTGGAGAATTTTAAACAGTGGATTTATGGTAAAGTAGACATTTTAAAAATACCATCATTAAAGATGTAGATAATGGGAAGGAAAACCTGCTGAAGGAGGCAGAAAGGGCTCAGAGCGAAGTCATGTGATCACATACCAAACTGATCGATGCTTCGTAAATATCCTATCAATGTTCTACCATCTCGAAGGAGGACCAAGTGTTTTTCTGGAAGAGATGTTAAATCAGCATTAGTGGTTACCGAAAATATCAAACATTGGTTACAATTAATACATAGGCCAAATTCAAAAGAGAGCAACTAAAAGGCTGAACAAGAATGTTTTAATCAGCGTTAAATAGCATTAGTTGTATTGTGGTAGTGCTTTGGAGCCTGTCACGGGACCTATGCCCCATCATGCTGCGTGCTGTACAAACACGTAAGGGCTCTGCTCTGAAGACTTTACAATAGTTTTTATAGCCGGATTTTCTGAGCTGCTGGGCATATGCAGCTGCCACTGAAATCAAGGGGAGCTGCCTGCAGGTGAGCCACTGCTGAAAAAACAGGCCATTCGTTTGTAAGTGCCATCCAGATTTGAAATGAAGATATTGAGACCCTCTACAACTCACAGCACTAGAGATTTGGAAACACCAACACCAGGAGATGATTGAAAACGTACATTTATGAAGCACCTGGCAGCACCCTGGAGGATGCTGAAGCCCTTCACAAACTACACACAGCACCGCGGAAAGGCAGCCAAGGTGAGATGGAGCGTGGCAGCGGAGAGAGGGGGAAATATAGGATTTCCCAAAAGAAAGGGAGACTCAGCCTGCTCAGTTAACGCTGAGATGATCATTATTAACCTGAACGGACAGAAGAGCCGGGCTAATGGGAGAACCCCGTTATAGTGAGAGCAATGGGGGAAGGGGAGTCAACCCCTGAGAGAGAGACGGGGAAGCCTGTTACCCCCAGCCCAGCGCGCTCTGGCTGACGGCAGTGCTCCAGGGAGGAGCCGAGGGGTCTCCCTCAGTCTCAAGAACTTTGCAACCTGCAGCCTTTCAAAAAAGGACGTGAAGTTACAGAGCCCGGGTCGGGGTGGTGGTGGTGGGGAAATCCAGGAGCTGCAGCGGGGCCGGCTCTGGGGGGTGTTTGGGGCCGGGCCGGGGGGTGTGAGGCTCGGGAACCGCAGCAGGGCGTGGACCGGGCGGGGGTCTGGGGCCGGCTGCGGGGCCCGGCCGGGGAGGGGGGGATCTGGGGCCGGCTGCGGGGCTATAGCGGGGCTGGGCCCCAAGGGGGACGGTCCGGGGCCTGCAGCGGGGCCGGGCCGGGTGTGGGGCCCGAGGGAAGGATGGGTCCGCGGCCCAGGGAGGCGGCCCCCGGCCGGGCGCCACTCACTGTCGATGTCCTGGATGAGGCTGGCGGTGCCCGGCATGTAATTCATCCTGCGGCCCCAGCCCGGCAGGTCCCGCCCCGCTCCCACCGCCCACCACACGGAGCGGAAGCGCCGCCATCTGCCCCCGGATGGACCCGCCTCGCCCCGCCCCGCCCCGCCCCACGTGCCGCCCGCGGGGAGCCCCGCCCCGTGGGGTCACCGGCCCCCGCCGCTCGCCCCGGGCGCAGGGCCAGAGGCTGCGTGAGGAGCCGGGGTGATGGGGCTGCCCCCCCCCCCAGCCCCGCCCAGCGCTCCCCGGGTGGGCCCGGCAGGGGGGATAGGGCAGGGCAGGGCAGGGCAGGGCGGGGCGGGGGGGGGCTGTGCTTAGTTAATGCAGGGGACTGGAGGAGGGCATTGTGTGCCTGTCTCTTTAAGAAACAGTGTTAAGTATCAGAGGGGTAGCCGTGTTAGTCTGAATCTGTAAAAAGCAACAGAGGGTCCTGTGGCACCTTTAAGACTAACAGAAGTATTGGGAGCATAAGCTTTCGTGGGTAAGAACCTCACTTCTTCCGATGCAAGAGAAACGGGTGTCTTGTGCACCGCCCCGGGTTTCCACTGATTGGTGGATCCGGCGGTGATGGAAGGAAAGTTGACTGACTGATTGGCTAAAATTTAGTTTGCGTCATTAGATGCGGAACGCTAAGGCTGATTGGCTGATATGCACGGCCTGGGCGGTACCATCTCAGTGATTGGCTAAGGCTGCAGGGGCTGTTGCGTTGAGATGGCAGCTTCAGGGCCATTGGCTGAGCTGGTCACAATGCGGGTAAAGGTTGTATCCCTGGTGGGGATTGGCTGCAGCGGGCGGGCTTCGCGCAGGCGCGGTGGCGTGGCAGCGAGCCGGCAACGGCGCTGGTAATGTCTGCCCTGCGGCGGCTGCTCTACGGCCCCGAGGCGGAGCGGGCTCGGCCGGAGCCGGAGCCGCCCCCGGGTCCCTGGGGCATGGAAGCCCGGGCGTGCCCGCAGCACCGCGCGGCCGGGCCAGCCTGGCCCGGGGGCAGCTACTGCCCCGTGGGGGGGAGCGGCTGGGACAGGCCCGGCCGGGGCGGCCCCCAGGTAACTGGGACCCCCTCGGGGGGGTGGGCCTGCCCCAGGGGGCGGTGCGGGTGGAGCGAGATCTGTGGGGGGTGATCCTGCCCCGTGGGGTGGGGTGTGGAGTGAGATCTCTGGGGGGTGGTTCTGCCCCGGAGGTAGGGGCTGGAGCGGGATCTGAGGCGGGTGGTCCTGCCCCAGGGCCTGGGGCGGGGGGAGGGCTGGAGTGAGATCTGGCGGGTGGTCCTGCCCCGGGAGGGGGCTTCCCAGAGGCTGGAAGGCCCCTAGGGGCTGGGAGGGGAGCGTGGCTGGGGGCATCCCTGGGCATGGTCCTGCCCTAGAGACCGGGGGTGTCCCTTATGAGCACTCTTGAAGGGAGCTGGGGAAGGATCCTGGGGTTCCGGGGTGCAGATGTCCCAGGTGTTGTGGTCTGTCACTAGCATGGTGCGGAAGAGATGGCTGCTCTGAGGCCTGGTCTACACTAGGCGTTTATGTCGAAGTTAGCGCCATTACATCGAATTAACCCTGCACCCGTCCACACTGCGATGCTATTTAGTTCGACATAGAGGTCTCTTTAATTCGACTTCTGTACTCCTCCCCGACGAGGGGAGTAGTGCTAAATTCGACATGGCCATGTCGAATTAGGCTAGGTGTGGATGGAAATCGACGCTAATAGCTCCGGGAGCTATCCCACAGTGCACCACTCTGTTGACGCTCTGGACAGCAGTACGAGCTCGGATGCTCTGACCAGCCACACAGGAAAAGCCCCGGGAAAATTTGAATTTGAATTCCTTTTCCTGTCTGGCCAGTTTGAATCTCATTTCCTGTCTGGACATCGTGGCGATCACAGCAGCACTGGCAACGATGCAGAGCTCTCCAGCAGTGATGGCCGTGCAGTCTGTGAATAGAAAGAGGGCCCCAGCATGGACTGATCGGGAAGTATTGGATCTCATCGCTGTGTGGGGCGATGAGTCCGTGCTTTCTGAGCTGCGCTCCAAGAAACGGAATGCAAAGATCTATGAGAAGATCTCTAAAGACATGTCAGAGAGAGGATACAGCCGGGATGTAACGCAGTGCCGCGTGAAAATCAAGGAGCTGAGACAAGGCTACCAGAAGACCAAAGAGGCAAACGGACGCTCCGGATCCCATCCCCAGACATCCCGTTTCTATGAGGCACTGCATTCCATCCTCGGTGCGGCCGCCACCACTACCCCACCACTGACCGTGGACTCTGAGGATGGGATATTGTCCACGGCCGGTTCCTCGGACATGTTAGCGGACGGGGAAGATGAGGAAGGAGATAAGGAGGACGAGGCAGTCGGCAGCGCTCACAACGCTGATTTCCCCGACAGCCAGGATCTCTTCATCACCCTTACAGAGATCCCCTACCAACCCTCCCCAGCCGTTACCCCGGACACAGAATCTGGTGAAGGATCATCCAGTAAGTGTTGTAAACATCTAAACATTTATTTTTAACAGAACAGGAATATTAACAATTAAAAGAATGGGTTGTTCATGATTAGTTTGCCCTAGGCACTTAACGGTTCAGTCATGGGCAGTGCAAGTTTTGAAAAAAAATCTAGCAATGTCCGGTTTTCCGTGATTGTCCTGCCCAAGCCGCTCTACTGTTTAGTCCCTGCTACTGCAGCTAGAGTAAGATGCGGTCTATATGTGCAGGGATAGAGCAGTAATCCTCCCGGGACATCTCGATGAAGCTCTCCTGGAGGTAATTGGAAAGCCGTTGCATGAGGTTCCTGGGGAGAGCGGCCTTATTGGGTCCTCCGAAGTACGACACGTTGCCGCGCCACGAGACTATCAAGTACTCGGGAATCATTGCTCTGCACAGCAGGGCGGCATACGGCCCTGGTCTTTGGAGGCTTTCCCGGAGCATTCTCTCTCTCTCGCTGTCAGAGATCCTCATCAGGGTGATGTCGCCCATGGTGACCTGCTTTGAATTAGGTAGGGGAATGTTAGTGTTGGGACTGCTTGCTCGTTCCTTTACAGAACTGTAACCGCTGGTTTGCAGCCACGCGGTGGAGGCGGGAGAGGGGCTGCCGAAAGGGATCGTTCCTGGGGACAGCCGCGAGGGGGTGGGACAGGGGCAGAGTTCCCGCTTGCCGGATTGCTGGCAGCAGGTACTGACATTGCTTTAAATGTGAAATGAGGCCAGTGGTAATATAAAAGTTTTAAACTGCCACAAGTCTACGGCTTACCATGTCTGCCTGCAACAGAAATTCCGTTGTGCTGCCCCGCTTCTCAAATGTGCTGTGGAAGACCCCAGGCACTGAATGCGAAGGCCGAGAATTCGACCTTGTGCTGAGTGCGCATGTGATAGGTGCTGTGCATGGTCTTGTTCACAGAGAAAGACTATGTTCTTTGTTCACAACTACATTTATCTTTCTGAGGAATTCACTCCCTTTTTCCCATTCCCACAGCCACATCTGCGACTGTCTCACAACCTAGCCTGGCATCACACTCCCAGAGGCTAGCGAAGATTAGGCATAGGAAGAAGAGGACACGGGAGGACATGTTCTCTGAACTTATGGCCTGTTCCCAAGCCCAGGCAGCACAGCAGACCCAGTGGCGGGAGAAATTGACCCAAATGCAGCAAGCAAACATGGATCGGGAGGAGAGGTGGCGGCAGGAAGACCAGCAGGCGACTCAAACGCTGCTTGGACTACTGAGGGAGCAAACAGACACGCTCCGGCGCCTTGTGGATGTTCTGCAGGAACGGAGGCAGGAGGACAGAGCCCCGCTGCAGTCCATCTCTAACCGCCCTCCCCCGCCACCAAGTCCCATACCCACCTCACCCAAAGTGCAAAGAAGGAGAGGCGGCAGAGTCCCTGCTAACTCTCACTCCACCCCTGCAGAGAGCTCTAGTAGCAGAAGGCTCTCATTCCCCAAAACTTGAAAAGTTCTTTCCTTCCCGCCTGACACAAGCCCCCGTCCAAGTTTCACCTCCCAGTTCCATGTGTAGTTGATAATAAAAAATACGTTCATGTTAACTACTGTTTCAATCATGTTCTTTTGGAGGAGGAGGGGAAAGGGGGTTGGTAATTGGACAGGACAGTCACCTTTGGCAGGGTACATAGGCGGGGGCAGGCACAGCAGCAGGGCACATACACAGTGCAGTGATGCAGTGACTAGTTACCCTGGTTAGTCTGGGAGGTTGTTTTCATGTTATGTGGTGGGGGGTGGGTTGCTCTGTGACTTTGTGGCGGGGGAGGGCAGTTACAGATCTTAAGCGGCAGTCCTTATGCAGGATCACAGAGCCATGCAGCAGGGGATCTGTAATCGTCCTCCCCCTGCCACAAAGTCACATAGCCCCCCCATACACACAGTCCCGATCAGGAGGGGTGACAGGCTCCGTTGAAACAACCATCCCACCGCAGCGGAGCCCGTCAATCCTTGAGTTTAGAAGCTTCATTCGCGTCACTACACTACACCCGCTCCGCACCACAGTCTGCGTCCCAGTTTTAAAAAATTCCCGCGAAAACAGTATTAAAAAAACGGTGTGCATTAACAAAGTAGAACTATTTTTATTTCGAAACGTGTGTTGGAAGGGGGTGAAGGGGGTATGTAACTGGGTAGGATAGTCAACATTAACTGGGTAAAGAAACGGGGGCAGGTTCAGCTTCTCTGTACACAAACTTAAAAGTCACAGGTTACCCTGCTCACTCAGGAACTTTGCTTTCAAAGCCTCCCGGATGCACAGCGCTTCCCGCAGGTCTCTTCTAATCGCCCGGCTGTCTGGCTGAGCGTAATCAGCAGCCAGGCTATTTTCATCAACCTCCCACCCCGCCATAAAGGTCTCCCCCTTGCTCTCACAGAGATTGTGGAGCACACAGCAAGCTGCTATAACAATGGGGATATTGGTTTCGCTGAGATCACAGCGAGTCATCAAGCTTCTCCATCTCCCCTTGAGACGGCCAAAAGCACACTCCACCACCATTCTGCACTTGCTCAGCCGGTAGTTGAAGAGTTCTTTTTCAGTGTCCAGGGCGCCAGTATAGGGCTTCATGAGCCAGGGCATTAGCGGGTAGGCTGGGTCCCCGAGGATGACTATAGGCATCTCCACATCCCCAACAGTTATTTTGTGGTCCGGGAAGTAAATACCTTGTTGCAGCCGTCTAAACAGACCAGAGTTCCTGAAAACACGAGCGTCATGAACCTTGCCCGGCCATCCCACGTAGATGTTGGTAAAACGTCCCCTGTGGTCCACCAGTGCTTGCAGCACCATGGAAAAATAGCCCTTTCGGTTAATGTACTGGGTGGCTTGGTGGTCCGGTGCCAGAATAGGGATGTGAGTTCCATCTATGGCCCCACCGCAGTTTGGGAATCCCATCGCTGCGAAGCCATCTATGATCGCCTCCACGTTTCCCAGGGTCACTACCTTTGGCAGCAGTACATCAACGATTGCCTTGGCTACTTGCATCACAACAACCCCCACGGTAGATTTGCCCACCCCGAACTGGTTCGCGACTGACCGGTAGCTGTCTGGCGTTGCAAGCTTCCAGAGGGCTATGGCCACTCGCTTCTGTACACTCAGTGCAGCTCGCAACCGGGTGTCATTGCGCTTCAGGGCAGGGGACAGCAACTCACAAAGTTCCAGGAAAGTTCCCTTCCGCATGCGAAAGTTTCGCAGCCACTGGGATTCATCCCAGACCTGCAGCACTATGCGGTCCCACCACTCAGTGCTTGTTTCCCGTGCCCAGAATCGCCGTTCCACGGCATCAACATGACCCATTGCCATCGTGATGTCCTCGGCGCTGGGTCCCCTGCTTTCTGAGAGGTCTGTGCTACTCTCAGACTTCAGGACATCACCGCGGTGCCGTAGCCTCCTCGCCTGACTTTTCTGCATCTGCCTCAGGGAAAGGTGTATGATAAGCTGCGAGGCGTTGAGAGCGGCCACAACTGCAGCGATGGTCGCAGCGTGCTCCATGCTCGCAGTGCTGTGGCATCCGCGCTGTCAATGACTGGAAAAGTGCGCGAACTGATTTCCCGCCGGCGCTTTCAGGGAGGGAGGGCGGGAGTGATGGACGGATGACGACAGTTACCCAAAAGCACCCTCGACACATTTTGTTACCCAGAAGGCATTGCCGGCTACACCCAGAATTCCAATGGGCAGAGGGGACTGCGGGAACTGTGGGATAGCTGACCACAGTGCACTGCTTCGAATGTCGACGCTTTCACCGTTAGTGTGGACTCACAAAGTCGAATTACTGTCCTTAGTGTGGACACAGACGTTCGACTTTGCAATATCGATTCCAAAAATTCGATGCAAGTAAATTCGAACTACTCTCGTAGTGTAGACAAGGCCTGAGATGCAATTAAACTAAATTGCTGCTGTTTTCCTGAATCCTTTGAACTACTCTAATTGATTACACATTTTTCTTGCTGTTTCTGTACTCAAGCCGACTCTGCATTGGCTCGCCCTTAAGGCCAACTTGCCACAGTCACACTGGTGCACTAAGTTAGAGGCTTGAGCCTACAGCTACTGGAAAGCGCCTCTGTGTAATGCCACCTGAAAGCCCAGAGAGGGAGGAACTCTGGTTTTGACAGCTAGCCTGGAGAGAGACAAGAAGCCTGGAAAGGCTTGTAATTATAGTGTGTGTAAAAAGAACAGGAGTACTTGTGGCACCTTAGAGATTTATTAGAGCATAGAGTGGAACATATATCTATATGCATCCGAAGAAGTGGGCTGTAGTTCACGAAAGCTTTATGCTCTAATAAATTTGTTAGTCTCTAAGGTGCCACAAGTACTCCTGTTCTTTTTGCGGATACAGACTAACATGGCTGCTACTCTGAAACCTATATTGTGTGTGAGGATTTGAAAATAGGTGCCATCTTAAAATGCTTTCGGGCACTTATAGTGTGTGTTAAAGTCACAAACAGCAGACTGTTCAGACAGGCTCTTCCTTCCCTGATTTAGTTGGTCCTGCTTTGAGCAGCGGGTTGGACTAGATGACCTCCTGAGGTCCAACCCTGATATTCTATGATTCACAGCACTGCAACATATCTATGAATTCTCTTTAGCCAATTTTTAGTCTAATCAAAAAAATGCAATCTTCTGCTAGTTCTAGTGCTATCACTTTTCACCCCTATGGGGCAGTGAGTATGCATGAATGCAAATCATGTGCTCTTTCCTAAGTCTGCACTCATCTCCTCCCCCAAACAACCTATTTTTCATGCAGTTCGAGGCAAAGAGGTAACAGACTGTGGATGTATTTTAATTTGGTCCTTTTAGCACATGGGTCACCAGGCTAAAGGGAGTCTCTCTCCTAAGGTATGTGGGTCTAGACATCATTGTGATGGTAGCCAAGTACGTATCATCTCAGAATCCACTTGCATAATTCTTCAGGCCTGCAAAGGGGTGATGAAGTGTGGCTGGTGCAGTGGAGTTATCCCAGGTAGTGGGATCCAGTAACTCACTCTTTATGTGACTTGGGACAGGAAGAACTGTAGAAGGAAAAGAGACATCAGAAAAACAGAATGAGGTCTGAATTTTCCTATCCTAAGCAACATGGAACCAGTGGATCAAATGGTGGTTTCTAAAGTCAACACTGCTTGTTGGACTCCAAAGGTTAATTCATCTACTTTAGAGTCTAGAACAAGCAGGGTTTTATTCATGGTCAAAAGTGAAATTACCGAGAGCATCCAACTTCTGTAAATTGCATGCTGCCAGCACCCTGCCCTGGTCTGAGAGTTTGGGATCACAAGCTTGGGAGCTTGTCCTCCTGTAAGCTGTGAGAGGTATGCTGAGAGCAGAGCTTGCTTGAAGATTTGTTAAAACATGCTTTTAGAAAGGGGTTGTGTCTCTTTCAATTCCTTCCTCTGTACAGACCCCCACAATATGTGCTCAGTGGAACAAAGCAGGTTGGCGATCTCATTGCATCCTGTACAATTAGAGGAGTAACTTCTTCCCAGGGGAACTGTGAGGCTCATTTGTTTAGTAAGGCAATTTAGGATCCCCTGATGGAAGGTGCTAGAGAAGGACTGTGGGTTACAGTTCAGTGCTGAAAAGGGTCAGATAAGAACAATTTCCTAGCTTTGTTGTCACAGTAAGATGTGAACAGTCTGATTCACAACCAGGTTCCTGGAAATGAAGATTGCAGCAGTGGCTGTGTTGCTATGTGTACAGCTCAGAGCAAGGCTTGCCAGTGTTTCACATCAATTCCTGACATCAGGCTGATCCTGGCTGCCAGCATCCAGCTCTCACAATGACAGGCACCCCGTAAGCTTGAATATAGCAAAGGCAAGGACGGCAGTGGAGAGGGGTGTCTGTAAAAGTGTTGTTTGTAGCAGTACCTAGCATGAATGTCAGTGAGCGCATTCCAAGAGGAGCACGTTCGTGCTGAGGAGTTAAGTGCATCTGTGTATCACTAATAGCAAATGGGCAGCATGAGTTCTTGTGGCTGTTTGTGGCCACTGTATCTTTAATGAGCTTGGGCTGCTGTTCCTCGTTATACACCGGAAAGAACTTTTCCCCTTTCTTTCCTGAATGGGGAGACTTCTATTCATTACTGTGACCGATATGGCAGTTTCCTGGGCAAACCTCACTTAAATGAAGTTTAAATATCTTAGGAGTTGATGGTATAAAAAATGCTAATGTTTATGTACAGTATTATTGTGGGATTATATGCAGCTTCTTTCATGGGGGGGACAGGATTAATGTAAACCCTGGGAAGTGCTATGAGCTTCAGAGGACTCTTTGGAACCGTGTGCTAGACTAGGGTTACCATACGTCCGTTTTTTCCCGGACATGTCCGGCTTTTTGGTAATCAAACCCCTTTCCAGGGGGAATTGCCAAAAAGCTGAACATGTCGGGGAAAAATACCGCCGGCCGGGCACTTTCTCTCCCGCGGCTGCTGTGCTCCCTACCTTGACTCTTCTTCTCTGTTTAAAGCCAAGCTGCCCGAGCGCTACCAGCTTCGGGCAGCCCCGATGCCTCCGGACCCTGAGCCGCCGGCTGGGCATTTCCCCTCCCGGGCTCCGGGGGCGCAGGGTCCGGAGGCATGGGGGCTGCCCGAAGCCCGAGCGCTACCGGCTTCACGGTTTGCCGGGCAGCCTCCAGACCCTGCGCCCCCGGCTGGGCGATTCCCCTCCCAGGCTCCAGCTGCTCTGGGGAAGCGCCGGCCGGGGGCGCAGGGTCTGGGGGCTGCCCAGCAAACTGTGAAGCCGGTAGCGCTCAAGCAGCCCTTTTCGGATGGCTGGGAGGGAGGAGAGGGAATGCGGGGTGCTCAGGGGAGGGGGTGGAGTTAGGGCGGGGACTTTGGGGAATGGGCGGAGTTGGGGCAGGGAAGGGGCGGAGTTGGGACAGGGCCAGGGTGAGAAAGGGGCGGGGCCAGGGCCCCATGGAGTGTCCTCTTTTTTTATTTTTTAAATATGGTAACCCTATGCTAGACAAACCAAGGGCTTGCTAGGAAATACTTGGGAGGAGGGGAAGGTGCCTTCTCACCCAATTTTTAGAGGCTGTGCCCTGAGGAGGAGGAGAAGTGCATTGTCTACTGATCGCCTGTTACATGAGGACAAGCTCAGAATCCCAAACTGGATACAAGACTGACTCTCAGATTTGCAGGCGGGGGAAGGGGGGGGCGCGCTTTTTTCTGAGCAAAAGCAGTTATGAACTTGTGGCTACAGAAAAACTCCTGTGTTGTGGTTGGAAGGACTGTTTATCTGCCAGAAGCCTTGTTGGAGTTAGGGGGACATCTCTGGTAAGCTTATTAGCATGTGTGTAGGTTCTTTTATTATTTTTATATCTTTTCTCTGGAATGATTTTTACCTTAAGAATAAAATCTGCTTGCTTAGAGCTGTGTGATAACTTTATTGTGAGCAATTACACTGTTTAAAGCCTCTGAGGAGAAAAGTAAAGCAGGCCTGCTTAGGCAGTCTCACTTTGCTGGGGAAATCACAGTGTAGGCAGGCATCTGTGCAGCCTGGAAGTACTCCAGTAAGGGGGGAGAGATGTGTGTCTCTGCTCAAGAGAGGTGATGGCTGAGGAGCCAGAAGTCTGAGAGTAGGTGCCCTTGTTGGATCATGGAGGAGGAATAAAGGTGCAGTTGCCCTTGGACTGTGACCATTGCTATCCAAAAATGAGTTGTTTTATTTTCCTTCTTAGGAGCAGCCTCCTTATCCTGGATATGGTTCCAACTACTGGAACTCTGCAGTGCAGCCTAGAGTTCCCTACCCAAGTCCGTACCCTGCTGGACCTGAGTTACAAAGCCAGGTATAGTAGAAGGGCAACTCTTTCTCCTCTTGTTTCATTTGAAACTGAAAAGTTTGTTTTGTTGGGGTGAGGTTCAAGCCAATACCCCAGTACTAAAGGGCTGGTTTCCCTTGAAAAGAAAGGACCCAAGAATCCCACATAGGCGATATTATTAAGCACTTGGTTCCTTTGCCCTTTTCTCCTGACTGCATTAGCCTCAGGAATTCCTACACACTGATGTGAAAATATTAAATTGGGTTTAAACTGGAAATTGAAACTTTAAACTACTTTAGCATCCATGCCTGAAACTCCTTAGTTAATTGTTGAAGCTCAGTGCAAATGTATTAATCTCCTTCGCTGTCAGTGTTGGTGACTTCCAGCTGCTTGATATGAAACGCACTGTGTCCTGTTGCCAATGAACTGACAGTAATTTGGGTAATTATTTTTATATCAGTGGTCCAACTAAATGAATAATCCCAAATGACTCTTCTAGTGTCTTTCAGTCAAAGATCCCAAAATGCTTTACAGACTCTTAAAACAGTCATGTGGTAGGCAGGTTTCTATTCTGTTTTATAAATAGGGAAACTGAGGAACAAACAGATAAAGTGACTTGCCTGCAGTCACACAGTGCGTCAGTGGTGGAAGTAGGAATAGAACCCACTCTAACCATTAGATCGCCCTAGAAACTCCCGAAAGCTGTGGGCAGAGTAGATTCTTCCTTGCCCTCCTCTCCCTGCCCATCCGTGATGCATGTCTGAAATTCTTGCCCCCGGTACTGGGCAAAATTCTTCTGGTTTCTTTATTCTGCCAGCTGAAGAAATTAGCTCTGATCTTACCACTAAAGCAGATACAACATTGGTAAGGCTGGAGACCCTGTTTAAAAAGCCCTACTCTGTACAATAGCAATCTGGTATGTTCTTTTTGAACACTCCTCTCACTGGAAAATGTTACTTAGCTAATTACAAAGCACATGCTGCTTTAGGGTTTCGTACTTGCATCCAGGGCCGGCATTAGGAAGTGCGGGGCCCAATTCGAACATTTTCGGCAGAGCCCCGGCAGAGATGACTAAAAAAAACCCATGTAAAAAAACCCCTTTCATTTCTTAGCAACCGGTTCCCTATAAAAAGTTCTGATTTAAGAGATGTGCCACAGTATGTATTTTTTTGTACCAATAGGGTTAACATACGTCAGTATTTTCCTGGGAAAATTTAAATTTTAAATTTAAAAATTCCTCTCGGATGGCGATTTAAGAACCAAAAAGCCTGACATGTCTGGGAAAATACAGATGTATGATAACCCTACCTAAAGTTCTTTTCTTTTTTAAAAAGACGGGCCTGAACGAGAAATGAGCTCCGTTTCACATGTGTGGGTCCCCGCCACTCCCTGGGGGTGTGCTAGGGTGACCAGATGTCCCAATTTTATAGGGACAGTCCCGATTTTGGGGTCTTTTTCTTATATAGGAGCCTATTACCCCCCCACCCCCTGTCCCGATTTTTCACACTTGCTGTCTGGTCACCCTAGGGTGTGCACATGTGTGGGTCCCAGCTGCGCCCTGCCCCCCTCATTGAAGCAGATGTGCAGGGTTACTGCCCTGGGAACTGCAGGGCATAAGTGGACATGGGGCTGACTGGAGGTAGGGTTTGGCTGCAGGCAGGGCAAGGGGTGCGGGGCTGGCTGGAGACGGGGGGTGTGAGGTGGGCTGGCTGGCTTCAGGCAGGGCCGCAGGGGGGTGCGGCAGGGGTTGGCAGGGCTGGAGACAGAGGAGTGTGGGATTGGCTGGCTACAGGCAGGGCAGGGGGGTGCGGGGCTGGCTACAGGCAGGGCAGGGGGGGG